>NC_088392.1:77061000-77366500 GCF_037993035.2 Macaca fascicularis | reverse complement strand
CCAGGAGTTTGAGACCAGCCCGGGCAACATGATGAAACCCCATATCTAGCAAAAATACAAAAATTAGCGAGGTGTGGTGGTGTGCACCTGTAATCCCAGCTACTTGGGTGACTGAGGCATGAGAATTGCTTGAGCCTGGGAGGCAGAGGTTGAAGTGAGCCGAGGTCAAGCCATTGCACTCTAGCTTGGGCGACAGAGTGAGACTCTGTCTCAAAAAAAAGAAAAAAGAGAAACAATGTCTAGTCTTGTCATCATTTCTAATAAGAAATGTGTCCTGAGCATTTGCCATTCATTATCTGCTGCCTCCATCCCAGAGAGTCTGTAATGCAGTTCTCTGGTCCTAGTTCTCATTGCACATGAGATGGAAATTGTAGTTCAAAAGAGTAGGTGACTAGTGCCGGCTGAGTAGCCGGTCGATAAGGGTCTTAGTGCTAATTGCTAACCCTTGAGCTTTGAATATTTGTCTCTTTCCTGATGACCCAAGGCTTTCTGCCAAGTAGCTAATCTGTAAACATATGCTTAAATATACTCAAGGCGTTCCTATAATTAAAGCACTATTTTGATTGTACTCTTGATTCCCTGATCAAAACTTTCCATTGACTACTGAGAAAAGTCCAAAGCACTCAAGCTGAAATTTCCAGCTTTCTAAAGTCAGATCTCTATTTGCCTTTCCAACCTTATCTTCTGCTATTCTCCTGTGCACTCCAGAAATTTCAATCAAAAAGAGCTACTCAATACTCCCTGCAGTGCTGGCATTGCTCTGCCTAACCCTTGCTTATCTCTTTCAATATTTCAGCGCCATCCTCCCTCCCCTGAGAGGCCCGGTCAGGTGAAATGTTTAGGAAGAACCAGCCTGTGGTAAGGTGAGAACAGGGAAGGGGGTGGATCTGCGCTTCAGTTGCGATGGGATAATTAACATAAAAATGCATCACTCTTGAAGATCTTTCTCTACTTCTCTCATGCTCCTGTTTTCTTACTTTCAGTTAACATCGCTTTTTTTTTTTTTTTTTTTGAAATTGAGACAGTCTCACTTTGTCACCCAGGCTGGAGTGCAGTGGCACAATCTCAACTCACTGTAACCTCCACCTCCCAGGTTCAAGCTATCCTAGTGCCTCAGCCTCCTGAGTAGTTGGGATTACAGGCGTCTGCCACCACGCCCGGCTAATTTTTGTATTTTAAGTAGAGATGGGGTTTCGTCATGTTGGCCAGGGTAGTCTTGAACTCCTGGCCTCGAACCATCCATCCACCTTGGCCTCCCAAAGTGCTAGGATTACAGGTGTGAGCCATCATGCCCAGCCTGGTTAACATCTTTTTATCATGATTTTCACAAGGGTCGTGTAAGCATACCTTCAAAACGGATGGGGTGTGCTCAGGGAGAGTGCCTGCTCCTCTCACTGCAGCGCCACCTGCTGTGTTCAGCCTGCTTTGTCTCTGCTCATGGATGGCTCACCCTTCTCAGTTCCAGCTCCTGCCCCCACTGGATTCCCATGAACTTCCTTTGTAACCAGTGGTACGGTAATGAGGTCCTTCACACATGCAAATATTCTCTAAGTATTTCGATTCCTCCCTCACCTGTTGTTTGGGAGCTGGGATTCTGCTTTATAATCATCTGTACCTCTTCATCTCCTAGCACAGGGCTTTGCCTGTGGTACATGGCATTGAACCCATCAAATAAAAGCAACCAAAGAGCAAAATATTTTTGCAATCTGAAGAATATATTTACAATGAGAAACATCACTTGTAGCTGCCTGTAGTATATGGCAAACACTGTTGAAACAGAGCCACATGTATGGATGGTCGAAATGTTTTCCTGTTTGTTCACCCTGTCTCCATTTTTACCTAAGTATGGAAGAAGGCAGGTGTCCGCTTTGGTCCCATTTCATCTGGGCAGTGGTAGAAGTGGCCTGTAATTCATGCAGTAGGTTGCTTTGTCTGTAAAGCGCCAAAGAATTGATATCACTTGTTGTTGTTGTTTTTAATTAATGAGTTGACTTCAGCAAACCGTGGTTTGGGTATCTCAAAACAGCTTGAATCTGACCAAAGAGAAAGACTCACAGAAAAACAAAGAAATTTCATGTAGTGTATGAGGTTTCATCTTTGAGCAGGAAGTTCCCAAGATTTCAAGGCAGAAGCACAGAAGAGTAGGTGTGGAAACGTCAGCAGCACCAAATTCTTATCCTCATTCTGACCCCAAAACTCTTGGGTCTTCATGAGAGGAGTCTTTTCTTTCGTTGAGTCTCTTCTTTGCACAGGCAGTTGCCAGGAGGTCACTTTCTTCTGTCTCCTTTGCCCTTGAAAGGATGTTTTAGGAGGCCACGTCATGATAATCCGGTCCTCCTGAAGAACAGGTCAGAACAACATTAAATGGTTTATTTGCTTCCTGAACCTATGTTTGTTGCCTTCCAAGGCACTGGAAAACCAAAGGTTGCCTTTCTGCTGCTGTGAGAAATTATTCTGTTTCGAATATTTGATCACACACCCAAACAGGTGCCAAATGGAAAATATCATGCTAGATGTCAACCCAGGCAGCAGAAAGTTGGCCAGGACACTACATCTCTGAATTTAAATGGTCCAAAACTTCACATTTTTCCTGAATGGTCTTCTTATGCCAACTCTTCAGAGATCATAGAATCCTAGAGTGCTGAGCAAACAGATATCCTGCAGCTCACTGCATTCATCTTTCAGAAATCCAAACAGGTGAGATGATGTCTCTAGCAATTAATACCCAGTGGCAGATCCAGTTCTAGAAGAAACCTAGGAGAATCCAGGTGTTCTACCTGCAAACTGTGACCAAAAAAGTGATCTCTACTCATATGCTTTGTGTTATTTCAGAGCCTAGGATGGAGACATTTTATTTCAGAAGTGATGACCCACTCCTAGCCAATTTCAGCAGATAACATGGAACAAGCTAAATCTGTTGCAGAAAAATAGATAGTATTTGTCAAATACAGAAAGGGGGGTGTTGAATATGCATTAGGTCAGACTCCAAATTTTTCTCCCCAAATGGTTGGTTGAGAACAGTCACATGTTTTATAGTCATGTATCCCAGAACTGTCTATTACAGCAACACCTTCAGATTCCTCACAGGCTGGATGTGGAGGCTCAGGGCTGTAATCCCAGCACTCTGGGAGACTGAGGCAGGAGGATTGCTTGAGCCCAGGAGTTTGAGACCAACCTGGGTAACATAGCAAGACTCCATCTCTACAAAAAAACTGAAAAATTAGCCAAGCATGGTGGTGTTCACCTGTAGTCTCAGCTACTCAGGAGGGTGAGGTGGGACAATCATTTGAGCCTGGAAGGTCGAGGCCGCAGTGAGGAGTGATGACACCGCTGCACTCCAGCCTGGGCAACACAGCAAGACCCTGTCTCCAAAAAAACAAAAACGAAAACAACAACAAAAAACACTCCTTGCCTATCTTTAAAAGATTAACTACATGAGCAGGCTTTCATGAGCAGCTGAATTTTTACCCTGGATGCATTGTGAGCAAGCTTCTTGGAGTCTGGTGAGCCTTTTGACTGTAAACCAAAAAAAAAAAAATTTTTTTTAAATAAATAACTGAGGCAAGTCTCAATCATTTTTAGAGGTTTATTTTGCCAAAGTTGAAGACATCCCTGAGGGAAAAAAAGGGTAAAAACCACAGGAAACATTTGTGTTCTGTGATTTTTTTCCCAAAGAGGGTCTGAGGACTTCAATATTCAAAGAGAAAAAGAGCAGGCAGTAGGGGAAAAAGGAAGGAGGAAAAGAAAGGGAAAGGGTAGATAAAAGAGGCAAACAGTTGCATTCCTTTGAGTCTTTTGATCAGTGAAGACACTTTTTTCATGTAAGGAGGGAGGAGAGGAATAGTCAATTATGCGTTTGTCTTGGGCTCAGTGAATCTCCATTTTTACATAAGGTAAAATAAACATAGGAAGTAGAGGAAGCAGTTAGATATGCATTCATCTCAGTTGAGCAAAGAAATGATGACTTTTAGTTATTGGTTTTCGTTCCCTCTCTGCAGAAGACTAGCTGTTAATTTATTAACACATTGTAGGGTGAAATTCAACAGAACTGTCTTAGGGTAAAAATCTTGGGGCTCACAAGAGATTTCCTTGTGAGGAAATTGTGAGGGAAGAACGTAGCCTTTTATCTTGTAGCTATCTATTTAGGAACAAAGTGGAAGGCAGGTTGGCCTGACCCAGTTCCCAGCTTAATGTTTCCCTTTGGCTTAGCAAGTTTGGGGTCCCGAGATTTTATTTTCCTTTCAGATGCCACAGGAAACGTAACAACTGTAGAAGCGAGATTTCTGAGCTGGGCCTCTCAAGACCCATTTGACTACAAGGTCAGAGAGAGAATGCTGGTCCTCATAGGCCTGTCCTGAGTCTGCTCTGGACACCTGGAGGCCACAGCTGCAAGAGGGAGGGTGAGGTCAGTGACCAGAAGGAAGGTATCACTAGGGAAAGAGCATGGAACCCTCAATTCCAACTGTAACCCTTACCAGCCCTGTTATGAACTGGAAGCTTGTGTCCCCTGGAAATTCATATGTTGAAATTCTAACCCCCAACGTGATGGTCTTAGGAGAGGCATTTGGGGGTAAGTAGGTCATGAAGGTGGAGCCCTCACAAATGAGATTAACACCCTTGTAAGAAGAGATACGAGAGCTTGCTCACTCTTTCAGCTCTTCACCACGTGAAAATGCAATGAGAAGGCATCACCCACAAACCCAAAAGTGGCCTGGAAAGTCCAAGATCAAGAGGTTGGAATATCTGGAATCTGGTGAGGGCTGCTTCCTGGCCATCCCTGGATGTTATTTCCTTAGGCCCCTAGTCTACTAGTGGTACCCTGAGCCCTTCACTCGGGCACCCCAAGTAGCCTTGCCATCACCTGGTCCTCAGTAAAACCCCTATCCCCAAGATCAGTTAGGTGTTAGAAAAGAAAGATGTCTGATTGAGTGGGTCCACACTCAATAGCTATTAGCTTCAGAGTCCTCTGGGAAATATGCATGTTTTGAAAAAAAGGAGCTCAATTACCAAGATGAATCGCAAATCAGTTGAACTTCAGACAAGATAAAAAGTTCAAAAGGGAGTGTTCTGAGAAGCCATGATGGGCCAGGAGTGATGGTTCATGCTTATAATTCTAGGACTTTGGGAGGTCCACATGGGCGGTCTACTTAAGGCCAGGAGTTCAAGACCAGCCTGGGCAACATAATGAGATCCCCATCTCTATAAAAATTTAAAAATTTGGGCATGGTGGCTTGTGCCTGTAATCCTAGCACTTGGAGAGGCTGAGCCAGGCAGATCACGAGGTCAGGAGATTGAGACCATCCTGGTTAATACGGTGAAACCCCATCTGCACTAAAAATACAAAAAAATTAGCTGGGTGTGGTGGTGGGCGCCTGTAGTCCCAGCTACTCGGGAGGCTGAGGCAGGAGAATGGCATGAACCTGGGAGGCAGAGCTTGCAGTGAGCCGAGATCGTGCCACTGCACGCCAGGCTGGGTGATAGAGCAAGACTCCGTCTCAAAACAAAACAAAACAAAAATCTAGAAATTTAAAAACAATTAGTCAGGCATGATGGTGCACATCTGTGATCCTAGCTACCCAGGAGTCTGAGTCAGGAAGATCACTTGAGCCCAAGAGTTTGAGGCTGCAGTGAGCTATGATCATGCCATGGCTGGAGCTATGATCACTCCAGCCTGGGCAACAGAGCCAAACCCTATCTCAAAAAAAAAAAAAAAAAGAAAGAAAGAAAAGAAAAAAACCTACAAAAACAGAGGAACCATCACGACAGTTTCACTTGCGTCCATGTGAAGAGACTGCCAAAGAGGCTTTCTGTGAGCAACAAGACTGTTCATTTCACCTGGGTGCAGACGGGCTGAGTCCGAAAAGAGAGTCAGTGAAGGGAGATGGGTTAGGGCCGTTTTATAGGATTTGGGTAGGTAAAGGAAAATTACAGTCAAGGGGGTTGTTCTCTGGCTGGCAGGGGCAGAGGTCACAAGGTGCTTAGTCGGGGAGCTTTTGAGCCAGGATGAGCCAGGAGAAGGAATTTCACAAGATAATGTCATCAGTTAAGGCAGGGACTGGACATTTTCACTTTTGTGATTCTTCAGTTACTTCAGGCCATCTGGATGTACATGTGGAGGTCATGGGGGATATGATGGCTTAGCTTGGGCTCAGAGGCCTGACAGACAGCAGATCCAGTCCTGCCTCAGAGCCTAGAATATGTCATCAATCAGAATATTCTTGCTTTTCACATAGTCCTCTTCTTCTCATCCTTCTCTGAACACTGCATCACCCACCCCGCTTTGATTGCCAGGGCTCTGGCAGGTATAGTAAGAGGGTGCTTGCTGAGCCCTTTGATGGCAGGGGTCATACGTAATTCCTGGATTTGCATTTCAGGGACTGTCCAGTCTGTTTTCCTCTGGGCAGTCATTCCTCTGGGCAATCATTCTCCATCTTTTAGGAGACAGATATTCCAAGTGATGTAATTGCTTGAGTATGGGTGGTCAAGGTCTCAAACCTCACCTTTTCCATCCTGAGATATGGTGTCTTCTGATTTTGAGGGCAATTAATGTACTTTATATGCATCTATATCCATCACAAGGTCTAGAATTTAGTACAGGCTCAAGTAAGTGAATGAAATACTAAAATCTGATAGATATTACTAGTGCTCCTCTCCATCAGGCACATGAAAGACTATATGTCAAACCTCCCTGCCATTAAATGGGGTCATTTGAGTAGTCCTGGCCAATGGACTGCAAGAAGTGATATGTGGCCCTGTTGGTCTGAACTATAGATGTGAGCTGTCTGTGCAGGCTTTTCTCTTGCCTAGGCCACTGGCCACATTACAGACAACAAAGCCTCATTTACCCTGGGTTCCTGAGTGGCTATGTGGAGCAGACTACCCCCCCTTACCTGCTCACCTGTGCTGGAGAAATATCATGAACAAAAATTATACCTTTGTTGAAGGATTTCAGGGCCTGTTTGTTCTGCAGCATAACCTAGCCTGTCCTGACTAATACAGCCAATGGCCACTTGAAGGTACAGGCAAAGAGGCTGCATATTTTGTAAAAATCATAAGTGCTCTTGAGGATATTTTGTTGTCTAAACTTTGATTATTGTGAGGCTTCACTCTGTGAGTCACGAAGGATCTAAAGTTTAACAGCCCCTTGAAGAAGTTTACTCAATCTGCAGAGTCTTCCTGGTGTGAGCTGAAAGGCATGCTGCCCTGCAGTGATTGTGAGTCAGTTCCCTGGCTGCACCACTGGCTAGAAGAAGGCCAGATATCAAGAGGATATGCAAGACACTCTGACAACCACTTCATGGCATCCTACTCACATCCTTGGAACCACATTCTCGGTGGATCTGTGCATAAATGTTTGAAACGCATTTTATTTCATTTTTTGGTTTTGAAATAAGTTGACATTTGCAGGAATGAGCACCATATGTGCCTTGTCATTTCTCCTCAGCAGGGCAAGGCCATCCTACTGCATGGTGCCATTTACTTTAGCAATCTCCTGGGAAACCTTGTTTTTCATCCATGGACAGCATTTGGCCAGAGACTGCAAGCAGAAGGGATAGAAATGGGAAGAGTCCATTTTTTGGCAGTGTCTCCAAATTCACCTCACCAAAAATTCCAATTATTTTTGGTTTCTGCATTGGCAATGAATTTTGCTAGGATGGGTACCATATGTTCTAGTGTTTCTGAAACCATTCCAGTTTCTAATATTTTACTTGTCTCTGTAATACAGCAAAATGCCCCAGAAATTTCAATATTTTAGTATACAAACTACATCTATCCGACAACTTTTCACTCTAGGAAGCAATACAAAAATTCATTTTGAGATCCCGTGCCTCAACGTTTCGTTGAAACTAATGCACTTCACCTTCACATACCACAAACTGTATAATGATATGGTTTATTTCTGCCCCAGCAAATTCTGGTCAAAAGGGCAGTGTATCTTAGTCTGGAATATCCATTTTAGAATGTCATCTCCCTGGGTCACTTAGAGCTGTAATCTGTTCTTTAACAGAAAAGTATCTGCCCAGTTTACCATTAATTAGCATATTTTAAGAGTTTTATGAGATGAACCTTTCGGGCTTGAAATATCGCTTCGTCTTTCAGCAGCTGGGTCGGAAGTGTGTGCCGCCTCTCAGTTTCTGCCCGGTGACTGGGTGCGTTTGGTGTTTTAGGCTGATAGTCCTGTCTGCTCCAACACAACGCTTAGCACCGGAAGAGCAGGCCATGGGGCTCAGTGCAGGGTCCAAAGTGCATAGTGAAGACGGACTGCTCATCACCATCCTTAGGGTTCTGTCCCAAGTGTCTGAAGTGCTGTCATTAAAGATTCATCCTCAGGTTGAAAGCTTAAGCCCTGTGAAAAGCCAAGTGCCCCAGGGAGCCCCTCATGTTAAATCATGGACTGTGAACCCCTTGGCTTCAGGGCACTAACGAGCTCCTTCCCAAAGCACATCCTCTAAGAAGGAGCCCTGGAAGAATGGAGCTGGGCCAAGGCAGGAGGGCTTTCCAGAGAAGAGTGGAGAAGGACACATGAGCAGGGCGGTGCAGGGGTTGCAGTAGGATAGGACACGGGCTTCCAGGTGGAGAGTTTGTGGTCATGAAATGCAAGAGACTGAGGGAAATGACCTTTGTTGAGCCCTTATTCCATGCCGGCAACTACGCAAAATGTTTTCTATGTATTTTTATCTGCTTTAGTTCCCTCTGTCCCCTGGGAATTAAAGAACATGTTTCCTTTATAGGTGAAGACAGCACCAGTCAAGGTGGTTAAGTGACTTCCTGTATGGCAGGTGCAACTGATAGCAGTAACTAAAGCATACCCTGAGAATGACCCTGTGGTCTAAGAAGAATGTGTGTCTGGGAGTGGCCAACCCAGAGACTCACTCCTTATCTATGAGGGACATCCAAACCCCTGGTCCATTCCTTGGAACACAGGCGTACAGGGGATTGAAGCCTTTGTTTTCATTTAAACAGAGGTTGATAGACGGAGGGTGCGAAGTGAAAATTGCCACATAAACGGCATGCCTTTTCAAACAATGGCAGTTGTCATGTCTAGCCCCCTGTTCCTGGACTGCCCTGTACGTGGGTCCTCACTTAACTCTTTCTCTCGTCTGCTAGCTCTGGGTCTCTTCTTCAGGCTCTCGGACAGGGTGCCATCTTTGTTGGAATCAACAGGGGTCCGGCACAACACTTCCCCAGAATCATACACCTGGGATGTAATGGAGCCATGATCTGAACCCACGTCTACTTCTAAAACACTTACTGTCCCACCAACTAAATTGGCCTGGACCTCTAAGTCAATTCTAATAGAGTTGGGATGAGTTACTTCTCACTAGAACTATTGCTTCTTACTAGACCTTCTGTCCGTGAAGGGACAGAAGGGAAGCATTCACCAGGCACTTGGAATTGTGTTGGCCACTATCTCAGTCTGTTCCTGCTGCGATAACAAAATACCTGAGGCTGGGTCATTTGTAAAGAACAGAAACTTACATTTCACAGTTCTGGAGGCTGGAAGTACAAGGTTAAGGCACCAGCTGGTTCAGTATCTGGTGAGGGCCGTTGTCTGCTTCAGGTGGCAAACCTACCACCACGTTGGGGATTAGGTTCCCACACCTGCGTTTTGGAGGGAGGGACACAGACATTCACACCATAACACCACCTTCACATATCCCACGTAATCCTCACACCAACCCAGCAGAGCAAGGGCTATTATCCTTATGTTTACTTATTGTATCCATTTTTTATACTGCATAACAAATTACTGTAAACTCAGTGGCTTAAAACAACACACATTTATTATGTTTCTGTGGGGCGGGTGTCTGGGTCCTCAGCAAAACTGCAATGAGGGTCCTGACCAGGGCTGTGTTCTCATCTCGAGATGCTCATAGGTAAAGGTCTCCTTCCAAACTCACCAAGGTTGTGGAAAGATGTAGACCTCATGGTAGCTGGCTTCTTCAAATCTTTCAAGGAGACTAAGCCTTATACAACTACATAATCCTGAGAGTCACACTGCATCACGTTGGTCATATTTTGTTGGTTAGGAGCAAGTCACAGGGGTCGTGGGGCCACCTTGAAGTCTATGCCATACACATACGCACAAGTGCAGAAACTTAACCTCAGCTAGATGCTCATTTCTTTCAGCGTAGTTAGATGTCATGACGGGATGGAGATGGCGTGATGCTGAGGAACCTTTGACTGTGGTGTTCCTTATGTGCATGTCCTCTTCCAAGGCCTGGGGAGGGGCCCGTAGGTGGGCCTAAGTTTTGTCCCTGAAGCTTGTGCGTATACGCAAAATAACAAATATAAAAATTGCTAGTGCCCCTCCCAGGACTTACAGGTGACAGGGCTTACAGCTTAGGTTTCTTGGTAAGTCTGCCCCCTGGGGACACGTCATCACTATTATTCGAATTTCCTTGGGGTTGTTTACCATTTAGTCTATCACAGGGTCTGGAAAATAGCGATCATTCAAAATACTGCACATCCCTAAGTCAGTAGAGGCACTCTCTCCGTGCAACCTCTTCTCCCGCCGTTTGCTTCCCCCACCTCCCCTCTCCGCTGCCACACTGGCTTTTGGTGCCACCTGGTTGGAAGTGGTGCCGCAGCCTCTGTTTCTCCCACTCCCTCAGCCCTCACCTTTCTGTTTTCCTCTGAAACCAGCTAGGCGTTCACAGAACCAACTCCCTAGCTCATTTTTTCTTAGTGTTGTACTCATCTGGCAGAAACCCAATCCCAGATGAGACAAGAAGTATCATATATATGTGTGTCTGTGTGTCCACGAGTGGGGGTCTGTGCCTGTGTTTCTGTGTGTATGTGTGTGTTTCTGTGTATGTCTCGGTGTGTGTCTGTGCATGTGTCTCGGTGTGTGTGTGGGTGTCTGCGTGTGTGTCTGTTTCTGTGTCTGTGTGTGTGTGTCTGTGTCTCTGGGAGTGTGTCTGTGTGTGTGTCTGTTTCTGTGTGTGTCTGTGTGTGTGTCTGTGTCTCTGGGAGTGTGTCTATGCATGTGTGTGTGTGTCTGTTTCTGTGTGTGTCTGTTTCTGTGTGTGTGTGTGTCTGTGTCTCTGGGAGTGTGTCTGTGTGTGTGTCTGTTTCTGTGTGTGTCTGTTTCTGTGTGTGTCTGTTTCTGTGTGTGTCTGTGTGTGTGTGTCTGTGTCTCTGGGAGTGTGTCTGTGTGTGTGTCTGTTTCTGTGTGTGTCTGTGTGTGTGTGTCTGTGTCTCTGGGAGTGTGTCTGTGTCTGTTTCTGTGTGTGTCTGTGTGTGTGTGTCTGTGTCTCTGGGAGTGTGTCTATGCGTGTGTGTGTGTGTCTGTTTCTGTGTGTGTGTGTGTGCGCGCGCGCGCGCGCATACTTTCTCTCCACTCCAGGAGAGCCACACCCCAGCACGCAGGTCCTGCCATGCTCAGGGGTGTGATGCTTGCCCCTCGCTGTGTCTGTGGCCCCCTCGCCCTCTCACTCTGCAGAGCACCCATCGCGCCGTCCCTCTCCTGGCTCTCAGCTGCCCGCTCCTGCCCCCTCCTCCTCCTCCCTCTCAGCCACTGACTGAGCATCCCGCTTCACAGAGAAAATAGAAGCTACCAGATGGCTGTGCCTGTCTTTCTCCTACCGTGTCTGCGAGCCCCCTTTCACCCTCCGCATCCTGGTCTTCCTCTGGGGAGAAGTGGCTAACTCCACACCAGGCTCACTCTCCACCTGCGCTCTGGGCCTCCCTGCCCCCACCCCTGCTGCCTTCTCAGAAGCCTCACTGTATGGAATACCCTTTTCCCCTTCGAATGCTCTGTTTTATCTTTATATCCAACCCCGCCCCCCCGACCCCCGAAGGACTTTCTCATCAGTTTTTAGACATCTGGAAACAAAACCAATCTGAGTCAAAGGAGAGGAAGGGAAAATGACTCTGAGTTGTCCCTCCACACCCCTCACCCCTGCAGCTCCGCCCCATCTCTTTCCACCTCTGCACAGCCAAGTTTCTGGAAACACTTGATGATAGGCGCTGTCTTCATTTCCTTATTTTATATTCATTCTTCAAGGCTCCACTTCTGTGATGCATGGTTCAGCTTTGTTTAGGTGTCCTGCCATCACTAAATTCCGGACGGGTTCATTGTCTCTTTCAACCTCGTCTGACACTGCCAGCCTAACCACTCCCTCCTTGCAACACTGGCCTTCCTTGCCTTCTGAGGAAGATACTGTGGGCTGACTCATTCAGCATTCATTCTATTCCTGCTGTGCATACCTTCTTGACAGTGGGGAGAAAGCTAAAATTGACATTTTCCATATTCCCCCTCCACTCTTTCCAGTTGAGGTTTCAATTCCACCCGTCAGGCGCCCTCTCTGGGACTGTCATTTGAAACTGAGATGCTGGGCAGGCAGGCAGGGCTGGAGGCATCACTTTTTGCTGGTGTGCATTGCAGCGGGGCAGGAAGGTTCTCTGGCCAAGAGCAGGGACATAGCTTCCAGATCGATGACTGCCCGATGACGGCAGAGGCAGCAGCTCCTCTGACCGTTATTCCTGGAAGCTCAGCCTAGCCTCTGTGTCCTTGCTTTTCCTAACAATTCTATGAATTGCTAACGACTTTAAATACATGTATTTTATTTAAATTAGCTAGAGCGTATTCTGTTGTCTGAGACAGCATTGATCAAAGCAACGGCCGTAACACAGCACTAACTTCCTCTTCTTGAGCCTCATGGCTTCTCCTCCTGTTGGTGGCTTTCCGACTGGCCATGTAATGGAGCAATCCTCATGGCCCCGTCCTCACCTCCTTCCTTGTCTTCTTCTTGTCTTTTCTCCTACGCTCAACATTCCTATCCACGTTCATGCTGCAGTCAGCACCTAGATAAAATGATGCAGGGATGCGACGTCCAGCCAAACCACCTTTCTGTAAACCACTCAATTTGTGGCAATTTGTTAAGGCAGCAATAGAAAATTAATACATTGGTAGAAACTAAGTTTCTAAATAACCAATGTATTCGTTTTCTATTGCTGACCTAACAAATTGCCACTAATTTAGTAGCTTAAAACGATATCCATTATTATCTCACAGTTTTGTGGTTTCAAAGGGTGTGTGCAGTGGGGCTCAGCTGGGTCCTCTGCCTAGAGTCTCACAAAGCTGAAATCAAGCTGTCAGCAGGGGAGCATTCCATTCGAGGCTCTGCGGGTGAATCTCTGCCAAGTTCACTCAGGTTGTTGGGAGAATTTGGTTCCTTGTGGCTGAAGGACTGACGTCCCTGTTTCTTTGCTGGCTGCCAGCCAGGGCCTTTTACAGCTCCTTATGGCCACCTGCATTCCTTGTCATCTTGCCCTTTCCTTCTTCAAACCACCAAAGGTGTATTGAGTCTTTCTCTTGCTGTGAATCCCTCTGGCTTCTCCTTCTGCCTTTTTTTTTTCCTTTTTCTTTTTTGAGACGGAGTCTCCTTCTGTCTCCCAGGCTGGAGTGCAGTGGCGCGATCTTGGCTCACAGCAAGCTCTGCCTCCTGGGTTCACACCATTCTCCTGCCTCAGCCTCCCGAGTAGCTGGGACTACAGGCGCCTGCCACCACGCCCAGCTAATTTTTTGTATTTTTAATAGAGACAGCGTTTCACTGTGTTAGCCAGGATGGTCTCCATCTCCTGACCTCATGATCTGTCTGCCTTGGCCTCCCAAAGTGCTGGGATTACAGGCGTGAGCCACAGCACCCGGCTTCCTTCTGCCTTTTTTTCTGATTGCAGTTGGAGAAAGTTCTCTGCTTTTTTGTGTTGTGCTGTCTCTTTTTTTGAGACAGAGTATCACTCTGTCTCCCAGGCTGGAGTGCAGTGATGCAATCTTGGCTCATTGCAACCTCTGCCTCCTGGGTTCAAGGGATTCTTGTGCCTTAGCCTCCCGAGTAGCTGGGATTATAGGCGCCCAGTACCACGATCAGCTAATTTCTGTATTTTTAGTAGAGATGGGGTTTTGTCCATCTTTTTGTTGGCCAGGCTGATCTCGAGCTCCTGGCCTCAAGTGATCCTCCTGCCTTGGCCTCCCAAAGCGCTGGGATTACAGGTGTGAGTCATCATGCCCCATCTGTTTTTGCTTTCTTAATTCCCTTTTTCTTGCAGTTTTTTTATTGAGACAAAAATTCACATAACATAAAATGCATCATTTTAAAGTGTACAATCCCATGGTTTTTTAGTATATTCACAATGTTGTGCAACCATCACCATTGTCTAATTGCAAATCATTTCCATCACTGCAAGAAGAAACCATGGAAACCATAAGCAGTCACTTTTCCCCTCTGCCTGTTCCCTGGCAACCACTAATCTATTTTCCATCTCTTTGAATTTGCCTGTTTTGGACATTTCACATGAATGGAATAATTTGCTACGTGACCTTTACTGTCGGGCCTCTTTCACTTAGCATAATGTTTTTAAGGTTCATCTCTGTTGCAGCATGAATCAGCACTCTGTTCCTTTTTATAACTGAATAATATTCCATTGTATGGATGTACCACAATTTATTCATTCATCAGTTGATGGTTATCTGGGTTGTTTATATTTTTGGCTATTGCAAATAATGCAGCTGTGAACATTCATGTGCAGATTTTTGTGTGAACATACATTTTCAATTCTTTTGAGTATATACGTAGGAATTGAATTGCTGGGTGCTATGGTAACTTCATGTTCAACTTTCTGAGGAACTGCCAGACTGTTTTTAACAGTGGTTACCTCATTTTACATTCTTCCCAGCAATGCATGAGGGTTCTATTTCTCCACATTCTTGCCAACATTTGTTATTTTCCTTTAAAAAAATTACAGTCATCCTAGTGGCATCTCACCATAGTACTGAAGTGGTATCTCACTGTGGTTTTAATGTGCATTTCTCTAGTGAGTAATAACATAAACATCTTTTCATGTACTTGCTGACCATTTGTATAGCTTCTTTGGAGAAATGTCTATTCAAGTCTTTCACCCTATTTTTGATTGGGTTTTTGTCTTTTTATTTCTGAGTTGCGAAAGTTCTTTGTATATTCAGGATACATAGTTTCCAGTAAGTGTTGTTCAATAATTCAATAATGAGCTATTATTGCAACCATAATAGGTTTGTTGCCTAATGCACACAGCAAGTCAATATGCCAAGACACCAGTTGGCAGCAGAGGAAGAGGTTTAATTATAGAGCCACCTACTAAGGAGTTGGGAAGGAACCTTAAATCCATCTCCATGAAGAGTTTTAGACTAGGATTTTTAAGGGTTTGGAGTGAGCCAAAGTGTGGAGATTGCTGATTGGTTGAAGAGTGCAGGGTGAAGTCATGGGACAGGGAGATGAAGAAGCTGTGTTCTCATGCTGATCCCATTCCTCCATGGGGTCTTCAAACTGGTTGGCGTCAGCTGTTTCACTGGAATTTGGGGTCTGAGAAACATCTTAAGCATCCTTAAACAAAGACTTTATGATTCTGATGTCAGCGATCCTATGTCTAGGAGCAATGGAGATGCCAATCAATTCTTAGGCAGTCTTAGGACCTTAATGTCAGCAATCCTGTCTATGGGAGCAATGGAGATGCCAGTGGTCAGGTGACTTTCAGCAGCAAGGAAGTGGACCAGAGTGCAGCCTGATTAATGCTTCATTACAACTATATTTCTGTCTAGAACCCAGCATGCAATTCTTGTGGACCTGTGGGGACAGTGTCATTATGTTGCAGTTGTTGCTAGTGTCTGGATAGAGACAAAACTCCTTAAGGGTGCCTATGAGACCCTGTGTGGCTTGGTCCCTTCCTCTCTCTCAGACTTCACCTGTCATTGTCCCCCATGCTCTGTGTGCCCCATCTGGGCTCACCTTCATCCACACCCTCGTACACCCCATGACCTCGGCCTGGATTTTCCTTCTCTTTCCTCTTCTTCACCTGGTAAACTCTTAAGACTCTTCAAATCTCAGTGTAAGTGCTACTTCCTCGGGGAAATCCTCCCTGGGCTCCCTGACTTAGGCCAACTGTTTTAGGCACTCATGCATGGTGTATGGCGCCTCATCACAGCTGCAA
Organism: Macaca fascicularis; assembly: GCF_037993035.2. Classification (NCBI taxonomy): domain Eukaryota; kingdom Metazoa; phylum Chordata; class Mammalia; order Primates; family Cercopithecidae; genus Macaca; species Macaca fascicularis. The sequence goes on along the minus strand of NC_088392.1, from coordinate 77,350,531 downwards.
TTTTACATTCATTTGTGTAATTATTTAATGTACCAGTGTCTCCCTCACTAGGCTGGAAACTCACCAAATACCTCTAGCCTCTAGCACACTGACTGGCATTTAATTAGATTCACAGTAAATACTTGTTGACCAAATGTAAATTCTTGTAGAATCCAAAAGCATGAGGACACTAGATCAATCATTTAGTCTACCCTGTCTCATGTGGAAATGAATGAAGACCACCCAAATGAGAATGAGCAAAGGCTGTGTAGTCAGAACTTCTAAGGGAGTCAGCCACCATCACTTGCATTTTGGCAGAGATTCAAAGGCAGGCAGAGATGTGGAAAAGCTTTCTAGTAGAAAAAAGAAGGCTTGGCCAGGCACAGTGGCACCTGCCTATAATTCCAACACTTTGGGAGTCAGATACAGGTGGATCACTTGAGGCCAGAAGTTCCAGACCAGCCTGGCCAACATGGCAAAACCCTGCCTCTACTAAAAGTACAAAAATTAGCTAAGTGTGCTGGCTTGTGCCTGTAATCCCAGCTACTTGAGAGGCTGAGACACAAGAATTGCTTGAATCTGGGAGGCAGAGGTTGCAGTGAGCCGAGACTGCACCATTGCACTCCAGCCTGGGCGACATGAAAAAGGACAGCTTCAGATTGGAAGCTGTCACCACGGGGAAGGTATGAGTGGCTAAGTAGGAGTAGGTCATCCCATGCGATTGGTTAGGGGTGCATATTTTATTTTCTCTGATTGGTCCTAATTTGGGAGCAGGGACAAAAAGTAGGGAAGCTGCCAGTTAATTATTACGTCTTGAACATTTGGGGCCAATTGTTACAGGGGGTGATTGTCCAGTTTGGATTGTTTGCTGGAGAGAGTGATCTGACTTTCTCTAAGGGTGACTCGTAAATAGTAGGTTGGCTTCCTGGGCTGGTCACTGCAGATTGCGGGTCAGAGTTCTATGTTTATATGTGGTCTGGCTGTTGTCCATGTTTCTATTCAGTCTCTCACTCACATATACAGGAAACAGGATACAGCAAGGATGTTAACAGACTTGTCCAAGTTCACACAGCTTGCTAAGAATGAGTCTGGGACCTGTGTCTAGTAATGTACACCTTATCCTGCCACCTTTTTCCATTCACCCAAAGGCAATCTGTGCCTAGGACGTAAATGACCAAGTTGTGTCCTGTAACCTCTGAACCAAGGACCGAGAGTCTTTTATGGTACCCTTAAAATTGGCCGGGCACAGTGGTTCACGCCTATAATTAACTTTGAGAGGCCGAGGTGGGTGGATCACTTGAGGTCATAAGTTCAAGACCAGACTGACCAACATGGTGAAACCCCGTCTCTACTAAAAATACAAAAATTAGCTGGGCGTGGTGGTGGGTGCCTGTAATCCCAGCTACTTGGGAGGCTGAGACAGGAGAATCCCTTGAACCTGGGAGGCAGGAGGTTGCAGTGAGCTGAGTTTGCGCCATTGTACTCCAGCCTGGGTAACAAGAGTGAAACTCCATCTCAAAAAAAAAAAAAAAATTGTGGATAAACTATAAAATAAGAACCTTCAAGGTTGATAATATGGTCCTAGTGTTACGAAAAGCTCCACATGTTCCCTTGACAAGTGAGTTAGCTTCCGCTTTCCCTGGTTTGGTGAGAGGGTGTGGACCACTCATTTCAGTGCACTGCTTCCCTTTCTTTAAGCGTGTGAGACTCAAGCTAGCTGACGCTCAGGGCCTGTTGGGCACATATGCCCTTTGGAAGGTAATTGTGCGAGACATGGGAATAGAGAACTATAATTTTTAGACCTGGGAAGGATCATTTTTAGCTTCAGGGAATTTCTCAAGGAAGCTCTTGTCTGGAATGTAGGCTGACCGAAAGACGAGTGTATTGGAAATCTGAGTCCCTGTGATTATCATCAGAGTACGAGTGTCTCCTCGGTAGCCCCTGTGGCGTGGGCTCCCCCTGTGTGAACCACATCACTGGCCCATCCTCGGACTGTGTTATGGAGCTCAGTGGGGAGCAGTGAAGGCATCGAGGGAAGAGGCCCTGCAGGACCCTCAACGGTGTGCCCAGGACACAGCCAGGCCTCTGCTGGTAATGTGGCAACATCAACCTTGTCTGGCTGGCACTAAGGCCCAATGGAGACAAAACATTTCCAGAACTATTAATATTCTCATTTTAAAATAAATATTCTTTTAAATTTTATTTTAAATTATAATTTAATTTATTATATATAAATATATAAAATGCAAACACATAATATACAAATATAAAATTTTAAAATGAATATTTTAAATAAAAACACTATCAGCTCATCTAAATATATTTAAATGAATTATGCTATCAAAAGGAAGCTTTCCAGCGGAAGGAAAGAAGTTAGCAATATGGCAGGAGTGTTGATGTGTAGTCTTAGTCGGAGTAACAAAGAGAACAAAAGATAAAAGAAGCCAAATGCTGCTTTGCATGAGAATGGGCCAGACGTTTAGACTCGTCGGGGGAGACACTGTTTTTCTTAAACCATCTATTATGGAAAATTTTCAAAAGTGCACATTCTTCAGAATATTTTAGAGCAAATCCCATAAGTCATGTCTTTTCACCTGTAAATATTTCACTGCATATCTTTTTAACAGATGAATACTTTTTAAAGTAATAAAAATACCATTGTCACACTAAAAAAAAATCCAACAGTAATTTCTTAATACCATCTAAATCTCAGGCAATGTTTATACTCTACAGATTGTCTCAAAACTGTTTTATCAGGGTTAGTTTGTTTGAATTATGCACCAAACAAGATCCGTGTATTACATTTCGCTACTGTGTCAGTAGGCCCTTTTGAGTCAAGGGAAACGTTTTCTTACATTAGGTTGACACAGAGGATGAAACTCAAATACCTCTGAGAGTCAGGCAGTAACTGTAAATGAGTGAAGTTAGTTTTTAAAAAATAGTCTTTTATTACATGCATGCTTTGCATATTAAACACCTAGGAATACACTTTGCTTCCAAAGAAATCTGAGGAAAACATTTTCTTATATTAGGTTGATACCAAGGATGAAACTCAAATACCTCTGAGAGTCAGACAGTAACTGTAAATGAGTGAAGTGAGTTATAAAAAAAGTCTAATTACAGGCATGCTTTGCATATTAAACATCTAGGAATACACTTCACTTCCAAACTCCCCATCTCATGTCTTGGTCTAATCTTTTTTTTTTTTTGAGACAGAGTCTTGCTCTGTCACCCAGGCTGGAATGCAGTGTCGCAATCTCGGCTCACTGCAACCTACCTGCCACCCCCCTCCCCTGGGTTCAAGAGATTCTCCTGCCTCAGTCTCCCAAGTAGCTGGGACCACAGGTGCATGCCACCATGCCAGGCTAATTTTTGAATTTTTAGTAGAGATGGGATTTCACCATGTTGGCCAGGCTGGTCTCGAGCTCCGGACCTCAGGTGATCTGCCCGCCTCAACCTCCCAAAGTGTTGGGATTACAGGCGTGAGCCACCGTACCTGGCTTATTTTTGGTTTTGATTAAGATGTAGATGCAAGAATTTCCTGATATTGCTGCTGATAGTTAAGAAGCACATTCTTGCACTGCTATAAGGAAATACTTGAGACTGGGTAGTTTGTAAATTATAAGAGGTTCAATGGCTCACAGTTCTGCAGGCTGCTTAGGATGTATAGCAGCTTCTGCTTCTGGGGAGGCCTCAGGATGCTAACAATCCTGGCGGAAGGCCAAGAGGAAGCAGGTGTCTTATATGGTCAGAACAGGACGAAGAGAGACTGAGGAGATGACACACACTTTTAAACAACCAGATCTCACAATAACTCACTCATGAGAATAGCACCAAGGGGATGGTGCTAACCCATTCCTGAGAACTCCAACCCCAGGATCCAATCACCTCCCACCAGGTCCCACGTCTAACCATGGGGATTATAATTCGATATGAGATTTGGTGGCACACAGATCTAAACTGTATCACCCTCTGAAGGTTCACTGAAAAATCAGCTGACAGAAGGCAGATTTAGTCTTACAAAGATCTCAAAGCAATGGCCAAATGGTTGATGCTTTCACACCATTGGTGACCTAAATGGAAGAAGCTCAGGTAAAATGAATATAAGTAGAGAGTTTATTGGGGCCAGGTTTGAGGATTCCAACCTGGAAGCATAGATTCAAGTTGACCTGAAGAGAATCTCTGAAGTGCAGCAGTTACAAGTGGATTTTTATTTTATTTTATTTTATTTATTTATTTTTGAGACAGAGTCTCACTCTGTTGCCCAGGCTGGAGTGCAGTGGTGTGATCTCAGCTCACTGCAACCTCCATCTCCCAGGTTCCAGTGATTCTCCTGCCTCGGTCTCCTGAACAGTTGGGATTATAGGCATGCACTACCACTCCCGGTTTAATTTTTGTATTTTTTAGTAGAAATGAGGTTTTACTATGTTGGCCAGGCTAGTCTGGAACTCCTGACCTCAAGTGATCTGCCTGCCTTGGCTTCCCAAAGTGCTGGGATTACAGGCGTGAGCCACCGCGCCTGACCACAAGTGGATTTTTATAGGCCAAAAAAAGGGGATCTGGCAGTGGGCAAATGCAAAGTTGTTGTCAGGAATTCTCATTGTTTTATAGAAGTAACATTGATTAGTGATGGGTTATAATGGTTAAGCTATAGGGTGTGAGTTTTAGTGTCTGGTGCGATGTTATTAGGTTAATTTATAGCTACTTGTGGCAGTAGCAAGCAGTTTCAAGAGATGATTACATAGCTCAGGCAGGGAGTAGGATGTGATTGAGGTCTCATTTTAATGTCTCTCCAGGTGTGATAATTAAAAGGACTTGCATTCCTCAGATAAGTTCTTTTGTTTTCCTACCATCTTGAGGTTACAGAAAGAACAGAGGCTTGGATCGTGGCAAAACAGGTTATGGTGGTAAAACGAGTTTATGGGAGGGAGAGAAAAGGAGGCCTGGCTAGTAAAGGGGGTCTTGTTTTGTAGATGAAACCTCACAGGTAGCAGACCCCAGAGAGGATAGATGGTAAATGTTTCTCTCAGGTTTTCAAAGGTGTCAGACTCTCAGTTAATCTTTCCTGGATCTGGACAAGGCAGAAAAAGAGAAAGGCTGGCTGCATAAAAGCAGATTTTCTCTACAGATGCAAACCTCACCCACGAAAAACAGCTTTTCAGCTATTCTTGCATTTCTAGCTCTTCTGAAGAGTCATATTGAAATATGTCAAGGAAATATATTTTGGGGTGACATAGTTTGGTTTCCTTCACTAGTTGATTGTCCCAAAGCTGCACCCTGTCTCCACGCCCCCATGCTCCCAGGCTGTGCCTGTGTTTCGGGAAGTCAGGGACTCTGAATGGAGGGACTGGCGGAAGTCGTGGCAGAAGAACATAAATTGTGAAGATTTCATGGACATTTATTAGTTCCCCAAAAATAATACTTTTATAATTTCTTATGCCTGTCTTTACTGAAATCTCTGAACATAAATTGTGACAATTTCATGAACACTTATCACTTCCCCAATCAAAAGACAGGTACAGATGATTTCCTGCACCTGTCTTTAATCTCTTAATCCTGTCATCTTCTTTGTAAACTGAGGGGGATATATGTTGCCCCAGGACCCTGTGATGATTGCGCTAACTGCACAAATTGTTTGTAGAGCATGTGTGTTTGAACAATATGAAACCTGGGCATCTTGAAAAAAGAACAGGATAACAGCAATGTTCAGGGAACAAGAGAGATAAGACTTCTGGCCACCAGTGAGCCAGATGGAACAGAGCCGTATTTCTCTTCTTTCAAAGGCAAATAGGAGAAATATTGCCGAATTCTTTTTCTCAGCAAGGAACATCCCTGAGAAAAAGAATGCACCCTGAGGGTAGGTCTATACATGGCTCCCTTAGGGCGACCGCCTTTTACAATCGAAGAAGGGGTGAAATAAGCCCCGGTCTCCTGTAGTGCTCCCAGGCTTATTAGGACGAGGAAATTCCCACCTAATAAATTTTGGTCAGAGAGGTTGTCTGCTCTCAAACCCTGTTTCCTGATAAGATGTTATCAATGACAATACTGCCTGAAACTTCATTAGCAATTTTAATTTCGCCCCATCCGGTGGTCCTGTGATCTCGCCCTGCCTCCATTTGCTTTGTGATATTTTATTACCTTGTGAAGCATGTGATCTCTGTGACCCACACCCTATTCGTGTACTCCCTCCCCTTTCAAAAATCACTAATAAAAACTTGCTGGTGTTACAGCCGGGGGAACCTCACGGAAACTGCCGACATGTGATGTCTCCCCTGGACACCCAGCTTTAAATTTCTCTCTCTTGTACTCTTTCCCTTTATTTCTCAAACCAGCCTAGACACCTAGGAAATAGAAAAGAACCCACATTAACCATTGGGGGTGGGTTCCCCTGATACGCCTGCAGACCTCACCTCTCTCCAGGAGAACACTTCATCCTCCTTCCCCTGTCTTACTCTCTAAAGTCCTTGCCCTTTGTGAAATGAAATAATTCAAACTTAGAGCTGTTGGAACTTTAGATTCTTCTGAGCCTTGGGAGGAATGTGGCTATGTGGCCCGAGTCACGTGGCATGCAGCTGCAACATCTGCCCTTTTCTTTCCTATAAAAAACAAGAACCCCTTAGATCACTGCCCCTCCTCATGGAGTAATAAAGTAATCTTCCTTGGAACGTAGTGTAAACTAAAAATAAAATCCTAAGTCCCCGACCAACTGAACAGACACCCTCTTGACAAAGGGGACCCCAGAAAAACCTTAAAAACGGAATTCCCAGTCACAATGGGAAGGGAGGTTGGACACCTTTTCTTATACCCTCTCCTTCTGGAGTTTAGGCATAGTAACTGATCAGTATTAACGTTAAAATAGAGATTATACAGCTGACAGAACAGACTCTTTGTGGCAATAAGATACCAAATCATAAACAAGACTAAGGCCATGCAAGGCAACGGTTAAGTCATATCTGCAAGCCATGAATCTTGCTACATAGCATTCTCATCATAAAACATTACTTTCTGCTGACTCCAAGTTTTAGACAGAGCCTTACTCCTTTAACCAATTGCAAAATAAAGAATCTCTGAATCTACCTATAACCCAGAAGTCTCCACTTCAAGATATCCCACCTTTTCAGGCCAAACCAACGTGTACCTTCCATTCACTGATTTATGTGTTTGCCTGTAATTCCGGCCTCCCTAAAGTGTACAAAACAAAACTGTAGCCCAACTTCCTTGGGTGCACTTTCTCAGGACCTGATGAGACTGTGTTTCCCTAGGCTTCATTCATTCATATAGGCTCAGAATGGAACTCTTTAAAATAACTTAAAGAGTTTGACTTTTCCGTTAATAGTAGCAATCTGTAACCAAATTGCTATAACATTGATATAGGAGTTAAGAGGAAATTATCTAGGCAGATAGTGACATTACTGGAGTCCTCAGTAAGGTTTTTTTTTTTTAATGAAAAGCAGCCCCCAAATCCTTTTCTAACAAAGAGCGGCCTGTAAAATTGAGCTGCAGACATAGATAACCAAGCTGGAAGCTTGCACGGGTGAACGCTGGCAGAGAAAGCTACTTGGGATTAGGCATGTTCAAAATGGTGGCTCCATCTTTCCTTCTCCCTTTACCAGCCACTTGTACAGTAAGGAGCAGGCAAGATGGTGCTGGTCAACTGGAAAGCCCATTTGCATAATAAGATTAGGGTGGAGTGGCCAGCCTTCCCCATGCGCTATGTTACATCACACCTGATGGAACCAACCTGTGGGCCCTACGTAAATCAGACACTGCCTCCTCAAGCCTGCCTATAAAATCTAACGGACTCTTCCACCAGCCAGTCTTTTTCCTCTCAGGAGCCCCTCTCTCTTACTAGAGAGAACCGTTTTCCTTTCTCTTTCTTTTGCCTATTAAACCTCTGCTCCTAAAATCCTCATCTGTGTTCATGTCCGAAATTTTCCTGGCACGAAATGACGAACCGGGGTATTTACCCCAGACAATGCGGCCACTTCAACATGTGCACTGGTCTCCTATGGAAAATGTTGTAATCCTGCTAAAACTTCTCTGTCTCTGCCTACATAAGTGAAACCTGAACTTCTCCATCTTGGAAACACTAATCCCCGTCATTTGGAGTTGATGTCTCCCAGGTGGCCATCTTCAACCTTTGGGCTTGAATAAACTCCATACTTAGTCACATTTTCTGAACCTCATTATTTAAAATTGACTTAAAGCCTTATCTTTTACCCAACATTCACCCCTCCCATCTTTGCTTTCTTTATTATTTTGTTTGTTTATTATTTTTACCTCATCCTGGACTCCCCAAAGGCAACCCCTCCCATCTTTAAAGCCACCTTTGCAAAGGTTATGACTGACAGAAGCCTGGCATAGCTGACTCCATCTTGCTGCTAGCCCCACAGGCTGGCTGTCTTCGCTCATTCCTGGACATAGGCCAAGCTAATTGTGGGAGTAATTTAGTTTATAGTCTAACTTTGAAACAAGGATGATAATAGCTTCTCCCTAAAACTAACTTCCTCCTTGTTCAGGGACTGAAAACACCTTTGTAAAACTAATGAAAGGCCACAGGATTAAGATTATGGGCGGGGCCTGAATTCTGCTAAAATTTAAGCATAATTTCTATAATCCCTTACTGCTCAGCAGTCATGTGGCCAGGGGTCATAAGATTTGTGAGTTCCCCAATTGCTCCTATAGATAACATCACTATTGTAGAACCTAAGAATGGCCTTTTGAGGTGTTTTTCAGATTGACCCCACCTGGACCCAGGTCTCCTGATTCAACCGGTCCTGTGGCCCCTACCCAGAGGTGGACTCAGCACACAAAGACTGTTTTCCATACCTCTATTATTACTGGTGGAGGGTGTCCAGGTTCTTGGCATGTTGAACAAAGAATTGGACAAAACACACCAACAAAGCAAGGAAAGAATGAAGCAACAAAAGCAGAGATGTATTGAAAATGAAAAATACACTCCACAGGGTGGGAGTGGGCCTGAGCATAGGAGCTCAAGAGCCTAGTTACAGAATTTTCTTGGGTTTAAATACCTTCTAGAGGTTCCTTTTGGTTACTTGGTGTATGCCCTATGTAAATGGAGAGGATATTTCCTGCCATAATGGAAGCGTTTCCATTTGATTTAGTTCTAGGAAGTCAGCGTGAATTGGCCTTATGTTCCCCGCCTCCAGATCCTGTTCTCCTGCCTCCTTATGATTGCATCCCCAACCAATCTGCAGCACCCATTCTCTAGTCCAGTGCCCACCAACTATCTTTGAAAAACTAGCTTCTGAGCCTGTGGAGAGAGTGACTTGAGTTCTCCTATGTGGCTGGCCTCAAGTTAAACTCTTTCTTTACTGCAATACCATGGACTCAGTGAACTGGCGTTGTCTGTGCAGTAGCAGGAAGAACCTGTTGGGTGACTACATCTTTTTTGGATGTACTAGTCTTCCACAACAAAGAGAAGTCCCAGCATCCTGGTCTGGTCCGTGTCCTGCAAATTCTGATGCTTTGGGTGTTTTAAGGATTTCAAAGGCTTATTTCTCAGCTCAAGAGACTAGTGAGATCTATAACCACACCTATTTGTAGTGTTTGTGTCTTTGGTTTCCTTACTTTGTAATAAAGAAATTTCTTTTCTCTAACCTTTGCTACTCAAAGCGTGTCCATCAGCTGGTAGTATTGGCTGGCCTAACCTGGGAGCTTGTTACAAACACCAAGACTCAAACTTCATCCTAGACATGAAGATCCCAGGTGATCATATGCACATTGAAGCTTCAGAAAGTCTGTTCTAAACAACCAGATGAGGCCAGGGATGGTGGCTCATGCCTGTAATTACAGCACTTTGGGAGGCCGAGGTGGGTGGATCACCCAAGGTCAGGAGTTTGAGACCACCCTGGCCAACATGGTGAAACCCCATTGCCACAAAAAAACCACACAAACGTTAGCTGGGCATGGCGGCAGGTGCCTGTAATCCCAGCTACTTGGGAGACTGAGGCAGGAGAATCGCTTTAACCTAGGAGCTGGATGTTGCAGTGAGCCAAAATTGTGCCACTCCACTCCAGCCTGGGTAAAAGAATGAGACTCTACTAAGAAAATAAAAATAATACTCTGATGTTGAAACTTTTCTTTGAGTTAGTCCTTCATCCTCAAATGACTTGAAACTGACCTTCATGGAACAAACATTTAATTCTGACAGGCATCAGTGTTTTGCCCTGATGTAGTTCACAGAACACCCTTCTGTATGATTCTGGTTCCATGGGAGCTATTTTACAGTTCTGTAAATCACTGTAAATCACCCGCCCACTCCACAGTGTAGGATGCAAATTATGTCCCGTCTGCTGGAGGTTCAATTAACTTCCCTCCCACTGTGGGAAAACCATTGTGCCTCAATTTGCATATCAATTTTCATACAACTGATCCATAAATTTGCTCTTTGGAGTTTCTTTTAAACTGGCTATAGTATTTGTCTGCTTCCCTCATGGGTAAAATAGAATCTTTACCATGGGTTCATTTTTAATATCTGTATGAGAGTCATGATCTTGTCTTTTTTGAAAACTACCATTTAACAGTGATAACTGCCTTTCTTCTCTTAGGTTACAGAGCAATGCTTCTACCTCAACACCACTGATGTTTTGAGACAGATAATTCTATGTGGTGAGGGCTGTCCTCTGCATTGCAGGATGGTAGCAGTCTCCCTGGCCTCTGGCCACTAGATGCTCCTAGCACTGCCTCCCGCCAAATGTCTTCAGACATTGTAAAATGTCCCCTCAGGGGGAAAATTACTCACCCACTCCCCAGGTTAGAACCACTGGTTTATCGTTAATAAACACGACAACACGTGTCACCGCTATTGAACTAACAGGGAAAATGCAGTTACAGAAATAGCACATTACTTTTTGATAATGAAGGAAATAAAAATATTTTACTCTAAAATACATTTCTTTGACATATTTCGAGATGGCTGCCAGAGAGCCAGCATACAGAAGTAGCCCTGCAAAGCTGTCTTTTGTGGGGAAAATTTGCATCTACAGAGAATCTGCATAGAGGAAGCCAGGCTCTCACTTGTCATAATCCAGGAAAGATGAACTAAGAATCTGTCAATTTTAAAGGTCTGAAAGAAACATTTAGCATCTATTCTTTCTGAGGGCTGCTGCCTGTGGTTTTATTTACATAACAAGACTTTCTTTGCTAGCCAGCTCTCATTCCCCTCCCCTCCCATAACCAGATTCATCACCATAGCCTTGTTTTGACCATGCTCTGAGCTCACACAGAAGCTTCTGCAACCCATTGGTGGGTTGGGTAATCACTCTGTGATGCTCCCCATATTTTGTATGCTTTTCCTCCAATTCATCTGACTTTTGTAAGTTGATTTTTCAGTAAACCTTCAGAAGAAGTTTTCCTTCTGCCCCTATAATATTTTCCTAAAAATAGAGGAATGAGCAAGCTGCTGGGAATATCATGTTTCACACATTATGAAAGGTCATGAGCAGGAGGAAAAACAAATAATACTGAAATCCGAAACACAAGCCAAGTGATACCACCTTTTGGCAGAAGTCCTTGGCATAAGGGCAATTTGGAAGCTGTAGCACCCTCAGGTCCTGAGGAACTGGCTGGGGGAGGCCACTGGTTACCACATGAAGGTAAGTGTTTGCTTTGGGCTTAGATGGAATGAAAGAGGCTGAATGTCTGAGGTTGGTGCTGTGGGTGATATTCCTGAGCTTCCCTGTCTCCAGCCGTTCCTACCCCAGGAGACCCCCCTGGACAATAGGTTGATTTAACATGCATTCATTCATTCACTCATTTGCTCACTCATTCATTAGCTGACTCTTGACCAGGGGCCAGGAGCTGTGTGTCTGAGTGAGGGAAAAAGTGAAATCGCCTTTGCAAATGTTATGACAGTGACAGAAATCTAGCAGGGCTGACTCCATCTTGCTGCTAGCCTCACAGTCTATCCTTGCTCATTCCTGGGTGTGGGTCAGCTAACAATGGGAGAAATTTAGTTTATATTTTAACTTTGAAGTGGGGATGATAATAGCCCCTCTCTGAAACTAACTACCTCCTCGTTCAGGGGACTGAAACCATCTTTGTAAAACCAGCGAAGGCCACAAGATTAGGATTATGGAAGGGGCCTGAATCTGCTAAAATGTAGGCATAGTTTCTTCCTTCCTCCCTGCCTTCCTCCCTCTCTCTCTTTTTCTTTCTTTCCTTTTTTCTTTTTCTTTTTTTTTTTTTTTTCAGTCTCACTCTATCACCCAGGCTAGAGTGCAGTGGCACTATCTCTGCTCACTGCAACCTTTGCCTCCCAGGTTCAAATGATTCTCAGGCCTCAGCCACTGGAGTAGCTGGGATTACAGGCATGTGCCACCACACCAGGGCCACACTGTGGCCCAGGCTGGAGTGCAGTGGTGTGATCTCAGCTCACTGAAACCTCTGCCTCCTGGGTTCAGGTGATCCTCCCACCTCAGCCTCCAGAGTAGCTGGGACTACACACATGGGCCACTATGCCTGGTTAATTTTTCTATTTTCAGTAGAGATGGGGTTTTGCCATGTTTCCCAGGCTGGTCTGGAATTCCTGGGCTCAATCAATCTGCCCACTTTGGCCTCCCAAAGTGCTTGGGATTACAGGGGTGAGCCACCACACCTGGCTTGTAGGCATAGTTTCTATAATCCTAATCCCTTACTGCTCAAGAGTCATGTGCCAAGGATCACAAGATTTGTGACTTACCCAGTTGCTCCTATAGATAACATCACTATCGTAGAACCTAAGATTGGTTTTTTTGGATGTCTTTCAGAATGACCTCACTGAGACCCATGACTCATGACTCAACTGGTCCTGTGGCCTCATGAAGGAGTGGACTCAGCACATAAGGGCTGTTTCCACACCCTGATGATTACATCCCCAACCAATCAGCAGCACCCATTCCCTAGTCCCCTGCCCACCAACTATATCCTTGAAAAACTCTTCCCTTTGAGCCTTCAGGGAGACTCATTTGAGTGATAACTCCAGTTCTGTCATGTAGCCAGCCTTGCGTTAATTTAACTATTTCTTTACTGCAATACCACAGTCTCAGTGAATTGGCTTTGTCTGTGCAGCAGTCAGGAAGAACCATCACGCGATTACAAAAGGGGTACAGAGGTAGATATGTTCTTTCTAGGGAGGATTCAGTCTACTGCTATAAGAATAGGGATGTGGTCATCATAGCAATGATTATAGCATTTATTGAGTGCTCTGTGCTCGTTGTGTATGGCCCTTTAATAATGCTCAGAGCAATTCTAAGAGGTAGGAATGATTGCTCTGCTTTCCATATGAGGAAATTCAGGAAGGCTAAGTAACTTGTCCAAAATCACACAGCTTAGGACAGAGCAGGGACTGGAATGTAAGCTGTGCTTGGTCCACTCTGTTAAATCACTGTCCCTGCCCCACTCTACCCTCTGTAATAGACACACAATCATTCCACCAGAGCACAGAGCATGCAGGCTAAGAGAGGAGAGCTTCTTGAAGGAGATGACATTTGAACTGGGCCTTGAAACATGAGTACTCATTCATCAAACATTTATGGGGCATCTTCGTGGGCTCAAGGACCCTGCACTGTGAATTTAAAACTAGGCTTTAGGCCAGGTATGGTGGCTCATGCCTATAATCCCAGCACTTTGGGAGGCCAATGCAGGCCGATCACCTGAGTTCAGGAGTTTGAGACTAGTCTGGCCAACATGGTGAAACCCCATTTCTACTAAAAATACAAAAATTAGCTGGGTGTGGTGGCGTGTCTGTAGTCCCAGCTATCAGGAGGCTGAGGCAGGAGAGTTGCTTGAACCTGGGAAGCGGAGGTTGCAGTGAGCTGAGATGGTGCCACTGTACTCCAGCCTGGGAAACAGAGTGAGACTCTGTCTCAAAAAAGAAAACAAAAAGTAAAAATAATAAAAATAAATAAAACTAGGCTTTCACTCTTTCAGATTTTTGCCATTTAAGAGTCTATTTCCTATCCTCTTCCATTTTATGTGTAAGTCGTATAACTCAAAATTGGTGGTGGTGGGATGGGGTGCTATTGTGAATAATGCTGCAATAAACATTCATGCACAAGTCTCGGTGTAAATCCTTGCTTTCAGTTCTTTGGGTGTATATCCAAGAGTTGAATTTCTAGGTTATATATTAATTCTATGTTTATCTTTTTTTTAGTAACCACCAAACTGCTTTCCACAGCAGCTGTATTGTTTTGTATTCCCACCAGTAATGCACTTGCATTCTAATTTCTTTACATCCTGTCCAATATTTATTTTCTATTTTCTATTTTTAAAAATAATAGCCAATCTTGTGGGTATGAACTGATATCTCATCATAGTTTCAATTTGCATTTCCCTAATGACTAGTGATGAATATCTTTTCATCTGCTTATTGATGTCTATTCAAGTCCTTTGCCTATTTTTTAATTGGGTTGCTTATTTTTTGTTGTTGTTGAGTGCTTTATATTTTCTGGATATTAATCCCTTATCAGACAGATGACTTGCAAATATTTTTCCTCATTCTGTGGGGTTTGTTTTTTACTCTTTTGATAGTATCCTTTGATATGCAAAAGTTTTAAATTTTGATGTAGTCCTATTTATTTATTTATTGAGAAGAAGTTTCACTCTTGTTGCCCAGGCTGGAGTGCAGTAGCGTGATCTCGGCTCACTGCAACCTCCGCCTCCCAGTTTCAAGTGATTCTCCTGCCTCAGCCTCCTGAGTAGCTGGGATTACAGATGGCTGCCACCATGCCCACTAATTTTTTTTTTTTTTGTATTTTTACTAGAGACAGGGTTTCACCATGTTGACCAGGCTGCTCTCAAACTCCTGACCTCAAGTGATCTGCCTACCTCAGCCCCCCAAAATGCTGGGATTACAGGCATGAGCCACTGCACTTGGCCTGTTTATTTTTCATAGACTATGCTTTTGGTGTCATACCCATGAAATCATTGCCAAATCTAATGTCATGAAGGTTTTCTCCAGTGTTTTTTTCTGAGTTTTATAGTTTAGGTCTTACATTTAGACCTTTAACCCATTTTTAGTTAATTTTTGTTTATGTTGTAAGGTCTAAGTTCATTCTTTTGCATATGGATATTGTAGGTGTGGAAAAAAGTATTTTTCTCTACCCATCTTAGGTTCTCCAGCTGGGGTCCCGCAAATAAGACTGGACAATGGCAGATTAACAGAGGACCAAACAGAAGTTCATTAACGTGTTCGTTGCACAAGTACACATGGAAGCGCCTAGAGATGAATTACTCAAAAAAGAGGTTAGATCATGGTTTCAAATATCTTCTTAGGCTAAAACGAAAGGGGCTTTGGGCTTCTGAGTTGGGGAGGCAAGTTACAGAAACAAGACCAGTGAAATTATCATTGTTTAGTAAGGTATGTTATACAGATTTAAGTTGGTGCCATCTCCATTGATTAGAGTAAATGTCCTTTTCTTTCTGGTATAGGAGACTCAGAAGTCATCTCTGCAAGGGGAAATTTCCTTTAAAAAATAAAAGAAAAACTTGCACACTGTTTTTAGAGCTTTTCGTGTGTCTGTGTGTTCTCACTGGCCTTAGCTTGAGACAATCCACATGCCAAAAAGGCGTATTTGTGGTGGTATAATGCCACACTAAAATCTAGTGCCCTTTAGTGTCCAGCTTTTCCAGCATCATTTGTTGAAAACACTGCCCTTTGCCCAATTTAATGATCCTGGCACCCTTGTCAAAAATCAATTGACCATATGTGCCTGGGTTATTTCTGGGTTATCTATTCTCTTCTGTTAGTCTATGTATCTGTCTTCTTGCCAGTACCATATTGTTTTGATTACTGTAGCTTTCTAGTAAGTTTTGAAATTAGGAAGTGTGACTTCTCTAACTTTGTTCTGCTTTTTCAAGATTGTTTTGGCTACTCGGTGTCTCTGAGATTCCATATGAATTTGGGGATGAGTGCCACTACTGGTTTTAATGATGTAATTCCTAGGGTACTTTTTAGTATTCAGAAGTTCAGCTCTCATTTGATGCTTTGAATTCTCTCTACTAAATCATTATCAGGGCTCAGAAAATGCAACCCCAAACTTCTTTGAACTGAAGATGATGGGGTGGATCTCAGAAGCAAGAAGGTTACCCCAGCCTTTCTGTGTGACAGCTGGACATAAAGGAATTCTCTGATCTACCTTCCCTGGAAGGAGATCTTAAGACCCTCATGTGCAGGTGGCTTGCCCTGTACCTGGAGGAAAAGACAGAGAGGCCAAGAAGTACCTGAACAGACAAGCCTTGCTGAGTTCCCTACAGTTTAGTACCATTAGGTCATACCTGCTTTTTGTACAATCACATTTCTATATGACTGTCCATTCTTCATAACATCCAAGCATAAAAATACACTTTTCTCTGGTTCTTTGGGTCTTCCTTTCTGAAGGTTCCCATGTCATGTAAAACTCTGTTAAATAAATTTGTACCTTTTCTCTTATTAGCCTGTATTTTGCTATAGGGGTGTCATTTTGGTGAACTAAGGTAGCGTGAAGCTTTTTATCATTTGAAGAAATACAGGTAGCAAACAAGGGAGCAATAAGCAGGTTTCTATTCCTATTGTAACTCCTATTATAAGAGTTTTAAATCTTTTTAGCCCTGGGAACCATTTTCCAAACATGGCCCCAGGATCAAATCCATGCCACACTTGCACGGGCACATGTACCAGTTTTGTCATCTCTCTAACTATGTCTTCAACTACTTGCCCTTGATCATCTATGTGTAGACAGCAATTAGTAAGGTTAAATTTTCTACAGACCTCTCCTTCAGATGTTAGCAAGTAGTTGAGAGCCAATCTATTCTGATAGCATTTCTCATCTGAGCTTCTTGCCAGGCCAGAATAGTCAAGGCTCTGCCAGTCTTATTAGTGATTACTTCTAAGACAGTTTGTAACCGCATGATTTGGTTGAGCGTGTAAATGGGGGTCTGGCATCCCCATGAGCTATCTTGTGCCCAAGTACCAGGCTTGTAATATTGTATTATTCTCTCAGGGGGCCATTCATCATCTTTTTAATTTTTTATAACTATGCTTCTCTTTTTGCAGGAAGCCCAGACAGGGAAGCCCAGCAGTTCACCTGTTTTTATGGGCAGTAGGAAGAAAGATGGTTTAATAGTGCCAATAACACAACTACTTGCCCACTGGTCGGGTAATTTGGTGTAAGCTCCATGCCCACATGTCCAGTATAATCCAGTGGGGGCTGTCCAGTCCCGGTGGGACTCCGGGTGGGTTCACACAGTTTGCAACTTCGGGAATTTACTAAATGGATTTTTCTTAGTGTGGTTTGAACTCCACTAGGTGGCTGTTTTTGGAGTATTATTGTACAGTTTTTGCCTAAGGCAGCTGAATCTTCCTACAGGAAGGGTGAAGTCCTTCCTTACTCTTGCTATATACAGTATTGTCTAATGATTGAGGCTTTTA
Organism: Macaca fascicularis; assembly: GCF_037993035.2. Taxonomy (NCBI): domain Eukaryota; kingdom Metazoa; phylum Chordata; class Mammalia; order Primates; family Cercopithecidae; genus Macaca; species Macaca fascicularis. The sequence goes on along the minus strand of NC_088392.1, from coordinate 77,333,142 downwards.
GGACCTAGAAGTTATCAGGTGATTCTTCTGAGCTGGGAATTCATCAGGAACTGGGTCTGTAGGTACAAATTCTCGGGCTTCCCATGGCCATTGATCTCCTATTACAGTTCTTCTACATACATAAAATGAAGTGACATTGAGAGACTGGGCTACATGCTCAGCTAATTGCAAAAACAAATTTTTTGTTTTTCCTGGAATTTCTGGTACTGGCACATTCAGTTCATCATAGAAGGTTTGACATATTGGCTCAGGAGAGCGTTTATAAACTTCTCCTCAAACCACGATATTTACTCGAGGATCTAGTCCAGCCCTCTCAATTTCTAGGGTTATACGCTCCCCTTTTTTCCAGCAAGAATCAAAGGGGTTGGTTATTACTAATTCTGAGGGGTTACACTGACCACTGGTACAGGAAGGGCCACTTTTCCTTTTCTGAAGGTGGACAGGATCTTTTTTATTTTTTATCCAAGTAGCCTAAATGACACAAGACCAGTATCCACATTCATTTCCACACAGTCCTAATTCTGAAAAATGTACCTATTTTCTGCCATATAGCCTCTTTCCTAATTAAAAGAATTGCATTCTATCCATAACTTATTACTATGAATGACAGCACAGACATCAAACTTCAAGGTGACTTGTTTGGGCACCCTTTTTTCTTTCATTTTGGCTAACACTTTACTCATATCATTTATGAGCCTCCACAAGTCCTCAGTCCTTAATCTTATTTAAAAAACTGTGGTCATGGGAGGCTAAGATGGGTCAAAACACACATCAGGTTGGTCATTTCCTGGGCTACATACCTTGCGTAGAATAGCATTATACAAACAAGTTTTTTTTAGAGTCCCGGTACACTTATAATGATCGTAAAATTATAGGACTGCAGCAACTTTTTGTCCTACCTCCATGACTTGGTGTATACACTGGGAACAGTCCTCAGTCTGAGGAAGGTCAGTTAAAGTCCTTACTGTACAAGTCTAAATTTTAAGGAAAATGAGTCCTGCGATGAGTTTTCTCATGCTTTAGCCGTGCGTGGACCAGTGAGCTTCTGAGTGTGACTGGAGCAGGGCATGTTGTCTTCTTCAGAGTCACTTTGCAGGGGTTGGCGAGGCTGCTCCCGTCCACATACCACTCACAGTCTACTGATGTTCAAGGATGGTTTCAGAGGTTGGGCCTACTAGAATAAACTGAGTCCAGCACTTCTACACAGCTATGTTCACCTGGGGTCTCTGATACTGGGAGCAAGGTGGCGGGGTTTAGGGTGTTACAAACTTCAATGGTTATGTGGGGATTTTCACATAGCAAGCTTTAGTACTTGGTTAATCTAGCATTTGTTAACCAATGATGTCCTTCGGTAGTCATTAAAGTTACCACAGCATGGGGGGGGCCCTTTATATTCAGGTTTTGCCCAAGGTTTAGTTTATCTGCTTCTTGTGCTAACAGGGCTGTTGCTGCCAGGGCCCTTAAACATGGGGGCCAGCCTTTGGAAACCTCGTCTAGTTGTTTTGAGAGATAGGCCACTGGCATTGGTCAGGGCCCCACAGTCTAACTGCCATTTTTTCTCTTTCTGACACATAGGGTGTAAAGGGTTTTGTCAGGTCAGGTAGCCCCAGGGCTGGGGCCGACATGAGTTTTTCTTTTAACTCATGAAAAGCTCTTTGCTGTTGGTTGTAATAGATGTAGTTTATCTAATTTACATTTTTATTAACTCTCACCTACCAAAATATTGACTCAAATCCTGCAGCTATTTGATTTCAAGCTTTAAATTGATCTGGTATTCCCCATGAGACTCTAATTGTGTCTAAATGGACGTGAGAGTCAAAAGACCCATAAGGGGCTTCTCTTGCTTTATGACATCTTATTTTTTCTCCCTCTGGTTGATGAAATGCCAAGGTGAAAGGGATAACCAACTGGACTAAAGCACAAGTGCCACTCCAGTTATTCGGCAGAGTGCCCAGTAAAGGTCCACCACAATACCACCACACATCACAGAAAAACTGGGTGATACCTCTTTAACTTTAGCTAATATGTTTACACACAGAATGTTTTTTATAATTAATGTTTTAAAGATTGCTTAAACTTTCAAAACAATTTTTTTAACCTTTTAATGTAGGTAAAAATTTACATTCTTATGCTGTTGTAACCAAGCGAGTTAGAGAGATGCCACACTTTGAGACAAATTCAGGAGTCCTTTATTAGCCGGTGACCGAGAGACAGCTAATGCTCGAAATTCTCTCGGCCCCGAAGAGGGGGTTAGATTTTCTTTTATATTTTGGTTTAGAGAGGGGAGGGGGATTTTAGCTGTAGCAATCTTACAGAAGTAAAACAGACAAAAAAGTTAAAAAGACAAATGGTTACAGGAAAACAAACAGTTCCAGGTGCAGGGGCTTTAAATTCATCCCAAGGTGATAGTGTGGGAGCTCTGGATGTTATCTGCTGGACACAAATGTGGGGGCTTTATGGTACTATCTCCTGAGCAAATTCCTGGAAACTGCAGGCATTACTTGCCTCAGTACCTTATCAGTTAATTACACTCTTTGATATGCTGAGAGTCAGCTTGCACAAGTTAAGTCTTTGAGGAAAGGGATGGGTAAGGAGCCCTTGATGTCTTGCAAATGAAGGAGCCAAATGGAGTCCCTCAGGTTTTCTCAGCTAAGGGTGAGTCTTTTTACATTAAAACAAGGTGAGGTATCTAACAAGGTGTGGTTTCTAAGGGAGAGTCTATTCATGTTAAAACAAAGTTAGGTATTACAATGCCTCCTTATAATCCTTTACCAAAGGTATATTTTACTTTTCGTATACACCTTGCACACAAACTGTTTTTTTCCCAATAGTTTTACATTCAGGAGGCCTAGTTACTTTTAAATTATACAATATTTCTTGCATAAATTCTTTTTTTATAACATTTTTCTCTTTAACGACTTTCATAGACAATTCTTCGACATGCCTCAACTTTCTGACTTATTGCAAACATTTCTTTCTTTAAACAACCAGTTAATTTATTTCAGGACAAGAATTTACCATATAACACTCTTTTTACATAATTCTTCCCCCCCCTTTCCCCACCTCCTTTTTTTTTTTTTTCGAAGATGATAACCATTCTTTTCTAAAGCAAACTTCCTTTATGTCTGTGGACTAGACTGTCTAAGGCCACAAGATTAGAAGTTACTATAATACATGTTACACCGTTAACTTTTAGCAAACTTTACTTCTGTTGAAAACCTTGTAAGTTTGGGATTTTAATTATCTTTTGCTATTAATAAGACCTCGTTTTGTCCAAATTAACTTAGATTTGGTATAGATGGCTTTTCTTTTTTCCCTCAATTACCTGGGAGGAACCATCGATCGTCCTGTCCTGAAGGGAGTTCCTCCTAGGTCTGGTCAGACCTTTTTATGGTAATTAAGATTTAGATTCCCTGTTAGGAAACCTGCTGGGTTAAGGGAATTTTCAGTGGTTAATGTTAAATCATCCTTTTTCCCCCCCGCCACCCCCCGCACCTTAGGATACTTCTGAACTGGTGAGGGTGAGGTGTACTCACAATGAGGTTTCCTCTAAAAGTTTTTTTTGTACTTTTTACTGTTAGCAAAGCAGTTGCCGCTACAGACTGAATGCATTTGGGCCACCTGTGGGTTACCGGGTTAAGGATTTTTGATAGGAAGGCCTCAGTGCTTTCAGGATATGCCCTTGTTTACACTGACAGCAGAATGGTATTGGAGTGTTATAGGGTTATGGAGAATACCTTCAATTATTAATTATAGGTTTTAAATTTAACTTGGCTTTTAAAGGAATAGGGTACACTGTTTTTTGGTTTTTGTTTTTTTTTTGAGACACAGTCTTGCTCTGTCGCCCAGGCTGGAGTGCAGTGGCATGATATCCACTCACTGCAAGCTCCGCCCCCCAGGTTCATGCCATTCTCCTGCCTCAGCCTCCCGGGTAGCTGGGACTACAGGCGCCCGCTACCACGCCCGGCTAAATTTTTTTTATTTTTAGTAGAGACGGGATTTCACCATGTTAGCCAGGATGGTCTCGATCTCCTGACCTAGTGATCTGCCCGCCTCGGCCTCCCAAAGTGCTGGAATTAGAGGAGTGAGCCACCATGCCTGGCCTGGTTTTTTTTTTTTTTTCATTACTACTTGTATATCTCTCTCTTTCTTTTTCTCTTTGGTTTTCTGTCTCTTCTTCTCTTTGACTTTCCTTTTGCCTCTGTCTCTTTCTCTTTCTCTCTCTCTCTGCCTCTCTCTCTCTCTCTCCCTCTTTCCTTGAGTTCCACTTTGTCTCTCTGTCTCTTCCTGTTTCTCTGTCTGCTGGTCTTTCCTTGCCTCTGTCAGCCCCTTATGCTGCTGTTCTCTCAACCACTGTTGGCGGAGGCTAAAACCAGCTGTAACCAAGTGTCTATGTATGGAAACTGGTCTAGGTACCCTGGCTTACAGGTTACCTTGTGCCATACCTTTGAAACAAGGGACCCATCCAGGCTTCCTTCTGATTGCCAACCCATCTCTAATGCTGGCCAGTCTATCTTACACAAAGTTTTAAGTTTTCCTGGTGTCATAGTACTCTATAGCCTCCCTTAAATCCTTTCTTGAAATTTTTCAGCATAGTTCTTAGTGGGGTGGGCTTACTTTGTGCCTGACTTATGCTTCTTCGAGACAAAACACCACGCTCACACCATAGGCACACCACAAAACAAAGAACGGGTAAAAAGGGTACACACACACTCTTACAGTTTATACCAAACCAGAATCAAAACCAAAATCAGAGTATCAAGAAATCCAAGCCAGGTCAAAACCAAAACCAAAGTATCAAGCAATCCAAGTCAAGTCAAAAACAAAAACCAAAGTGCCGGTACAGGCACACTGTGGGTGATCAGGCCACGCTTCCACTCAAATGGAGTGGGCAAGTTCCAAAGAGTAGTCTTACCAAGTTTCAGATGTCCGGACTCCAAGTACCAGTTCCTTCCAGGTGTTCAGCCACTGCGCTGATCCTCCACAGGGGCCTGCCATGCGCTGCTCTGGCGAGGCATTCCACTGGGGCAATTGTCTACTCAGGAGCACTCTCAGGATCTGCTTCGCTCAAGCTGGCCGGAGTCCCTCGCAGGGATGCTCCATAGGGCAGGCCTAAGCAGCCTAAGGGGTTGCCTCGACCATCCGTTAATCACCTCGTTTCCCAGTCAGGGAACCAAGAAATGTAGCAGGACAAGCCGCAGACAAAACCCCTCAGACACTGAGTTAAAGAAGGAAGGGCTTTATTCAGCAGGGAGCTTCAGCAAGACTCACATCTCAAACAATCAAGCTCCCTGAGTGAGCAATACTTGTCCCTTTTAAGGGCTCACAACTCTGAGGGGGTCCGTGTGAGGGGGTCTTGATCGATTGAGCAAGCAAGGGGTGCATGACTGGGGACTGCATGCACCAGAAATTAGAACGGAACAGAACAGGACAGGGATTTTCACAGTGCTTTTCTATACAATGTCTGTAATCTATAGATAACATAACCAATTAGGTCAGGGTTGAATCTTTAACTACCAGACCCAGGGTGTGGCTCTGGGCTGGCTATCTGCTTGTGAATTTCATTTCTGCCTTTTAGTTTTTACTTCTTCTTTCTTTGGAGGCAGAAATTGGGCATAAGACAATATGAGCGGTGATCTCTTCCCTTATTCCGAGTAGCTGGGATTACAGGCATGCACCACCACCACGTCCAGTTAATTTTTTCATTTTTAGTAGAGATGGGGTTTCACTTAAAATTTTTAGTGTATAAATAGGAAGGCTGAGTGTGGTGGCTCATGCCTGTAATCCTAGCATTTGGGGAGACCAAGGCTGGAGGATCACTTGAAACCAGGAGTTTGAGACCGCCCTGGGCAAAATAGCTGGACCTTATCTCAACAAAAAAATTTAGCTGGATATGGTGGCTCACACCTGTAGTCCCAGCTACTAGGGAGGCTAAGGAAGGAAGATCGCTTGAGCCCAGGAGTTCAAGGCTGCAATGAGCTACGATTGTGGCACTGCACTCTAGTCTGGGAAACAGAACGAGACCTTAACTCTTAAAAAATAAAACAATAAATGGGGAAAGTTGCACTTCTAAAAATAACCTCATATGTATCTACTTGTCAGATCTGCTAAGTATTTCTACTTGTAAGGGCATAACTATCCTTTTTCTCACTCATACATATATTTAAACACTAAATTAGTCAATGCTACTAGGCCTGCCTTTTATTTCCCAGAATAGTGTGTGTTTGGAGAAAATCTAGAGGCATCTGACTCTTACAACAAAATGCAAAAACAAAGCATTCTTAGGCCACTGGGTGTTTTAAAAAAGAATGAAACAACCAAACACAACTGTGGTCTTTGGCTAACTTTCTAGAGAAAAGAAAACAAGCCATCTGCCGGTAACAGGAGGCTCTGGGGATGGCTGATCACAGGGCCGAATGAAACATTCATAGTAATTAGTGGCAGCACCAAAATAGAAACTTCAGCAGTGCTTTTCCCGTTGTTATGGTGACAGCCCCCCAACAGCCCACCTCCCCACAAAGGGCCTGGCTTGGTGCGTTCTGCGGCCTTCCATCTGGTGCCCTCCCATTGAATGCAGGGAAACTAAACTCACTGCTCATTGGTCCCCTCGGGGTTCTGTGTGTGCTGGGCTGCCAAGAGGAGGAGGGCGTGGACTGGAAGATTCCACAGGGCTGGGCCAAGGCTGTCCCCTGTGCTCAGCCAGAGCCACAGGAGAGCAGCTGATCGCCCAGGCCGCCAGACAGGTGCTGCCAAGGGGCCGAAAATTCACTGATGTCAGGAGACGGCACCCGGGTGATGATGAATGAGGCCTGGCCTGTGGCCAACAGGTTCTTAACCTGCCGGTGCGGCAGGGGGGAGTGCTCCCTAGGGCTTCCAGTTACCTGAGCGGCCCACGCATCTGCACCCTCTCGTTGAGCAATTTCCGTAGGTCCTTCAGAAGTTGTTAAGTGTCAACATTCTTGTTGCTCTGCTAAAAATCTAAGAATTTGGCCAAAAAGTCTGGTTTGCTCCTGCTCAAAGATTGAAGAAATAGAAATTGGGCTGCTTATTTTCCTTAGTCTTATTAGTTTTGGAGGTCAATGTTTAAAACATTGACTTGAGCATATCAATATCACATGCTGCTGTCAATGCCCTGTCTCTGGAGTCTCCAGGGGCTGCAAATCGAGGAAACTGTCTGCAGTATTTGTGTAATGGATAGAATTGATATAATTTGTCTGCTGCCTAGTGAGATGATCTCATGACATTTCTGGGTAAAGGCTACTGACAGGAAACACACACTTTCTTTTTTTTTTTTCTCGAGACAGGGTCTCATCCTGTCACCTAGCCTGGAGTGCAGTGGTGCAATCATAGCTTACCGAAGCCTCAAACTCAAGGGCATAAGTGTTCCTCCTACTTCAGCCTCCTACATAGCTGGGATTACAGGTGTGCACCATCACACCTGGCTAAATGCTTTATTTTAATTTATTTTTGTAAAGAGGGGGTCTGGCTATGTTGTCTAGGCTGGTCTCAAACTCCTGGCCTCAAGCAATCTTCCCACCTTGGCCTCCAAAACTGCTGGGATTACAAGCATGAGCCATTGTGCCTGGCCTCAGGAACACAGGCTTTCAAGCCACAGCAGTCCCTATTTATATAAACCACAGCCTCAGGGTCTGCAAAGTAGGTGGCTAGCATTTTTTCTTTGCCAGAGCCTACCTGGGGGTTGATAATCTGCACATAGGCTGGATACAGTCCTGTGAAATAGAATCATTTTGGGTAGCAATTTACTAGATGATCGACTGTTAGAGCTGGAAGCTCTCAGGAGTTATCTAGTCACATTTCTCAGAAAAGCAAATGGGTCAGTGAACTGCTGCTTACAGGCAGAGCAGGGCTTGGGGTCCTAGCACCTCCCTCCATCCCAAAGCCCTCTATAGTCTAATTTAATTGGAGATGCTTGCACGTGTATAGTGTGTGTGTGGCGGGGCGGAGGATGGGTGTGTCAGATGGACTAAAAAGAGAATAGATGTGGCAAATTCTGGTCTAGTAGGAAAGATGAGACACAGGAGTATGTCCCAGCTGGAAAGTGTTCTAAGGCTGATGAGAAGCACATGTGGTGTCATGTGACCCTCTCCTCGGTGGGTCCCCCGTATGGTGCTGGAGAAAAATAGTGACAACCATAGGTTCTTAGTTGGAACAGATTCCAGTTATAAAAGACAGATTAACAAGAAAAAACCCAACAGTTTATTCACATGTTTGTTTCACATACACATGGAATCACTCAGAAATTGAGTAGTTCTCAAAGAAGTGGCTTTGATTTCAGCTTATATAGCATCCTCAACAAAGAACACTAAATTCATTTAAAAGTGAAAGCAAGTTTATTAGAGAAGTAAAGAAACAGAAGAATGGCTCCTCAATAGACAGAGCAGCAGTATGAACTGCCTGACTGAATATACTTATGGTTTTTCTTTATTATATGCTAAACACAGGGAGGGCAATTCATGGGTTTTTTTTTGTCTCTCCAACCCCCACTTTTATTAAAAACCAATCATGGTAGACTGATTTGTTTGCAAGATAAGTTTTAACCTGACTACACTTGGCCTGATTATTTGTATAAAGTGCATGAAGAATAATTATTCACCATACAGGCTCTTTTAAAACTGGCTTTGATGGAACTTTGTTCCACAAGGAATCTCAGATTGGACCTCTCAAAGTCTTGAGCCCAGCCACGGGTTTGTACTTGCAAATAACTGCCTGAGGGGTAAATTCCTCTCCTCTTGAGGTCCCAAGATAACTTGCAGCTCCTGGGCCTGTCAGAAAGTGACATTCTTTATTCTTTACCTACCGCAGGTCAGGAACCTTGTACAAAGACTGTGTAGACAAGGAATGAGACTAGCTTTCCCTAGGGGCTTTTATTGGCTCTATAAGTCAACTTTGATTCCTTAAAGCAGTCTGTTTATATTTAAAAGAATACCATTCCAGCCAAGGCCCTGGTAAAATAACCAGTTTCTCCAACTGTGTCCTGTTACAAAGAAAACAGATTTTTATTGCACTTATGCAAATAACTATATTGCCATAAGTTAAGAATACTCATGAATAGTTTTGAAATTCTAGAGAAATCAGGTAGAAGGAGCTACGCTCCAAATTTTGCTCATAGGTGTATGCTCCACTCAATTGCCAAAAGCTGTAAATAGTAACCCCCCAAAAGTTTTCTTGGCTCTGAAAAACAAAACAGAAAGGATTGACAATATTTCAAGCAGAAACCCACTCTGTGCGTTATCTGTTTACTGATTATTTCTTTTGCTGTAAAGAAACTTTTTAGTTTAATTAGGTCCAAACTATTTATCTTTGTTTTTGTTGCATTTGTTTTTGAGTTCTTGGTCATGAGCTCTTTGCCTAAGCCAGTGTCCAGAAGACTTTTTCTAGTGTTATTGTCTAGAATTTTTATGGTTTCAGGTCTTAGATTTTAGTCTTTGATCCATCTTACATTGATTTTTGTGTAAGGTGAGAGATGAGAATCCAGTGTCATTCTTCTACACGTGGCTTGCCAATTACTTCAGCACCATTTGTTGAATAGGGTTCCTTTCCCTACTTTATGTTTTTGTTTACTTTGTTGAAGATCAGTTGGCTGTAAATATGTGGCTTTCTTTCTGGGTTCTCTATTCTCTTTTATAGGTCAATGTCTTTATTTTTTATACCAGTACCATGCTGTTTTAGTTACTATAGCCTTGGAGTATTGTTTGAAGTCAGATAATGTGATGCCTCCAGATTTGTTCTTTTTGCCTCGTCTTGCTTTGGCTATGTGGGCTCTTTTTTGGTTCCCTGTAAATTTTAGAATTGTTTTTTCTAGTTCTGGTGATGGTATTTTGATGGGAATTGCATTGAATTTGTAGATTGCTTTTGTTAGTATGGTCATTTTCATAATACTGATTCTACCCATCCCATGAGCATGGGATGTGTTTCCATTTGTTTGTGTCACCTATGACCTCTTCTAGCAGTGTTTTGTAGTTTTCCTTGTAAAGATCTTTTACCCCCTTGATTATGTATATTTTTAAGTGTTTTTTTTTTTTTTTTTTTGCACTTGTAAAAGGGGTTGAGTTCTTGATTTGATTCTCAACTTGGTCATTGTTAGTGTATAAACAGTGTTACTGATTTGTGTACATTGATTTTGTATCATGAGACTTTGCTGAATTCATTTATCAGTTTGTAAGAGTCTTTAGGGTTTTCTAGGTATACAATCATATCATCAGCAAACAGTGACAGTTTGACTTCCTCTTTACTGATTTGGATGCCCTTTATTTTTTTCTCTTGTTGGATTTCTCCAGCTAGGACTTTCCGTACAATGCTGAATAGCAGGGGTGAAAGTGGACATCTTTGTCTTGTTCCAGTTCTCATGGGGAATGCTTTCAACTTTTCCCTGTTCAGTGTCATATTGGTTGTGGGTTTGTCATAGATGGCTTTAATTACCTTGAGGTATGTCCCTTTATGCTGATTTTGCTGAAGGTTTTAATCATAAAGGGATATTAGAATTTTGTCAAATACTTTCTCTGCATCTATTGAGACATTCGTATGATTTTTGTTTTTAATTCTGTTTATGTGAAGTATCTCATTTATTGACTTGCATATGTTAAACCATCCCTGCATGTCTGGTGTGAAACCCACTTGATCATGATATATTAGCTTGTTGATATGCCATTGCATTTTGTTAGCTAGTATTTTGTTGAGGATTTTTGCATCTATGTTCACCAAGAGTATTGGTCTGTAGTTTTCTTTTTCTGTTATGTCTTTTCCTGGTTTTGGTATTAGGGTGATACTGGCTTCATAGAATGATTTAGGGAGGATTCCTTCTTTCTCTGTCTTTTGGAATAGTTTCAGTAAGATTGGTATGAATTCTTCTTTGAATGTCTGATAGAGTTCAGCTGTGAATTCATCTGTGTCCTGGATTTTTTTTTTTGTTGGCAATTTTTAAATTACTGTTTCAATCTTGTTACTTGTTATTGGTCTGTTCAGAGTTTCTATTTCTTTCTGATTTAATCTAGGAGGGTTGTATATTACCAAGAATTTATCCATCTCCTCTAGATTTTCTAGTTTGTGTATAAAGGTGTTCAGAGCTTTGAATGATCTTTTGTATTTCTGTGGTAACGGTTGTAATATCTCCCATTTTGTTTTTAATTGAGTTTATTTGGATCTTCTCTTTTCTTTTCTTGGTTAATCTCACTAATGGTCTATCAATTTTGTTTATCTTTTCAAATGACCTGCTTTTGTTTCATTTATCTTTTGTATTTTTTTTGTTTCAATTTCATTTAGTTCTGCTCTGATCTTTGCTGTTTCTTTCCTTCTGTTGGGTTTGGGTTTGGTTTGTTCTTGTTTCTCTAGTTCCTTCAGGTGTGACATTAGGTTATCTATTTGTGCTCTTTCAGACTTTTTGATGTAGGCATTTAATGCTGAGAACTTTCCTCTTAGCACCACTTTTGCTGTATCCCAGAAGTTTTGATAAGTTGTGTCACTATTATTGTTCACTTCAAAGAATTTTAAAATTCCCATCTTGATTTTATTGTTGACCCAAAGATTATTTAGAGGCAGATTATTTAATTTTCATGTATTTGTATAGTGTTGAGGGTTCCTTTGAAGTTAATTTCAAGTTTTATTCCACTGGGGTCTGAGAGGGTACTTGATATAATTTCAATTTTCTTAAATTTATTGAGACTTGTTTTGTGGCTTATCATATTGTCTATCCTGGAGAATGTTCCATGTGCTGATGCAAGGCATGTATATTCTGCAGTTGTTGGGCAGAATGTTCTGTAAATATCTGTTAAGTCCGTTTGTTCTAGGGTGTAGCTTAAGTCCATTTGTTCTCTGTTGACTTTATGTCTTGATGACCTGTCTAGTGCTGTCAGTGGAGTATAGAAGTCCCCCACTATTATTGTGTTGTCATCTATCTCATTTCTTAGGTCTAATAACAATTGTTTTATAAATTTGGGAGCTTCAGTGTTAGGTGCCTATATATTTAGGATTGTGATATTTCCCTGTTGGTCTGATCCTTTTATCATTACATAATGTTCCTCTTTGTCTTTTTAACTGTTGTTGCTTTAAAGTCTGTTTTATCTGATACAAGAATAGCTACTCCTGCTCGCTTTTGGCTTCCATTTGCATGGAATATCTTTTTCCACCCCTTTACCTTAAGTTTGTGTGTCTCCTTATGCATTAGGTGAGTCTCTTGAAGACAGTAGATACTTGATTCGTGGATTTCTATCCATTCTGCCATGCTGTATCTTTTAAGTGGAGCATTTAGGTCATTTACATTCAATGTTAGTATTGAGATATGAGGTACCATTTTATTCGTCATGCTAGTTGTTGCCTGAATACCTTGATTTTTTTCCATTGTGTTATTGTTTTATAGGTCCTGTGAGATTTATGCTTTAAAGAGGTTCTGTTTTGAGGTTTTGTTTCAAGATTTAGAACTCCTTTAGCATTTCTTGTAGTGCTGGCTTGGTAGTGGCAATTTCTCTTAGCATTTGTTTGTCTGAAAAAGACTTTATCTCTCCTTCCATTATGAAGTTTAGTTTTGCTGGATACAAAATTCTGGCTGGCAATTGTTTTGTTGGAGGAGGCTAAAGATAGAAACCCATCCCTTCTGGCTTGTAGGGTTTCTGCTGAGAAATCTGCTGTTAATCTGATAAGTTTTCTTTTATGGTTTACCTGATGCTTTTGCCTCGCAGTTCTTAAGATTGTTTTCTTTATCTTGACTTTAGATAATCTGATGACTATGTGCTTAGGTGATGATCTTTTTGTGGTGATTTCCCAGTTGTTCTTTGAGCTTCTTGTATTTGGATGTCTAGATCTCTAGTGAGACCAGGGAAGTTTTCCTTGATTATTTCCTCAAATAAATTTTCCAAACTTTTAGATTTCCCTTCTTCCTTAGGATTACCAATTATTCTTAGATTTGGCCACTTGAAATAATCCCAAATTTCTTGGAGGCTTTGTTCATTAAAAAAACTTTTTTTCTTGGTCTTTGTCTAATTGGGTTAATTCAAAAGTCTTGTCTTCGAACTCTGAAGTTCTTTCTTTTACTTGTTCCAGTCTGTTATTGACACTTTCCAGTGCACTTTGTATTTCTCTAAGTGCATCTTTCATTTCTGGAAGCTGTAATTGTTTTTTCTTTATGATATCTGTTTCTCTGGAGAATTTTTAATCCATTATACTGTATGTTTTAAAATTTCCATAAGTTGGTTTTCACCTTTCTCTGGCCTCTCCTTCAGTAGCTTAATGATCAACCTTCCGAATTCTTTATCTAGCAATTCAGAGACTTCTTGGTTTGGATCCCTTGCTGGGGAGCCAATGTGGTCTTTTGGGGATGTTGTAGAACCTTTTTTTGGTCACATTACCAGAATGACTTTTCTGATTTCTTCTCATTTGGGTAAACTACTTCAGTGGAAAAATCTAGAACCCAAGGGCTGCTGTTCAGATTCGTTTGTCCACAGGGTATTCTACACCATCTTCCCCTAGGGATGGGGCTTCCTCAGAGCCAGACTGCAATGATTGTTACTGCTCTTCTGCATCTAGCCACCCAGTGGGGCTCCAGGCTCTTGGCTGGTTCTGGGGAATATCTGCAAAGAGTCCTGTGATGTGATACAACTTCAGGTCTCCCCGCCATGGATACCAGCACCTACTCTGGTAGAGGTGGCAGGGGAATGAAGCAGACTCTGTGAAAGTCCTTGGTTGTAGATATGCTTAGTGTGCTGGCTTTCTTGAATGTATGCTAGCGGTGAAGTTGTCATGTGGACAGACTCAGGACCCCTGGTTAGCCAGGATGTTGCAGGCAGTAGTATTAGCTATTGTATTCTCCTTCCTTGGAGCAGGGTTATTCTGTCATGAGTTGCTGTAATGGCCTGAGTTGGTTGGCCTCCAGTCAGGAGGTGGCACTTTTAAGAGAGCACCAGCTGTAGTTATAGTAGGGAATATAAGCTTGCCCTGAGTTGACCACAGGAAGTACTCTAGTTTCCCAGGTGATGGGTGGGGCCATAAATCTCCCAAAAGTTTATGTTTTTTTATGATTGGGCTATGGGGGCAGGTAGAGAAATACCATTAGGTGAGGCAAGGTTGTGGGGGTCTGAGCTCAGACTCTCCTTGGGCAGGGCTTGCTGTGGCCACTGTGGTGGATGGGGAGTGGTTCTTGAGCCAATGGAGTTACGTTCCCAGGGGGGATTATGGCTGCCTGTATCACCAGGGAATGAGGGAAAGCTGGTAGCAATAGGCATCACCCAGCTCCTACACAGCTGGCGAGGTCAGTCTTGCTCCTGCTATGCCCCAATAACAGCACCAAGTTTATCTCTAGGCAGCTTACATGCAGGACTCAGACCTTGCCCCAGGCTATAAGCTTCCCTTCTGAGAAAGCAAGCATTGCTTTCAGCGTTCTTTCCTCCCCGTCTACTCATACTGTCAGCTGTGGTTCCTGCACTCCTTTCTGTAGCAGTTCCTGTTCACCCCCCGGATTCTGCTCAAGAGAGTTTGCCCTTGTCAAAATTATTACAAAGTTCATTTGGGAGCTTTTTTCGTCCTGTAACCCCTCCCAAATTCTGCTGGCTGCCTTCCCCGAGGGCCCGTGTGAGATAGAGTCAGGGATGGTTTCCCCTGGGCTTGAGCTGGAGAATGGGAGTGCCTACAAGGCTCTTCCTGCCACCGCTTCTACATTTATGTTTCACACTGAATCCGTTTCAGCTCCAGGTAAGGTTAAATCTTTCTCCTGTAATCTGGATTTTCAGATTCCCCAGTGGGGATATGTGTTCAGAGGCAGGTTTTCCCCCTCTTACACTTTGAGGACTCACAGTTTTTTACGTGTCTTTCAGAATTTGAAGCAGCATGCTATTTACGTCAAAGGATCCGTGAATTCTTTCAGTTTTCCTAGTATGTTCCTGCAGTGATTCTTGCAGCAAAAGTCCACAGTGTGAGTCTCCACATGCTGTTTTGTCTGTTCCACAAATCTGTCTGATTTTAATCAGTTTGACCATAAGGCAAGATTCTCATAAACCTTTTATAACCCTTCACAATTTTCTGAAAATTGTAAAATTTACAGAAAATTTACTGAAAATTCTGTAAACTGTAAAAAAGAGCAGATTAGTGTTTTATGATAATCCTGTTGTGCTTTTATTTCAATGTTCAATTTGTGTAAAAACTAAATAATACCTGTTTAACTTTAACTAACGTAAGAACAGTAAACTTTTAGAGAACTTACAGGACAAGGAAAAAGACTTTGATTTTCTGGAGGTAAGATCTTGGAATAAGACAAATAAATGGCAGCCAAAGGTTGGTTAGCAAAGCATTCTTCATGTATCATCTCCAGGCCAATAAGAGTCCAAAGTTGTCTTCAGTGGTTAAACTTTGTTCTCTGTAGGAGAAGTGGTGGGTGGCCAGGATACCTTTTGTCTTTGGAAATCTATGTGTTGATTTTAGGCAAATAGAGGGAGAGCAGAAAGCTTTCCTGGGTCTGTTTCTTCCTAACTGCCTTCAGCTCAGCAATACTTCATACTTCGGGGCAGCATGTGCTGGTCTGCCCCAGTGTAGGGTCAGACCGCCTAGGTCCAAGTCACCATTGCACCTCTTGCTAGCTCTGTGTCCCTGGGAAAATAACTTGACTTCTCTGTGGATTTCATTTTTTTACTTGTAAACTGGGATTCGTAATCCTGAATCTTCTCTGGAGTTTTGGAGATTCGATGAGGTGACACAGAAAGTCTGGGCACACTGCTTGGTATGGAGTAAATATGCAGTAGATCAGTTATTCCCATTAATCAAGCAAATTCCTCATTGCTCCTTCCTGCCTGGCTTTTGCTCATGATTTCTTAGATCTGAAGCTTCCCCTTCAGACTCTTGGTGGAGAGATGGCACGCTTCTCCCTGCTAAGCAGCTGTTCAGGTTCCAGTGGCAGATGGCCAGCGTCCTCATGTCATTAGCATCTGACAGCCTTTGTGAACAGCAACGGCCTAGGCCTGCCTTGACCAGTAAGGCCCAAAGCATCAAACCCAGGGCTCCACGGCAGCTCCTGCATGATGGATGGGTCCTGCTGGGGAGGGAGAGGGCTCCCGGTGGCAGGGCCAAGTCGAATTTCTGAGAGTCTTGTTCTCTATGCTGCCAGCCTTCCTTCTGGAGGCCTCCCAACCTTGAGCCTGTCTCATCTTTACCTGTCAAGAGAAATTGATTCAACAAACATATCTGAGCACTTACCACATGCCCAGCCCTATGCTCAGCGCCAAAGACACAAAATCAAAACAATAGTCTGTCTTTGAGTTGCTCACAATCTAGTGAACTCGATGCCTACATAGCAAGATGGTAAAGACAGTCAGTGATACAAATTTCGTGGAATTATCATAGAAGGAATGGACACTCCTGCCACATTTAGGGCTGACCCTACTTCCAGCACTGTTCTGGAGAGATCTTAGTTCATTGAGTCCTCACCAAGTGGCTCTGATGTAGGTACCAATATCCTCACTTTATGGATGGGGAAGCGGCAACCTGGGGGGATTAATGGCCTGATCAAGGTCACCCAGCCTGAATGATTGCAGTGGGAGTTGAAATTTATGCAGTACGCTTAGATGTGCAAAACCAACATACCTCTATTATTTCTGTTTGAGCTCATCTGGATCTGGGTGAGATTCTTGCTGATGGGACAAACTTAAATGTGTCCTTTAAATGTACTTCTTCCAGCCCTTTGCAGTTTAGAACAGTCAATTTGAAGGACACTCCCTACCTAGCCTCTTTCCTCTATCTTCCTCCTCCTTCCAAAGGTGCATCTGAGTTTAAGGAAGAACTTCCTCCTGACATGTTTTTCTCTGTTGGCTCCAGCTGACCCCGGTATTGAAGTGATGGCCTGTGGTCTCTGCTCTTATATGGTGGCCTCACCTGATTTTTTTTATGTGTTGTTGTTGTTTTGAGACAGAGCCTGCTCTGTCACCCAGGTTGTTATGCAGTGGTACAATCATTGCTGACTGCAGCCTTGAATTTCAGAACTCAAGTAATTCCCTTGCCTCAGCCTCCTAAGTAGCTGGGACTGTAGGTGCATGCCACCACATCTGGCTAATTTCTTAATATTTTTTGTAGAGACAAGGTCTTGATATGCTGCTCAGGCTCTTCTTGAACTCCTGGACTCAAGCAATCTTCCTGCCTTGGCCTACCAAAGTGCTGGGATTACAGGTGTGAGTCATTGCACCTGGCCCCCACGTGACTCTTTTGGTAGCTGTGCAGGCCCTGGGCACTGATATATCTGAAGCTTATCTGTAATAAGTTGGGGTCTGGTGTCTTAGCACAGAGTCTGGGGCTTTTATAACTCACCTGTCTGACCCTACCCCAGCTCTGGGGAGCTGCAGGGTCTTCCCAGCCTCAGCCTGGACCTCCATCTGACCCCAGTGGTAGCGACTGCCTTGCTCCTGGTCAGCTCACCCATATGCACGAGCCCCATGGCAGGCTCCCCAGCTCTCTGTGAGCCTCCCCCGAAAGTCAGTAGGACTGTCTGGACCCCAAACTGTCTAGTTCAAGTCAGCCTGTAAGGGGAGTCTAAAAATCCCTTTTTGTCCCCAAAAGTCTGAATTGTTTGATTGTTGTCTCATGACAGGCTCCAGAAAGTCAGCCTTGACTTTCTGGTTCAAAGCAGATCAAGGACTTTTCTGTTCTAGGCAGTACCTGCTCATTCTTTTTACTTGAGTGAAATCCCTGACGGCTGAGCTTCTTCAGTGGTATAAAGCAAAGTGATGAGTGATAAGGGAGAGAAACATCAGGAGACACATCAAAGACACAGCTACCCCATGGCATGCAGCAGAAGCTACTGTGCCGTTTGTGTGCATGTGCTGTTCACCATGCCATAGCCCTCACAGTGTGTGTGGCTGTTCTGGGAACACAGGGGAGAAGTGGGGTGAAGAGCAGGGAGACACCAGGAAAAGGGAACTTCTAACTCTGACTTTTTCTTTTCTTGAGACAGGCTCTCGCTCTCTCACTCAGGCTGCAGTGCAGCTGTGCCGTCATAACTCACTGTAACCTCAAACTCCTGGCACAGCGATAATCCCACCTCAGCCTCCCCAGTAGCTGAGAAAGGTGTGTGCCACCATGCCCAGCTAATTAATTTTTTTTTAATTTTATTAATTTTATTTTTTTTAGAGATGGGGGTCTCATTGTGCTGCCTGGATTGATCTTAAACTCCTAGCCTCAAGCAATCTTTCCAGTTCAGCCTCCCAAAATGCTGGGATTACAGGAGGTTTGAGCACCACACCCTGCCCTAGCTTGGTCTTACAGGTAAGGAGTTAAGCTAATTAATTATAAGAGGGATAGTGTTGGGAGTAAAAAAGGCAGCATGAGAAATGGAAATATGAGAGTACAGGACAATTTGTGGAATGGCATCTGTTCGTTCATTTATTCAAGTGTTTTATCAGAAGGCCATCATTGCTAGGCCTGGGTATGTATTATCCCAGTCATCTCAGCTTTAAACCTAATGAGTTTCTCCCTTTCGTTCCAGAGGGCCACTGGGCAACTCTGTGGATGGTGGTACAGTCATTGTTATGAGGGCCACAGGAGTGGAGAGGGCATGGGGGAAATGATTAGTTCCATTGTGGGCAAGCTGAATTTGTGATGCTAGTGGGCAACAAGACAGACATGCCTAGCACATTTCTGATGAAATTGGTCTGGATCTGTGTCTCAGTTCTTTATTTCTGGGTAACAAACCACCTCACAACTCAGTGGTCTAAAGCAAACAATGTTTTATTATCTCTTGTGATTCTGACTGAGCTCAGCTGTGTGGTTCTTCTGTTCCATGTGAGGCCAGTGGCTTGCTTGGGCTGAAGAGGTCCAAGATGATTCATCCACATGCAGCCTTGGAGGGAATGGCTGGAGCTCCACTGGGCCTCTTCTCTCTCTCTCTCTGTCTCCCCACACACACACACTGCCTCTCTCCCTCCAGTCTTGGGACTTCTCTCCATGTGGTAACTTTTCATGTGACTTTTCACATGGTAGTTAAAAGTTCCTAAAGGCATGTGATCCAAAAAATGAGAAGCGGATGCTGCCAAGCCTCTTAAGGCTGGGCCTGGAATTGGCATGTAAGATTTCTACCAACATTCTCTTGGTTGATGTGAGTCACAGGCCAACAGAGATTCAATGTGGGAGAGGACTCTCCAAGACATGAATATCAGAAAGTGTGGTTCCCTGGAGGTCATCTTTGTAGGGTAGCTATATGTAGCTAAACTTGAAAATAGTACTCCTCATTCTTTTTTTAATTTTTATTTATTATTTTTTTGAGATGGAATCTTGCTCTGTCGCCAGGTTGGAGTGTAGTGGTACAATCTTGACTCACTGCAACCTCCGCCTCCAGGGTTCAAGTGATTCTCCTGCCTCAGCCTCCCAAGAAACTGGCACTACAGGCACGCACCACCACACCCAGCTATTTTCTGTATTTTTAGTAGAGACGGGATTTCACCATGTTGGCCAGGATGATGTCAATCTCTTGACCTCGTGATCCACTTGCCTTGGCCCTCCCAAAGTGCTGGGATTGCAGGCATGAGTCACTGCACCTGGCCTCCTCATTCTTTGAATCCATCACCAACTATTTCAGAGCTTGTGTCTGGGATAAGCCTGTTAGTAAAGTTGCTTTGATTAGTTTAAGTATTCCCTGAACAGGCTCCTCATCTCTGTCTAGTCCATAGGCAACTCAAGTGAATTCCTGGTGGTATAATCACAAACAGATCTTTCACTTGGAACCAAAGTGAGGGAGTGTATTAGTCTGTCCTTGCACTGCTATAAAGAAATACCTGAAACTGGGTAATTTATAAAGAAAAGAGGTTTAATTGACTCACGGTTCTAGAGGCTGCATAGGAAGTATGGCTGGAGAGGCCTCAGGAAACTTACAATCACGGTGGAAGGCAAAGGTGAAGTAGGCACATCTTACATGCCTGGAGGAGGAAGAGAGAAAAGCGGGGAGGTGCTATACAATTTTAAACAACCAGATCTTGTGAGAACTTACTTGCTATTACAAGACCAGCAAGGGGGAAATCTACCTCCATGATCCAATCACCTCCCACCAGGCCCCTCCTCCAACACTGGGGATTACAATTCAACATGAGATTTGGGTGGAGAGATAAATCCAAACCATATCAGGGAGTGAATATTCTCAATCTGCAAATGCATTCATTATGCTGTGATAAGAAGAGTAGACCGGGACCCTGTCAGGTCCTCAGAACCTTGGAGAGTGGCTGTCCCATTCAGCTCTACATAGCTGATGGCTGAATAGTTAATTTTGGAGGGGAAAGAAGAACTCTTTCATGTTCAGTTACTGTCTGTCATTGGAATTCTATCACATACTTCAGTTTTGGACTTTGTGGGTTTTTAGGGTAATCTGCAGATATGTATTGAAATATTCAATAGCATAGGCAGAAAGTAACACAGTCTTTATATTATTAAATACATTATATTATTAATATGTGTCTTTGAGAGTTTTTAAAAATGAGAATTTTTCTGTGTATTTCTCATGGTAAAGATAAAATGAAATAAAAACTCTCGGTATACTGCAATTATTGCTCAAAAAATAAACAAATATGTACTGTCTAGGAGTTCTTGTCTTCTCTTGCATGTTTTTTAACTTCAGGTTTGGTCCCTGAATCACATTTTCTTGGTATAAGGAGGACCCATCAGCCAATTTAAGAATGGTCCAATTTCTCTAAATTGGCAATATCTCTAGATATAACAAATACCACACAAACAGTCTGTGAATTTCATGAGCACTCAGAATCGATGCTGGCCATTTTTGTGCTATACCGCCTCATATTTTTTTCATGTATAAAATATGAGTCAAAATTTATCTTCAAATAATAGTTGGAATAAATGAGCAAGTGAAAAGCACTTTGAACATATATAGCACAAAACAACTGCACCACTAGTTATTATTACTATTCCTCAAAACATGTAGTATTTCTAGTCCTATTGTCTATACTTCTTTCACCTTTCTAAGAGGTGTTGGGAAATTTATTCTTAACACTGAGATTATTAAGGCATAGCTATTATTCCCCTATCTTGTGGCAATAAAGTATGTATTATTTCAGCTATAGCTACCTTATAAAAATGTTCAATTACTTATGTCTTAGCCCAAGTGAACATACATTATTATGCTACATTCTTTACTATTTGTAAAATAGTTGTCAGCTACAAATGCATTATCTTGCACATTGAAGTTAGTGATGGAAAAATGCTGCTGTCACAGAAAATTGGATTGTGAAAATAGATAAATGCTCAGGTGCTTGTCTTTAAAATAGGAAGCATTCATCTTGTGATAGTATTGGCTTCCAGTAGGTTTATCTCCATTACATAAGTGCCAGGCAGACAATTACTATCCTGGAAGAGTGTGAGGACTTGTTATTTCATCAGCAGATACACAGTCTTCCCACCAGATGCCATATATGGTGTGAAGTCCTGGACTCCAATCCAACTTCTTCATTTAAACAATTTTTAATTTGTATATTTTTAAATATAAACAATGATCCAAAATTCAGACACTTCAAAAAGGCATATAATGAAATGTCGCCCTTCCCTCCTCTCCTCCAGCCACTCAGGGCTGCACCTTGAAGGCAAATGATATTAATGGTTTCTTGTGTATATCCAAGATATTTTATGCATATATAGACATAGATCTGTATATCTATTTTCCTTATTGCGCCCTGTTATGAACTGAATTTGTATTCCCCAAATTCTTATGCTGAAGCTTTAATCCCCATTATGTCCTGCATTTGGAGATAGGGCATTTAAAGAGATAATTAAGGTAAAGTGAAGTCATGTGGGTGGGCCCTATGCCAATATGATGTCCTTATAAGAGGAGGAGACGAAGACAAACACATGCAGAGGGAAACCACGTGAAGATACAAGGAGAAGATGGCCATCTGCAAGTCAAGACGAGAGCCTCCAGGAAAAACCAAACTTGCTGACACCTTGATCTTGGATTTCTAGCTTTCAGAATTGAGAGAAAATTTATGTTGTTTAAGCCACCCAGTCTATGGTATTTGTTATGGCAGCCCTAGCAGACCAGTACGCCTCTGCTATTCTTTTTAAATTTTTACAAACTAGTAGCATACAACACCCACTTTGCTGGACCCCTCTTTTTCACTTACTATATTTTTCACGAAGTACATAAAAGCTTCCATTTATTGCTATGGATATAGGAATTATTTTTATTGTATGGTTGTCACGTAACTATCTGACCACTCTCCTATTGATGAATATTTAGAATATTTCCAATATTTTACTACTAGAAACAATACTGTCGTAAATAATTTGTATATAAATAATTTTACACACGAGCAAGTATATCCATAGAATCAGTTTTGAAAACTAACACAACTGCATATAAAGACATTTGCAGTAATATTTTGGGTTTAAAATTTTTTAAATTTTTTTTTTTTTATTTTTTGAGATGGAATCCCGCACTATTGCCCAGACTGGAGTGCAATGCTGTGATCTCAGCTCATGGCAACCTACGCCTCCCAGGTTCAAGTGATTCTCCTGCCTCAGCCTCCTGCGTAGCTGGGATTACAGGCGCCAGCCACCATGCCTGGCTAATTTTTTTGGCATTTTTAGTAGAGATGAGATTTCACCATGTTAGACAGGTTGGTCTCGAACTCCTGACCTCTGGTGACCCACCCACCTCAGCCTCCCAAAGTGCTGGGATTGCAGGCATGAGCCACTGCATCCAGCTTGCAGTAATATTTTGATAGTTATTGCCAAATTGGCCTTCCTGGAGGACATACAGACTTATATACTTCCTCCAGAAGGAATGAGAGTGCTTACTTCCTACTTCTTCCACACACAGTTTGTCATTGAACTTTTTGATTTTTACTTATCTGGTAAAAATTTTACATCTCAGGAAGTATCATTTTGCAATTTTTCATTGTGGTGATGTTGAACATCTTTTCATAAATTTAAAAGACATTTATATTTCATTTTTTGGTTAAGCTTCTTTTTTCACTGGGCTTTTCATCTTTTTTGTATTGTAGATGTTCTTTTTTTTTCCTTTCTATTTTGAAACAGGGTCTCACTCTGTCACCAAGCCTGGAGTGCAGTGGCACAATCACAGCTCACTCCAGCCTTGACCTCCCCGGCTCAAGCAATCCTCCCACCTCAGCCTCCTGAGTAGCTGGAACTACAGGTGCACACCATCATGCCTGGCCAATTTTAAAACAATTCTTTGTAGGCATGAGGTCTCACAATGTTGCCCACATTAGTCTTGAACTCCTAGGCTCAAGTGATCCTCCTGCCTTGGCCTCCCAAAGTACTGATGTTCTTTATTTGTTAGAAAAATTAGTCATTTTCAGTAATATGAGTTGCAAACATTTCCCCCAGTTTGTATTGGTCTTTTTACATTACCTTCTGAGGAGGTTGTGTAGAAAATTTTGAGTTTAATATTATCAGCTTTATCAGTCCTTTTTAAAAGAGTGCAATGGCTTCTGACAATAAGCATCCAGAGTGAGGATAAACTTCCTGGGGACCTAGGGACCCCTGGACTTGCAGCTGATGCCTGAAATGAGGCTCACGTCAGACATCAGCTGCAAGTCCAGCCCAGGGGTCCCCAGGCCACCTTCACTCTTGACCAACTGGTTACAAGTTCAGGGTTCCCACAATCCTCTCAAGTTTCATAATTCATTAGAAAGATAAATAGAACTCAGGAAAGAGCTATACAATTTTTAAAATTACAGTTTTATTATCATAAAAGGATTATGAATATGAATCAATCAAAAGAAGAGACAGATAGGGAGAGGTCTGGGAGGGTCCTAGATGGGAAGCTTCTGGTGGCCTCTCCCTGCAGAGTTGGGATGCATCATCCTCTGAGCACATTGGTGTGTACAATATGCAGAGTACTGTCAATCAGGATACACACTTGAGCCTCAAGTTCAGAGTTTTTGTTGGGTTTCATTATGTGTGCATGATTGATTGAAACACTGGTCACTTTCTGAACTCAGTCTCCAGTCGCCCCTTTCCCCTCCCTGGAGGTCAGGGCTGATATCACTTGGCTCAAATTCTAACCCTCTAATCACATAATTGGTCTTTCTGTCACCGGCCAGCCCCTGTCTCGAGTCATCTCTTAGAAACTGTCTAAGATCCTCCTATGAGTCACCTTATTAGAATAAACTATCAGGGCATACCATGAATAACAAAGACATTCCTATCACCCAGGAAATTCCAAGAAGTTAGATATTAACTCCCAGGAACCAGGGACAAAGCCCTTTATTATTTTTTCTCTAAACTTCTTTATTCTTTATTACACACGATACAGACTCCGGATTTGGTATCACACAGAGAAAGCTCTTCCTTTTCTAAGATTATTACAAAAACAAATTACCCCATGATTTCATCTAGTACCTGAATGATTCCATTTTTTTCCAACACAAAAGTGTGATTACAGATTCAAATATTTTTCTTTTTCTTTTTTTCTTTTTCTTTCCTTTTTTATTTTTTTTCAAGACAGGGTCTAGTTCTGTTACACAGGATGGAATACAGTGGTGTTATCACAGTTCACTGTAGCATTGAGCTCCTGGGCTCAAGCAATCCTTCCATCTCTGCCTCCTGAGTAGCTGGAACTATAGGCATGTGCCACCATGCCAGGCAAATTTTTAATTTTTTTTGTAGAGATGGGGTCTCCCTATATTGCCCAGGCTGCAAATTGTTTTCTTAATAATTGTCCCCTAACCATTTGTTGAATAAACTGTTTTTCTTCTACTGATTGAAATGCTAACCTTATCCTTTAGTAAATTTCTGTGTGTATATGGATCTATTTCTCAACTTCATAATGTGTTCAATTGCATTTTTAAATGTTTACACCACATTAATTATTATAATTTTATAATTTATTATTCAAATTAATATTAATAGTAAATTTCTTAAACTTCTAAAAAACATATTTTTGGAAGTAGATTTAAAATCAAATACCAATTAGAGGTGGTAAGACACAAATGTAGCTGTCAGAGGAGTAGACAGCATCCTATTGATCTGGTTTGTCAGCTGGTTAGCAGCTTAGCATAGGAATTGTTCCAATGAATTCACTTACTTTATTGCCAGAATTGAAGAAAACTTACAAAACTGTGCTCCATTTATTTGTGTTTTATAAGCAGTTATTCAGAATCAAATGGAAAATTTTCACTGCATTGGAAATAGTCTGGCCAGCTCCTCAAACTCCACGGGAGCAGTTTAGGTGTTTGGTCTTCTCAACAGTCAGCTGTTGGATGAGTTGGGCACGTGCTTTCCTCAATGACCACCTCCTGTACATCTTGACCTGGAGCCAAGCTACTCACTTTCTCCTAGCAGAATTAACTGGGCCTGACTCTGTTCTTGACCAAGATGAGTTCAAGTCAGCCAGTGCAACCAGATCCAGTGTAGACAGAATCTGGTTCTTTGATCATCAACGCTGGGAGGAATTATCATCTTCATACTAGTCTTTTCCTTCAGTCTGGGCAAAGAACATTTGTGGAATAGACCATATTTGTGGCTCTCACTGGTAAAAATGTAGCTTTGTAAGCTTGCCTGAAAACAGCATGAATGTCTGATCCTGGCTCAGCTGCACTGCCTAACTTGGGTAGATTTAGAAGTTACGCATCAGCAAAAAATGTCCCTGTCTGACAGCTTTGAAGAGAGTAGTGGTTCTCCCAGCACAGATTTTGAGATCTGAGAATGGACAGACTGCCTCTTCAAGTGGGTCCCTGACCCCCGAGTAGCCTAACTGGGAGACACCTCCCAGTAGGGGCTGACTAACACCTCATACAGCTGGGTGCCCCTCTGAGACGAAGCTTCCAGACGAACGATTAGGCAGCAACATCTGCTGTTCTGCAACATTTGCTGTTCTGCAGCCTCCGCTGGTGATACCCAGGCAAACAGGGTCTGGAGTGGACCTCCAGCAAACCACAACAGACCAGCAGCTGAGGGTCCTGACCGTTAGAAGGAAAACTAACAAACGGAAAGGACATCTACATCAAAACCCCTTCTGTATGTCACCACCGTTAAAGACCAAAGGTAGATAAAATCACAAAGATGGGGAGAAACCAGAGCAGAAAAGCTGAAAATTCTAAAAATCAGAACACCTCTTCTCCTCCAAAGGAACGCAGCTCCTCGCCAGCAATGGAACAAAGCTGGATGGAGAATGACTTTGACGAGTTGAGAGAAGAAGTCTTCAGATGATCAGTAATAACAAACTTCTCCAAACTAAAGGAGGATGTTCGAACCCATCGCAAAGAACTTAAAAACCTTGAAAAAAGAAAGATTAGATGAATGGCTAACTAGAATAACCAGTGTAGAGAAGTCCTTAAATGACCTGATGGAGCTGAAAACCACGGCACGAGAACTACATGACGCATGTACAAGCTTCAGTACCCAGTTTCATCAAGTGGAAGAAAGGGTATCAGTAATTGAAGAGCAAATGAATGAAATGAAGCGAGAAGAGAAGTTTAGAGAAAAAAGAGTAAAAAGACATGAACAAAGCCTCCAAGAAATATGGGACTATGTGAAAAGACCAAATCTACGTCTGATTGGTGTACCTGAAAGTGACGAGGAGAATGGAACCAAATTGGAAAACACTTTTCAGGATATTGTCCAGGAGAACTTCCCGGAGCAAGGCAGGCCAACATTCAAATTCAGGAAATACCGAGAATGCCACAAAGATACTCCTCGAGAAGAGCAACTCCAAGATACATAATTGTCAGATTCACCAAGGTTGAAATGAAGGAAAAAATGTTAAGGCAACCAGAGAGAAAGGTCGAGTTACCCACAAAAGGAGGCCCATCAGAATAACAGTGGATCTCTCAGCAGAAACTCTCCAAGCCAGAAGACAGTGAGGGCCAATATTGAACATTCTCAAAGAAAAGAATTTTCAACCCAGAATTTCATATCCAGCCAAATTAAGCTTCATAAGTGAAGGAGAAACAAAATGCTTCACAGACAAACAAACGCTGACATATTTTGTCACCACCAGGCCTGCCTTACAAGAGCTCCTGAAGGAAGCACTAAACATGGAAAGGAACAACCGGTACCAGCCACTGCAAAAACATGCCAAATTGTAAAGACCATCGATGCTAGGAAGAAACTGCATCAACTAATGAGCAAAATAACCAGCTAACATCATAATGACAGGATCAAATTCATACATAACAATATTAACCTTAAATGTTAATGGGCTAAATGCTGCAATTAAAAGACACAGACTGGCAAATTGGATAAAGAGTCAAGACCCATCAGTGTGTATTCAGGAGACCCATCTCATGAGCAGAGACATACATAGGCTCAAAATAAAGGGATGGAGGAAGATCTACCAAGCAAAGGGAAAACACAAAAAAGCAGGGGTTGCAATACTAGTCTCTGATAACAGACTTTAAATCAACAAAGATCAAAAGAGACAAAGAAGGCCATTACATAATGGTAAAAGGATCAATTCAACAAAAAGAACTAACTATCCTAAATATATATGCGCCCAATACAGGAGCACCCAGATTCATAAAGCAAGTCCTTAGAGACCTACAAAGAGACTTAGACTCCCACACAATAATAATGGGAGACTTTAACATCCCAGTGTCAACATTAGCCAGATCAACGAGACCAAAAGTTAACAAGGATATCCAGGAATTGAACTCAACTCTGCACCAAGCAGACCTAATAGACATCTACAGAACTCTCCCCACCAAATCAACAGAATATACATTCTTCTCAGCACCACATCGCACTTATTCCAAAATTGACCACATAGTGGGAAGCAAAGCACTCCTAAGCTAAGCAAATGTAAAAGAACAGAAATTATAACAAACTATCTCTCAGACCACAGTGCAATCAAACTAGAACTCAGGATTAAGAAACTCACTCAATTTGGCAGACTGAATTGACCAATTCTTAGGACCTCAGTTGCACACTTGAGTCAAGTTAATGTCCATCTTGGGCATCCTCTTTTCAGTGGAAGAAAGAGTAGCTCCACTTCTGCCTGTCCTTCCCATAGGGGAAAGGGAAGGAGAGGGAAGAACAGCAGCACAAGTGGCTGACAGAGGCAGGGAAAGAACAGCAGAGAGGAAAGAGAGAGAAAGAGAGGGGAAAGAGAGAGAGAGAGCAGAAAGAGAGAGACAGAAAGAGAGGCAAAGAGGGAGAGGAAGAGAGAGAGACAAAGAGGGAGTCAAAGAGAGAGAAAAAGAGAGACAGAAAGTCAAAGAGAGAAAGAGAGATAGATGTAGTAAAGAGAAAACAGTGCAATATATTCCTTTAAAAGCCAGGGTAAATTTGAAACCTATAATAGATAATTGAAGGTCTTCTGCGTGATCCTATAACACTCCAATACCACCTTGTTGTCAGTATAAACAAGGGTGTAGCCCGAAAGCACTGAGGCCTTCCTATCAAAAATCCTTAACCCAGTAACCTGCAGATGGCCCAAATGCATTTAATCTGTAGCGGCAACTGCTTTGCTAGCAGAAGAAAGTAGAAAAATAGCTTTTAGAGGAAATCTCATTGTGAGTACACCTCACAAGTTCAGAACTACCCTAAGTCAAAAAAAAAAAAAAAAAAAAAAAAGGCCGGACGCGGTGGCTCAAGCCTGTAATCCCAGCACTTTGGGAGGCCGAGATGGGTGGATCACGAGGTCAGGAGATTGAGACCATCCTGGCTAACACGGTGAAACCCTGTCTCTACTAAAAAATACAAAAAACTAGCCGGGCGAGGTGGCGGGCGCCTGTAGTCCCAGCTACTCGGGAGCCTGAGGCAGGAGAATGGCGTGAACCCAGGAGGCGGAGCTTGCAGTGAGCTGAGATCCGGCCACTGCACTCCAGCCTGGGCGACAGAGCGAGACTCCGTCTCAAAAAAAAAAAAAAAAAAAAAAAAAAAAAAAAAGCAAACATGTAGCTTACTAACTCAAAAATCTTACAGTGTGGGGCTATTTTCTGTTAGAAAAACATGATTTAACATTAACCACTGATAATTCCCTTAACCCAGCAGGTTTCCTAACAGGGGATCTAAATCTTAATTAATTACCACACAAAGGTCTGACCAGACCTAGGAGGAACACCCTTCAGGACAGTTCCCGAGAGGACAGATGGTTCCTCCCGGTGACTGAGGGAAAAAGACACAATAGGTATTCAGTAATTGACAGGGAAACTCTTGTAAAAGCAGAATTAGGAAAATTGCCTAATAATTGGTCTACTCAAATGTGTGAGCTGTTTCCACTTGGCCAAGCCTTAAAGTACTTACAGAACCAGGAAGGAACCATCTATACCAATTCTAAGTTAATTTGGATTAAACAAGGTCTTATTAACAGCAAAGGATAATTGAAATACCAAACTTACAAGGTTTTCAACAAAAGTAAAGTTTGCTAAAAGTTAACAGTGTAACATGTTATATCTCTCTGCTGTATCCCAAAGTCTGGCACCTTGTGACTCAGCCCCCGAGGGCCATCCAGCTTCCATCTCCCAACTCTTACGTTCACTTTGTTTCTCTCACGACAGGGAGGAAACTTAGCGTTCCTCGGAGACCTGAAGGGATGCAGTGAGCATAAAGAATTTTCTAGAGCTTATCAGTCAGTCAGCCCTTGTTCACCATTGAGTGGATGTGTGGTGGTATCGTGGTGAACCTTTACTGGACACTCTGCCAAATAATTGGAGTGACACTTGTGCTTTAGTCCAATTGGCTATCCCTTTCACCCTGGCATTTCATCAACCAGCGGAAGGAAAAATAAGACATCGTAAAGCTAGAGAAGCCCCTTATGGGTCTTTCAACTCTCATGTCTATTTAGACACAATTAGAGTCCCATAGGGAATACCAGATCAATTTAAAGCTTGAAGTGAAATAGCTGCAGGATTTGAGTCAATAGTTTGGTGGGTGACAGTTAATAAAAATGTAGATTGAATAAACTACATCTACTACAACCAACAGCGATTTATTAACTACACTAGAGATGCTGTTAAAGAAATAGCTGTACAATTAGGGGCTACTAGCCAGATGGCTTGGGAAAATAGAATAGCCTTAGACATGGTATTAGCAGAAAGAAGAGGAGTTTGCATCATGATTCAAATTCAATGTTGCACTTTCATCCCAAACAACACTGCCCCTAATGGAAGTATAACAAAGGCATTGCAAGGTCTGACTGCTCTATCCAATGAGTTAGCTAGCAACTCAGGGGTAAATGACCCCTTTAGAGGACGGCTAGAAAAGTAGTTCGGTAAATGGAAAGGAATAATAGCCTCAATTCTCATTTCCCTCGCAACTGTAATAGGATTATTTATTCTTTTCGGGTGCTGTGTCATACCATGCATCTGTAAGTTGGTGGAGGGGCTCATAGAAATGGCACTTACTAAAACTTCCCTTAACTATCCTTCACCTTATCCAAAGAAGCTTCTTCTTTTGGAAAATCCAGCAGAACAAATAAGCCAAGACATGTTTTAAAAGTTTGAACAGCAAAATCTGTAAGGAAATGCAAGAGGAGGGATTGTTAGATATAAGTTCTAAATTTCTCTTCAAAGATTCAGTATGTCAGTATGTTTAATTCTTTGCCTCCTACTTTTAAACTTAACTTCCTCATAAAGCAACCTTTTTCGATTACCTACTCCACCCTGGCTCATTCTGATTACCTGCTACCTGCCCTGCTCTGACTCATTCTTCACCCTGCATAACCATTTTTTTTTCCCTCCAAAGCACTCACCCCGTCACTCTCTTTAGCCAATTGGAATTAGTTTAGCCTGTGTGGTCTAACCCTAGCCAATAGGGGAATGATACAGCAGCAGGGGCCACGTGCGTCAGGGATGAGGACTTATTCCTCTCCCTTGTCCAAGTGTGCACTCGCTGCTGCTCCATCTGTAAGGCGCACCCTTATACAGAAGCACCTTGCCTTGCTGAGAAGTAAAAGAAAATTTTATATTTGAGTGCTATTTATTTTGTGGCACTGAAACTTTATATATAACATTAATCTTATTTGTGTATGCATATATTTATTTTTATCAGACATTCATTCACTGCCAAACACCTACTACAAGTCAGCAGCATGTGTTGGAGATACAGGGGTAGTAAGACAGATGGGAATTCAGGCTTCCCAAACCTTGGGTCAATTTGGGTAAATTAATGGGGACTAGACATTTAGAAAACAACCCCTATTGTATTTTATGGGAAGAACTGAGTTGGTAGTGTTATAAATAAAGTTTCGGTGCCACAAAAGAAATTGTGCTCAAATATAAAATCTTCTTTTTAATTCTCAGCAAGGCAAGTTACTTTTTTTTTTTTTTTTTGAGACAGAGTCTTGCTCTGTCGCCCAGGCTGGAGTGCAGTGGCCAGATCTCAGCTCACTGCAAGCTCTGCCTCCCGTGTTTATGCCATTCTCCTGCCTCAGCCTCCCGAGTAGCTGGGACTACAGGCGCCCGCCACCACGCCCAGCTAGTTTTTTATGTATTTTTAGTAGAGACGGGGTTTCACTGTGTTCGCCAGGATGGTCTCGATCTCCTGACCTTGTGATCCGCCCGTCTCGGCCTCCCAAAGTGCTGGGATTACAGGCTTGAGCCACCGCGCCCGGCCAAGGCAAGTTACTTCTATAGATGGGTGCACCCTTGCAGATGGAGCAATGGTGAGTGCACAATTAGACAAGGGAGGGAAAGGAGTTCTCATCTCTGATGTATGTGGTCCCTGCTGCTGTGCCGTTACCCTATTGGCTAGGGTTAGACCGCACAGGCTAAACTAATTCCAACTGGCTAATTTAAAGAGAGTGACGGGGTGAGTGCTTTGGTGGGAAAAATGGTTATGACAGAGCGGATAATCGGAATGAGTCAGGGTGGAGTAGGTAATTGGAATGAGTCAGGGTGGAGCAGGTAATCGGAATGAGTTAGGGTGGAGCAGGTAATCGAAAAAGATTGCTTTATGAGGAAGTTAAGTTTAAAAGTAGAAGGCAAAGAATTGAACATACTGACATATTGATTATTTGAAAAGAAATTTAGAACTCATATCTAACAGTAGGACTCCAGGTGTAAAATAATCCATGAGAACACATGAATATTTGATGCTTTTATTTCTCACTGTGTTCCAGAAAAGATGTGAGGGGGCTTAAATGTTTTACTGACATGAAAACACCCAGTAAAGTAGTATATGCACAACTAAAAAATCAACGAAATTCTATTATACATTAAATTAATAATAATGGATACTATGCATTTGAATATCCACTTTCCTGTGGCAGGATGGTTTGTAAAATATGAAGTCTTTTTTGCTAGCTCATGCATTGAAAATCCAACGTTCTTGGCTTATATATTCAAAAGGAAAGGCCCAATTGTGATGTGGAAAGGAGAACAGATGGGTGGAGTGGATATTGTTGCAGCGCTCACTGGTATCCCCTCTTCTGGACAGAGGCACCCATTTCCCAGCAACTGCGAACAGCAGGTATCTCTCAGCTGGGTCTGTCATCAGAAACTGCCCTCAGCCACAGGGAACTGATTAGGCATCAACCCCTTCCGTAAGGTAAGGCCTCACCCCCTTCCTCCAAGAAGTGGCTTGTGGCCAATGACTGGGCAATGTGGGGATATAAAAGCCCAGTCTCCTTGTCTCAGTTTGGGCCAACTGTGAATGGCCATCGGAGTTGGAGCTGCAGTTTACAACACACTGGGGGACAACTTCTCTTTCAGCCCCCAGTCCTGCCTTTCTCACTTCTGGAGGTTAGCTGGAGGTTACAGAGAGAGAGAGAGAGAGTGAGAGAGAGAGAGAGACAGAGAGAGAGACAGAGAGAGAGAGCAGGACTCAAGACTGGATGAGGAGACCCACCATCAGAAGGTATGGCGTGGACAGTTAAGGATGCAGCTGTGTCTCATGGAGACCATTGTAGGCAAACTTCTGAGACCCCATCGCCCCACCCTGGTTCCAAGTCCCTGGTATATATGCACCTAGAAGCTGCTGTGATGGCATTTTGCCGATGCCATTAAGTTACCACATCAGTTGGTGTGAAGACAGGGAGACGATCTATGGGGAGGGGGAAATAACCTAGTCACATGATCCCTTTAAAAGCAGTTTTCTCCCTCTGGCTACAGATAAGGGAGTCAAGTTTGAAGCCCATGGAAGATTTGATGCAGCCTTGCTGGCTTGAAAATGGAGGGGTTCATGTGTAAGGATGTGGGTGACCTCCCAGTTGAAGGCCAGCAAGGAAACCAGGACTACAGTCTCACAACCAAAAAGAATTGGATTCTGCCAACAACAGGAATGAGCTT
Source organism: Macaca fascicularis (assembly GCF_037993035.2). Lineage (NCBI taxonomy): Eukaryota > Metazoa > Chordata > Mammalia > Primates > Cercopithecidae > Macaca > Macaca fascicularis. The sequence continues at coordinate 77,299,969 of NC_088392.1, read as the reverse complement.
GGAAGTGGATTTTCCCCCAGAGCCTCCAGAGGACTTTGCTCCCTTGAGCAGTGAAGCCAGCCATGCTGTGCAGAATTTCTGACCTACAGAACTCTGTGCTAACAAATGAGTGTTGTTTTAGTCTGCTAAGTTTGTGGCAGTTTGTTACACAGTAATCAAAAATTAATGCAGAGGGGGAAAATGAAATAGAAGGAGCTCAGATAAGCTCCTCCCCACCACCACAAGCTGCATTTAAGTGGATCACACCAGCTCCAGGAGGAAATCAGGGAAGGTATGTTCTGAATGTGATTAAAATGGAAATTTCACTGCATTTGATTAAATTTATCTGAGGCTAGGTTGAGTTTTCAAACTAAAGACAGAATGGGGGGGCTCAAGTTAAAAATTGGTAAAATGAAGTTACATTTTTATGCTTTTGAATCTATGACCTGTGAAATTTATACTCACTGTTATTGGTTGCTGAAAGTGGTTAAGACTGTCCTTGCCTACAATTTCCACGGGACAACACACATTTATTTTGCTTTGTTGCAGACGACTCATGTGCATTTCTCCTCGTGCCTGGATCTTCATTGGAACATGGATTAAAAGACTCAAAGGGAAACATCTACCAATTACAACACATGAAGCTTCATATAAGTTTTTGGATCCTGATCCAAAAAACCATCAGGAAAACAAATTATGAGGTAATGGAGAAATTTGAACCTGGTTGAATATTTTATAATGTTAAAATTATACACACACACACAGACACACATACAGATATGGATATATACATATACAACGAAAGGCTTGTAGGTGAAATAATGTAATGTCTGTGATTTTCTTCCAAATAATCAGAGGTGGAGGTGGGGGATTGGTGGGTTTATAGATGAATTGATCATGAGTTGATGATTGTTGAATCTGGGGTGGTGGGTTCCTGGAGGTACATTGTATTTGTTCATTATGACAAATATGTATTTTTAAAATTTGGTATATTTGAAACTTTTTGCTAACAAAAAAAGAAGCCCATTTTGGTTTCTTTCTGATTTCGATGCCTGAAGCCACAGCCAGGCCATGCCCTGCTGGGCACTAGAGTCCCTCAGCAGGTCCCTCCTCACCGAGCAGGAGCTATTCAAGGCACAAAAGGCCCTGCCGTCAGCTCCCTTCATTTCTGTCAAGGTTTATTCGCAAAATTCCCACTACTCTTCTTTTATATCATCTCTTTTCTATTTCCAAACTCCACTTTATGCTTTTTCTAATTATTCCCAAGAAAGAAGAAACTTGATATCCACATATGTTGAGACTAAAGATTGCATTGCCGAAAGGGCATACAGAAATAACCCAAAGATAGAATTCTTTTCAAGGAAAGTAGCTGGGAAAGGACTTCTGCCTTATGTTTCTTTAAAGTAAGGTTATTTAACATAGGTCTGAGGAAAGCATAGTGGGCCACATTTTGTTTCCCTGCTGACTGCATTTGAACTGAGAAACAAAAGTAAATAAAACGAAAAGTAAGCTCCTTGAAAATATAAATTTAATTTGTTAGACCCTATTGGAGCAGGGCAAAGGAAAAGTCTTTATTATGTAGTTTATTTCCAGTTGATTAACTGTAAAATAGCTAAAGTTTAACCAGAAGCCTAAAACTCCTACGTAGTTTGAAATATCTGTGTTCTATCTTAGAACCATTAGCAAGGAAGGCCTTCTTAGTACTGAAAAAACAGCAAGAACTGTCCCTTACAATACCATCAAAAAGAATGGAATACTTGGGTATATTTTTAACAAAAGAAGTACAAAACTTAAATGCTCTGAAGACTACAAAACATTGTTAAAGAAGATCTAAATAAATAAATAGACACCTCATGTTCAAGAATCAGAACACCTAATATTGCTAAGATGGCAACACTCCCCATAATGATCTGTAGAGTTATTTAGTGCAATCTCCATCAAAATTCCAGCTGGGTTCTTTGCAGACATTGATAAAATTATCCTAAAATTCATATGGAAATGCAAGAGACTCAGAATCGCCAAAATAATCTTGAAAGAGAAGAACAAAGTTGGAAGACTCAATTTCCTGATATCAAAACTTACCATAAAGCTACAGTAATCAAGATAGTGTGTTAGTAGCATTAGGAATGATATATAGACCAATGGAATACAATTGAGAGTCCAGAAATAAACCTTCAAATTTTCAGTCAATTGATTTTCAACAAGGGTGCCTAGATAACTCAATGGGGAAAAGAATAGTTTTTTTAATAAATGGTTCTGGGACAGTTGGATATCCACATGTAAAAAAATTAAATGGACGCCTTACCTCACATCATATACAAAAATTAACTCAAAATGGATCAAAGTCTAACTGTAAAAGCTAAAACTATAACATTTGTTAAAAACAATAGATGTAAATCTTTGTGACCTTAGATTAGGCAATAGTTTCTTAGATATGGCACCTAAAGCACAAGTAGCCAAAAAATATATAGACAAATGGGACTTCATAAAAATCAAAAACTTTTGGGGTTCAAAGGAGACCATCAAGAAAGTAAAAAAAGGGCTGGGCACAGTGGTTCATGCCTGTGGTCCACACTACTCAGGAGGCTGAGGTAGAAGGATTACTTGAGTCCAGGAGTTTGAGGCTGCAGTGAGCTACAGCTGTGCCACTACACTCCAGCCTGGGCAACAGAGCAAGGCCCTGTCTCAGAAAAAAAAAAAAAGACAACCCATAGAATGGGAGAAAATATTTGCACATTGATATTTAGAATATACAAATAACTGTTAAATATCTAGGATATACAAATAATTATAAAAAGACATACAACCCAATTAAAAAATGGGCAATGGATCTAATAGACATGCACCAAAGAAAATATGCAAATTACCAATAAGTGCATAAAACGACGCTCAATATCATTAGCTATCAGAGAAATGCAAATCAAAAGCACAATGAGATACCACTTCACTCACACTAGGATAGCTCTAAGCAGAAATACATATAATAAAATATGTTGGCTAGGATAAAGAGAACTGGACTCTTCATATATCATTAGTGGGAATATAAAATGGTGCAGCCGCTGTGGAAAACAGATTGGCAGTTCCTCAAATGGTCAAATATGGAATTACCATATGGTCTAGCTATTCTACTCCTAGGAAAATACCCAAGAGAAGTGAAGACATATGTCTACATAAAAACTTGTAGATGAATGTTCACAGTAGCATTATTCATAGCCTGGGGGCTAGTTGACTACTTATAAGATGGCTCACTTGTAGGGCTGGCACATTGGTGCTAGCTGTTGGCTGGGAGCCCAGCTGGGGCTATGGGCCTGAGGACCTGGGTCTCCTCTCCGTGGACCTCTCCATGAGCTGTTGAGCTTCCTCCCAGCAGGATGACTGGGCGCTGAGAAGGAGGAACATCCCAGGAGACAGCAAGTAGAAGCTGCTGGTTTCTTAAAGTCTGGGTCCAGAAACTGGTACCATAACTTCTGTTGCACTTTATTGGGTAAAGCAGTCACAGAGCCTAGATTCAAGCATAGGGGACAATGGACCCCAGCTCTTGATGGAAGGAGTGTTAAAATTTTGATGACATGTTTTGTAACTTTCACACCCCATGGTGATTTTCAGAGCTGGGATTGAATCTAGTTATGTCTGACTTCAGAGTTCAAAATCTTAAAAATTCTGCTTTGCATTTCAAGTAGGAGGGGTGAGAGACCCTCGGATGGAATAATGAACAGGCTATTTCAAATAGAATTCGTTGGTATTGAAAGGGGTGCTTGTTATGGCTATGCTACCCTGCTCATAAACCAGATCATTTTGAAAAAAGTGCTTGTAGTATTTATGGCAAATTTCAATGATGTCACTTTAATGCTGAGTTTCTGGAGGTGGGAAGGCTGCTTACATCAGAGATGAGGCTATTAAAGAACAAACAGGAGATGGGCTTGTTTTCCTTTTAGCAACAGATCTGTGGCTAGGAGTTGCCATTAGCGGAAAAAGCTCTGTCTTTGCTTTGGTTTAGGCAGAGAAGAGCATTCTCTTTACTGCCTTAACTCAACACCAGGTAACTCAGCAGGACTTTAATCCTTGGGCTACAATCAAGCCACTCAAACCCCCATTATTCCACCTGACAGATGGGCATGTGTCAGCATGATTCAAACTTGGTAGCACATCAAAACGGGGAGTCAGGGCTTCATTCAGCCGTTGGTGTTAAGATGCAAATAGAATCCAGCCTCTTTTTTTCTTCTATTTTGTCAGTGTTCCCAAAAGTTGCTGCCCACAGGATGGGGAAATTCCAGCCATCGCCTACATTTGATTTAGAGATCTTGGATTTTGATACCCTAGAGATGAAGATGTGCATAAGTCACAGCTGCTAAAAGATGGGTCTAAGAGAATACAACGTGGCAAATAGGATCTTGCTGCCTGGATAATAAGAGATGTTCCTGAGTGAACCTGTGTGGAGGGACTGGAGCCTTACCATGGAAGTGACCTAGGGAGTAGGTCCAGGGATGCGCTATCTTCCAATGGTACCCATTAATAAGGAGAACATAGTCATCTTTGCTAACCATAAAGCTTATTTTCTAGAATAAGGCATCCTTACTGGGATTTCCAAGAGCCATAATCCTGGAACCACACTGGGATGACCCCCTCCCAATGCAGCACGGCACAGGCTGTATCTATCCAGATGCTTCCTCCAGGTCCTCATCCTTGGAGTGGTCCAGCTTAAAGTGCTCTCTGAGGATAATTTGCAGAGTGGCTACAGACTTTGGGAGAAGGATGACTGTCTACAGACAGTACTATTACAGTAATAATCAAGAAAACTACTTTATGGGATGACTGCAAGGGGTTGTGTCCCTAGGACTAGGAAGGACGAGGAACCTGGCATAGGACAGAACCGTCTGTCAGAGGGCCCTGTGACAAGGTTTTTCCTTCTACTGTGCCCTGTTCTGAGTGACCAGAGAACTACCAAGGAATATTCCCAGAGTCTGTACCTGGCAGAGCTGATGGTGCAATTCGCTGCAGACTTGCACAGGCTGTAACTCTTCCACCTCTAATGGACCAGACGCCATTAGCATCATCGATCTCTGGCCAGGATGCAGACTGAACCCCTCCCTGGCTGATTTATGAGAAAGGTACTCAGACAAGAGCATCGACAGACTGGCTCCTGGGGTGTGGTCCAGGCTGTGGCTGGAATCCTTTCAACACCAGCCTTTCATCAGGAGCAAAGACCTCAGAAGTGAAGAAGAAGAAAAAAGCAGAGAAGTCGAGGCCGACAATTTGTCATCAGTTGGCAGTCTAAGGCAGCATAGGTAGAAAAAGCAGCCTGGAGGTTTAGGAGCACAAAGCTGGTAGAATGAGGACCATCAGGAGAGCAAAGGTTTAGGTGAGCAGCTCATCTGGAGAAGTCAGGGTCAAGAGTAAAAGCTTAAAGGCATCTGGTGGCCTCTGCCTTCCCACTCCTTGCAGATGGAACTTGCCTGTCATTTTCAGATCCAGCCCTGCAGAGTTCCTGCATCAGTCCTCACTGACCAGACAGTATTTCAGCAGCAATCTCAGCCCCTGACCCAGGGGATTTAGAATTAAGTCAGTGATCTGGGATACAGAGGCCTGGTCACAGTGGGCAGGCTCCCTCGTCTCTCTCAGGTATGATTCTCTTTTGCTGCTCTGCTGGCCCGAGCCCCAGAAGAGGTATGCTGTGTGCTTCCAGATTGGCCTCGTACATGACTTTGTGCCTTCTTTCTATCTTCTGTCTGATTATGTTACCCAAGGCCTCTGAATCGTACCCTGTGGGGGTTTGTAACCTGCTGCCTCCCATCAGCCGCCCATCTCCAGGCATTCATGGATCCCTGGGGGGCCCTGTGGTGGTAAGAGGTGTGTGCTGACTGTTACCCCCCTGCCTGACTGGCAGCTGGATTGCAGCCTGCAAGACCCTGAGCTGAGGACCCAGCCTGCTGTGACCAGGCCTCTATATCCCAGATCACTGACTTAATTCTAAACCCCCCAGGTCAGAGACTGAGATTGTTGCTGAAATGCTGTCTGCTCAGCAAGGACTGACGTGGGAACTCTGCCCCGGGCTGGATCTGAAGGTGACAGGCGAGCCCCACCTTCCATAGACTCCAGACCCATGGACGCTGTGCGATCATAAACACAGGTTGTTTTAAGCTGGTAAATATCTGATAATTTGTTACCCAGCAATAGAAAAAGAACCACCATGTTTGAGCTTTCTGCTGCCTCCTCTGGCCAGGCTGTCTTGTTTGTGTGTGACCTGGTCCCCCCAGTGTCATGTTCTATCCTTCCAGGGCAGAGTGTCCTTCCAGCAGCTGCTCTGGAGTCCGGCTGGCGGGACTTGCGCACCTCAGTGGGTGAGCTCCGCTTCAGACGGAGGACCCTGCTTCCCAGGCTGCCTTCCCCTCTGTTTGGGCTGAGATGAGACCCAGAGCATGACAATGTCCTCAGAGGAATGTAGCAACTCAGCCCCTGGTGGTTTCAGGAACACAATGAGAAATGATGTTTAGATCTCCGAGCCTCCCGCCGGTATTGCTCTTGCCACCCAAGTTCTGAACGAATTGAGAAAAGACAAAGGAGTTGGCAGACAGAGACCAACCTAGCACGTTTCCTACCGATGAGGATGGTATGTGAGGAGGAGGGTTAGATCTACAGGCATGGGGGCTTCTGATCACAACAGCCCAGCAACCAGGCAGCCCCAGGCCGAGGCAGCAGGCACGGGGAATGTGGAGCAGAAGGTGGGCTTCCTGCAGTGGGACTGCTCCCAAGCAGATGCAGACAGCAAGGGGCTGGGTACACGACGCTCTCCCTCACGGCAGAGGCCACTCCACTTTTGCTGAGCAGAAGTGAGGAAGACCAGAGGCCAGAATGGCCTGGTTGTTAAGATTGTTTCTGCGTGGAAGAAAATACCAGGACCAAAGAGGCATCTCCCCGACTGCCACTATTGGTAAAGGGGAGAAGCCTCAGACACACGAAGTCCTCTCTGGCTAACCTTGCAAAGCTGGGACAAACCATCCCACCCGCAGCTCAGCTGACAGGCTGGGCATCTTCAATTCCAACGGAAGCGGAGGCAAAGCCAAAATGGCCACAAAACACACCAGTAGATATACTTGCTGAGCACATAGTTCTTAACCTAATTGAGCTGTTTGGTCAGAGATTTCCTGGTGAGGGGAATGTCTATTAGTTACACAGTACCAATTCTTAAAAAAAAAATTGTGGTAATACATATGTTATTTTATATGACATAAAATTTAGTGTTTAGCCATTTTAAGTGTGCAGTTTAGTGACAATAAATACATTCACATTCTTGTGCAAACATCACCACTATTCATCTCCAGAACTTCTTCATCTTCCCAAAGTAAAACTGTATCCATTAAACACCAACTCTGTGTTCCTTCCTCTAGCCCCTGATTATCACCAATCTACTTTCTGTCTCTCGGAATTTGACTACTCATATGTCTGAGTCAGTTCAGGCTGCTATATAACAAAAATACTATAGATTAGGTAACTTAAACAACAAATACTTATTTTTCACAGTTCAGGATCTGCCCCCGCCTGCATTCATAGGTACCAAATACAGAGTAGACTTTCACAGGATTCAGGTTGTCTGGCCAGTACATGTGGTAAAAATTGCACACTGTTAGTATTGCCCCCTTGAGCTGAGCATCGGATGCAGTGTTTGACTTGCGTTTAGAGGCCATTTTATATGAAAAATTTGAATCTGTATCAACAAAATCACCTTCAGGATGGCAAGATGCTCACCAGGTGAACTGCCCCAGATGCTGAGACTGTCCTCGAAGATAGCAGAGCCCTAGCTCCACTCCCTGCTCATGCCAAGGCACAGGCCCACTGGGTGCAGGAGGTGGGTGGCACGTGCTGTGACATGGTCTTTTCTCACTCTCTGCAGGTCATAATGGGTTTAATTTGCATATTCACTCTTAAAGGGCATATAATGTGGCTCCACTCTCAGCCACAGGCAGCTGGTGGCAGCTGGTTTTCCTGCTGGTTCCAGAGTCTATCACTGCCTTGCTCCTCTTTGGTCCCATTGGCTGGGAGCACCTTTGCTTTCTGATCTCAGTGTGGCTTTTGGCCTTGGTTCCCCTCCTGGATTAACAGCTCCCAGTGATTTGGCTTCTGGATTGTCGGGGCTGTTTAGCCCTTACGTTGTGGTCTTTTGTGGCGTGGTTTGCTCTGGGGTTAACTTTTCAGCTTGGACTCGTGGACTTTGGGGTTCAAGTTCAAAATGAAGTGCCTTGTCCCCACCTCAGAGTGTTCCAGGCCACCTCTTAGCAGGGGCCCTCTCCATCGGAGGGCCAGGTCAGACACTGGAAAGTTCTCATTCTTCTGGAATCTGCTTACTAGTTTGGTCCTGGTTATTGCTTTGAATTTCAGGTCTGCGGCTGGGTTGCTCTTTCTCTGGGATATCCTGGCTCCACTCGAGTGAGGAAGGAAGTTTTCCACATCACTTCGGAAATATCTTCTGGGATCTAGGTTGTTGTGTGTACTCTGATGGAGTGTTGGAGCAGTGCATGAGGTTCATTTCCTGAACATCTCTGTGCGCTATTGTTATGCTCCATGCTTTCCCTGCCCAATGGAGGATGGCTCATCATCACAACTCCAGGAGCGTGGCGTTAATATCTCCCCACTGTGCTCAGTGGAAACAGATCCAGATAGCTCAAGCAACTTGCCCAGGGGCTCACAGCTGGTGACCAGCAAATCCTGTTCTGCCTGATTCCAAAATTCATACCTTAACACTCTACCACACAGTGCCCAGCAAAATCCTAAAAGTGGGTAAATCTTATCTTAGTTTCTGTCAGCATCTTTCATCCCTCTACACTCCATCCATGAAGCCACAGCTCAATACGGTACCACATGTTGTCCCAGGCTCTTGGGCAGAACCCTATAGTTTATTCCTTAATTTCTTCCCTCATTCTCAAATAATTTGCCCTAAGGCCATCTCAGCAGGCTTGGCACTGGGCTGAGTAATTTATAGGGAAAAATGACTGCAATGTTAGTAGGAATCTGTGTTTCCATACTCTTTCCTTCTGTTAAAATGTTTGCACTTTAACGAAACTCTAGCTCAGAGGACCAATGGTAGGAATTTGAAATGTGTCGTAACCCTGGAATGGCAAATACTTTTGGATAGGTGTTGCAGCCTGAACTGTGTTCCCCCAAAATGTGTATGTTGAGGTCCTAATTCGCAGTACCTCAAAATGTGGCTATATTTGTATTTAAAGAGGTAATTAAGTTAAAACAATTAAAGCACTAATCCACTATGACTGGTGTCCTATAAGAGAATATTACAACACAATTTGCACAGAAGGAAGATGATATGAAGACATAGGGGGAAAAATGGCCATTGCTAAGCCAACTCCAAAAATGGCCATCTCCAAGCTTAGGTAGGGAGAGGTGTCAGAAGAAACCAACGCTGCTGACAGGGTTGATCTTGGACTTCCCAACTTCCAGGACTGTGAAAATATAAGTTTCTGTTGTTTAAGCCAAGTCTGCAGTCCTTTGTTACGACAGCCCTAGCAAACTAATACAATAGGTCTTGTCAGTATACAGCAAATATCAAGTCATGCAGCAGAGGCTAATGCATATGGGCGGGAACCGCAAGCTCCAGCGACCCCTTGGCGGGGAGGGGAAAGGTACTAGCTCCTTCTTGGCTTCCCACCACTAAGTGCTGTAAGGAGCCGAGAAGAGCTTTGTGGTCAGCACATCTAAGCACTTTGATGGGATATATGAGATCAGAGACATCGTAATCACCTTCCGGGAGCCAGACAGAAAGGCAGGGTGATGGAGTGGTAGGAACAGCTTGGAGCCAGGCCTGTGTAAATCCAGGATCTGCCATTTGTGCTACACAACCAGGAACAGGTCAGCACCCTCTCTGGGCTGTGGTTTCCTAAGACAGGAATAACAATGCTGACCTCATAGGGCTGCAAGGGTTATGTGGGCGTTCCACATTATTAGGAACACATGTCCTTCAGGAGCAATCAGGAAATGAAATCCCATAAAGTGCAAAATTGGCTGGGTGTGGTGGCTCATGTCTGTAGTCCCAGCGCTTTGGGAGGTCCAGGCAGGAGGATCACTTGAGGCCAGGGGAGTTCAAAACTAGCCCCAGCAACACAGTAAGACCCTGTCTCTGCAGAAAAAAATTAAAAATTAGCCAGGCGTGATGGTGTATACATGTAATCTTAGCGACTTAGAAGGCTGAGGTGAGAGGCTGTCTTGAGCCCAGGAGTTTAAGGTTGCAGTGGGCCATGATTGTGCCACTGCACTCCAGCCTGGGCAACAGAGACTCTGTCTCAAAACAAAAAAAGTGCAAAATGGCAGAGTGACCCTATGGCTGTCTTTCCTTATTCCCAGATTAAGATAATTCACTGTGGGTGGCACCTGGCGTTTTGCTCACATCTCAGCCATACGTCCCAGTGTCAGGAGGTGCAGGCCTGGCCTTCCTTTTCTGGAGCCGCAATTTAGGACTTGTCCAGTCTGGGCCTCATTCTCACCCTATCAGTCACACATAGACCCGGAGAGGCAACTCTGACCTAGACAACAGCGAAGTTAATAAAAGATATGAGAATAAGCCCTTTGTGACTACTATGATGGGAAGGAAGCAATGCTTGCTCTTTTCAGCCCAACATACACTAAGAACCAGACCAAGCATGAGTCTGTTAGCCAGGAATGGCCTACTGCCATTGTCACCACTGCTGGGCCATGTGGCCTGGCAGAGGGGAGCAAGCTGACTTCAGGTGAGGTCTGGTGAGAATTCCCAGGTCGCAGCACGCAGGAGACTCCAGGGCCAGCAACCCACTGGGGGCTCCAGTTGCATTTGCCTCTTGCCAGAATTGATATGAGCCATAGCAGGTCATGGGTATGGAGGACACTGGATGGGTGACTTTGGCTGAGCCTCAGAGGGTGACCCACCCTCATCCTCAAAGAAGAAAAGCTGATTGGCAAAAACAAAAACAAACAAACAGAAACCAACAGTGGAGAGCACATCTTTTCCAACAGACAGAGCCAATCCGAGGGAACACAGAACCTTGAAGCTCAGCAACAGAGTCTTAGGGAGCTGGTAGGGAAGGCAGTCGGGAGACAGCCCTTTGCTGGCAATAGTGGGAAGACACATGGGCACTGTGGAGGAGGCAGAAGTGCTGGCAGAGAAAGAGCGACAGGGCTTCAAGGAGCTTCAGTAATTTAGTGAACAGGTGGACATCAGGCAGGAAGCAAGCACAGAAAGTCCAAAATGTCCTTGAATTCAGGAAAGTCCCCAGGCCAGTCTGATTTCACTAAACCAACGCTTCCATCGCCCCCATCAGTGAATTATTTAAGAAGCTATTTCCAAAGTGTGGCAGCATGGACATTATGTTGAGTGGAAGAAGCCAGATAAAGGAGTAGGTTTTCTATAATTCCACTTATGTAAAATTCAAGAAGAGACAAAACCAGTTTATGCTGGTAGAAATCTGAACAGTTATTTTCCCAGTTTATGCTGGTGGAAATCTGAACAGTTATTTTCTAGCTAGGGAGGGGAGCTGTTGCAGGGGATTGGCTGGAACAGGAAATAGAGTGTTCTGAGGTGATGGAAAAGTTTTCTATCTTGATTGGGTGGTAGTTGCTTGGGTACAAAACTCAATGAACAGTACAGTTGAAATCTATGCATTTTATTGATTTAAATCGTACTCTGATAAAATTAACTGATATACACACACATGCGCACTTACTTCCAAGTACCTGCTATGTGTAATTCATTGTGATAAGTGTCTATATGTTACAAGCAAACCAAAACAGAACCTGCCCTAAGAAAGTTTACAAAGAATAATAGTAGAGACAAGATAAAAGACATGGTCCACAAGTCATAGTTTAAGACAGATAGTGATAGAGTCCCCAAGAGACATAGCTATAAAGTGATATCAGTAGCCAGAGGAAGGAAGAAGGCCTCTGGCTGGAGGGACTCATTTGGCTTCATAGAGGAGGCAGCACTTGAGCTGGGCCTTGAAAGAGGTGGGCAAGAACATTCCAGGTAGAAGAAAGAGCAAAATAAAGGCAGAGTGGCAGTATGTCTGGGAAGCAGCAATAGTTCAACCTGCTTGAGATGCAGATCATGAGAAGAGAGCAATGACAGAAAAGGTTACAAAGCAAGTAGGATCAGTTTGTACAGGACCTTGAATGTCAGGCAAAAGAGTGAATTTAGCTTGGCCAACATGGCGAAACCCTGTCTTTACTAAAATATACAAAAATTAGCCAGGTGTGGTGGCACACACCTGTAATCCCAGCTACTCCAGAGGCTGAGGCATGAGAATCGCTTGAACTGGGGAGGCAGAGGCTGCAGTGAGCCCAGTTCGTGCCACTGCACTCCAGCCTGGGCAACAGAGCGATACCTCGTCTGAAAAAAAAAAAAAAAGAGAGAGAGAAAGTGAATTTGAGCAGAGGTGTGATATTGCTATAATGTACAGGTTAGACCCGGGTGGAGAGAGTCTAGAGGGTGGGCCTACTTTTCACAGTCATGTAGTTCCTTGCCTTCCAAAGAGTGATCCATAGACCAGGACCATTGGCATCACCTGGGAGCTTGCTAGAAAGGCAGAGTATCTACCAATAAGACCTAGTGCATCAGAATCTGCATTTTAACAAGATACATGGATAATTCTTAGGCAAATCTAAGTTTTAAAAGCACTGATCTAGATGTTAAAAGCACTGGTATGGAAGTGAGATAATGGATTTGTCTTCCATACCAGCAGGGGGATCTGAATCAGTCCTTTGCTACCCCAAACGCTGAGCCCAACAGGGAATATAGGTAGATAATTGATCTTCATGTTGCTGTTTGACGTAGCAGGAAGAACAGTTCACTCCTGGAGGCCCGCTGAAGAGCATGTGAAATCTCAGGGTGAGGAAGGGGTAAACAGTCTAAAGCAGAGATGCTGTCACTCCTCCATTTCATGTTGGCATCTCATCATGAAGACCTCTGTGGATTGGTGATGCTCATCATCATTAGTGATGATGTGGATCAATGCTCTTGGGCTGTGGTGAGTGGAAGCCAAGATTATTTCATCTGAATAATTTATCATCCCCTAGCATTAGAGACTGAAGATGTGGCCAGGTACTATTGAGTTCTTTCAAAGGTTATAGACCCTTCTGATAGTTTCTTGGCTGCCATTTTTAGTTAGGTCTCCATATGCTTTGCCAGACTTGGTCAAGATAATTCCACTTAAGGAAAAAAAAAAAAAAAGCTACTTTTGTCCGAACCGTCTGTGAATTCTCCTGTTTTGAGTCTCCACTTAGCCAGCACCTTGACTTGTCAATGATGAAGAAGCAAGAGGCAAGGAAACCATGGGCCCATCCCACTCAAAGGCTGACTCCCTTCTAGCTGCTTTCCAGTGGTTCTGCTTCGTTGATGATCTTACATCACGTTCCAGAGAGTGATGGAAGATTGACAGAAAGGATGTAAGCATGAGCCATTCCGAATATACTAAGAACTTAGTGAAGACATAGGGATCTATAACTTCTATCCTATTCAGACTCACAGGGAATGTTCTGGAGATAGGTCATGGTTCTCCTTTAACTACAAATCTGGCATCAGGTCTCAGGGAATGCCTGACAGCTTCAAAATAAGTCATGAATCTAAATAGCAACAACCAAACATGCTGAGTTCGGACTCCCAGGCTATTCTTGTGACGAGTATTAGCAGGAGTGCTTTAATTGCTAGCACCTGGGAAAAACAGGCACTCAAGTTCTGTTGTGAAAAGACCAAGCTGACAGTCAAGAGACCTCACCTGGGCATGAAGATCAGCTCTCCTTCTCTTGTTCTTCCTCGTACCAGCAGAATGACGTTGTGAGTTATTTCATCTATTTGAGTCTTAGTTCCTCATTTGCACAACGTGAACAAAAACAACACTGCACCACTGGGATTTTGTGAGAATCACTGAGTGTTCTGAAGCGGTTCAGCCACATTAACACCAGAACCTACTGATGAATTCCAGTTCTGTAAAAGAATCTAAGTAGCCCAAAAGGCCCTCAATTAAATACATAAGGAATCCCATTCCTTTTGAACAAAGAAGCAAATAGGCTTTAATCTCATTGAAAGAGTAGTTTGGGAGCATCGTTTTTAAAGAAACCAGAAATAGAAAATTATTTTGAGTGTGTCTTTAGGCGAGGCATTCTTTTTCCATTACCCGGCCTACCATATAGAACTGTCTTCAGAGCACTTAAGAAAACCAAATCTAGAGACGGCACAGGCAGACCTGTCTTCTCTGGAACACTCAGAACCTGGACCATGCCTGCTCTGGCCCCTGGCCTCTCATAAAGCAACTCTCTCCCACAGATTAAGAATCTTTCAAGAAGAGATTTTTGTGGTTCTCATTTGTTCTATTGCTGTCAGGTTAGAATCTTTGCTCTTTCTCCTGCAAAGAGGGAGAAAAGTGATTACAAGACTCTTTTACTATCCTGTATTTGGGAAGCTGCTAGCCTGAACAACCTCTAAAGATCTTCCAAAAGCAAGATTCTGAGACTGTTCACAACTCTTACAGACTTCTTGGCATACATTAGAATGTGCAAAGAATACCTCTAGTGTCAGCAAAAAACAAACAGACAAAAAACCCAAACAAAAACAACAACAAAAAACCTTTCCAGGAATAAGCCATTCAAAAGAAGTTGCATTCTTTTGGAGAATCTCAGAAGTAGTTTGAGAGAATTAAGATTGATCTAGAAAGATGATTTTCCCACTCACGTAGTCACATTCCTGCTTGAGAATTTATAATGATCTGTCTGGTTTCCTATTTCTGTATGTATTTATTCATTCACCAGTAAACATTTGTGGAATGCCTATAGGTATATAACCTATATAACCCTGTAGGTTTATAGCAGGAACATGAGAGGGATATGGTCCCTGCCGCACAGTGTATACTGCAGAACCTCAGTTCTGGTAGCCCTCTCCTAGACCCTGGAGTTCATTCTTTGCCCAATCAGAAGGAATTTAAAATATAGTCCCATAAGATTATAATGGAGCTGAAAAATTTCTATAGCCTAGTGACATTGTAGCTGTTGTAAAGTCATATCACACTTACTGTATTTTAAACATAACTTTAGCGTAGCTGGAGTGTACAGAGTTTGTAAAGTCTATTGTCGTATACAGTAACATCCTAGGCCTTCACATTCACTCACCACTCACTCACCCAGAGCAACCTCCAGTCCTGCAAACTTCATTCATGGCAAATGCTTTATACAAGAGTATCTTTTTTTTTTAAACTTTATATCAAATCTTACTGTACCTTTCCCATGTTTAGAAATGTTTAGATACATAAAATATTTACCATTGTGTTTCAATTGCCTACAATAATCAGTACGGTAACTTGCTATACAGGTTTGTGTCCTAGGAGCATTAGACTATAGCATATAATCTAACTGTGTAGTAGGCTACACCATCTAGGTATGTGTAAATGAACTCCATGGGTTCACATGATGATGAAATTGCATAAGGATGCAGTCTTGGAATGTATCCCTATTGTTAAGCAACACATGACTGGACTCTAATATTCCAGTGACTCATCAAATCAGCCCTGCTCTAATCTTAAAAGCTGTTGGTTCAAGTAAGTAGCTCCAGTCTTCCCTTTGAAGTGTAGCAAAGGAGGAACAGCATGATGGATAAGCTGCCTGGGATCTGATAGGCCAGGGCTCAACCTTGGCTCACCCACTTTCTGGCTGTGGGGTGGGGTTTAGGATGAATTACATAAGTTCTCTAACCTTTAGTGTCTTATCTGTAAAATGGGTATGTTAGAAGGCTTAAGCAAGCTGAGTTTCGAGAAGTGCCCTGTTCAGGGCCCCATACAGTGAGTATCCAATAAATAAATGATGGCCATTATTACTATTATTCCCCTGTTTAACTGGTCTTGTCCTATAACCTTGTACTTGAGTCCCCGTTCTAGTACTTTGGCCTGTCTAAGACGAGCATCTTGCCCTATTCATTTAACACAATTTTTCTCATCACTTTATATTATGAAATTTTCAGGCACAAAGAAAAGTTGAAGGAATTTTAAAGTGAACATCTATATACCAACCACCTAGACTTTACTATTTTTTACTGTCTTTGTTTTATCACATATGTATCTATTTTTCCATCCCTCTATTCATCCATCAATCCATTTAACTTTTTTCTTTTGAGGTAAATTTTACAATCAATGCAATGCTCAAATATTTAAGGTTATCATTTGTTGAATTTTGGTAGTTGCCTAAATCTGTATAACCCAAACCCCTGTCAAGGCATAGAATGGTACTGTAATCCCAGAAAGTCCCTTATGCCAGCTAATTCCCACCATTCCTTCCTCCCCAGAGGCACCATCAATCTGATTTTTTTGGTATCATCATTGTTTTGATGGATAGCTCTCTTTTTTTTGTACATTCATTTTGCTTATTCTAGATTTCAAATAAATGTAATTATAATGTATAGACAGTAGTACATACTCTTTTTTATCTGGTTTCTTTCACTTAGCATGGTTTTGAGATTCATTGATGTTGTTTTGTGTATTAATAATTTGTTCCTTGTTATTACTGAGCAGCATCACATTATACGAATATACTGCAGTTTGTGTATCTGTTTTCCTATTGATAGATACCTGGGAGTTTCCTAGTTTTGGATATTACAAATCTGAGCTTTTTAAATGAATATATATTTCATTTCACTTGGATAAATGCCTAGCATAGAACTTTTGGGCCATAGGGTAAGTGTATGTTACCTAGCAAGAAATTGCTAGATACCACTATACCTCCACCAACAATATATGAGTTCCAGTCACTCCACTTCCTCACCAACATTTGTGGCTGTCAGTGTTTTTAATTTTAGACATTCTTGTGGTTATGTAGTGGTATGTCTTTTGGTCTTAATTATTTGCTGCTCCCTGATGACTAATGGCATTGAACAATTTTTTACATCCTTATTGGACATATGTATACCTTCCTTGTAAAGTATCTGATCATATTAATTGACCACTTTTTAGTTGTCTTTTTATTATTGGATTGTAGTAGTTCTTTATTCATCCTAGATAATCGTTTTTAGTTGTGTGAATGTTTTGTCCAAGTCAGCAGCTTGCCT
Organism: Macaca fascicularis; assembly: GCF_037993035.2. Classification (NCBI taxonomy): domain Eukaryota; kingdom Metazoa; phylum Chordata; class Mammalia; order Primates; family Cercopithecidae; genus Macaca; species Macaca fascicularis. The sequence goes on along the minus strand of NC_088392.1, from coordinate 77,282,934 downwards.
ATTTGTTTTCTTAACAGTCACTTGATGAGCAAAAATTTTCAATTTTGATAAAATCTACCATTTTTTTCTTTCATTGTTGTTATTTGCTGTATCCTATCTAAGAAATGTTTTCCTACTCTTAAGTTTTAGAGATATGCTTTCCCTTAAAAACTGTATTACGTTTATGTTAACTGCTACGTTCAGGTTATGCACCCATCATGTAACATTTTCTGTTTGATGGGAGGTAGGTGCTGAGGTTTATTTTTTAGCATGTGAGAATCTAGTTGTTTCTATATAATTTATTGAAAAGGCATTCTTTTCTTTATTGCATTGCTTTGGCACCTTTGTGGAAAATCAATTGAACGTTTGCTTCTGACCAAGATGATGTAACAAGTACCAGACGGACCGCTGAGACTTAAAACACTAAAAACCTTAAGGAAAATCTATGAACCGATGGCTCTTACCCTGGGCAACAGGCAGCATGAGAAAGTCATCCCCGTGACAGGAGAGGCGAGTGAGGCGGCCCGCGACGGCCCCAGCTGACTGTCTGGAGAGTCTCTTGAGCTGCAGCGCTGGGTGGGGGACCCATGCAGAGCCTGGTCGTGTCACAGCTGAGGAGGCCGCATGGAGGACGGACGCAGAGGAGCGAGCGCCCGGGACCCGGAAGTGACCCGGAAGTGGGCGCTCACAGCCGCGGGGGTGGGGCAGAGGCCTTCTGGGCGGGTTCCCGGTGCTTCTTGTGGGGCCCGCGCTGCCCTGAGGTTTCTCAGTGTCCCTTCCCCACCTTGGCCTTCATGGGCTGACTCTGCATCCGCGCTCGTTGCTACTCTGTGTTAGGCTCGTGGTGGCTTCTCTGCTCTTCCAGTCCTGCCTCCCAGCCTCCTCAGGAGCCCCGACGGAGACCTTGGAAAAGAGCTCGCGTGTGAGTACGAATGCCCGCTCCTTGTGTCTGGGACTAACGTTGTTAAGCTTAGGCCACACTTAAGAATTTATTACCATTTTAGCTGTTTCCTTCCAACCTGCTTTTTCGGGCAGCCATGTCCTCCTCCATCTCTGACAAAGGTGTGTCCCCTTTGGTCGGAGGCACTTGTCAGTGTTTGGAATTGTGTTCACTTCATTGTCTCGTAGCCTCACCTCCTCAGATGGGCTCAAGAAAAGTTACGATGTTTTAGAATGTCAGGCTTTTTCTTGTTGTTAGAATGGAAGCCACATCCTCCTAAGCGAAGTGGAACTCGGCCTCATTCATTTTAACAAACATTTACTGAGTGCCTTGCTTGTCAGGCTCTGCACATGCAGACAGATGAAACATGGCCTTCTCTGTTCGCAGACCATCTACTGAACCAGACGAGGAGCTGTCACCGCAGGATGTGGTCATTGTCTTTGTTTATGACAATTGGGCACCTGAGGCTGTCTGGGACAGCCAAGAGCACTTTCACCTGGAAAGTAAAGCTCATGTGAATGTCTTGCAGAGAAATAGAGGTTTCCAGGTGGGCAAAGGAGGTGAGGACATCCTAGGCAGAGAAAACACCACACCTATAGTCACAGTGGGATGAAAGAGCAAAGCTGTCCTCATGAGGGCCTGGTCCTGAACCCCAAGTTTGCTGCTGGAGCTCCCTGACAGTCACCAGCCATCTAGATTTTATACCAGACAACTCCCCACCACAAACACAAGCCTATGCAAGTGGGCCTTTCAGGGATCCTGTTGCCCTTGTCATAGCTTTATTATACCCTCCCATGATGCAGGATCCCTGAGTCTTTGTCAGCCACTCTCCTAGACCATGAGCTCCTCAAAGGCGGTGATGGTTTTATACATCTCTGCATTCCCTGCACCCAGTTCAGTAGCTGGCTCGGTAGAAGCTCAGGAAATGTTGGATGAACTGAAATCAAATAATGTTCCTGAATGCCCCATCGGGGTGTTGGATCACTCTCTGGCTGCTGTTCCTCAGATCTGAATGCACCCCTAAAAAGCAGGGTGTCTAGGAGGTCAACATACAGATTTCATGGTCATTTTGTTTGTTTTTAATTGAAGCAGGTGGCAGACGGTAGGGACCATCTTATTCCAGGCTCTCATTACCTCCTGGAATTTGCAAGTCTGGTCTTTTCTAAATGTTAACTTTTAGTGAGCTGAATTATTCATTCATTCCCCTACCCTGGTGACATTTTGATTGCTGCATTCACTGTTTAAATTTTGAATGATCTCAGATTCTATTTGAGCCTGCCTCGGACGCAGTAATAACTGCCACAGGAGAACAGAGAATCTCTTGCTCTGCAACAATGGTTTCAACTGTAATTTTACAAAGCAAGTAACTTCCGCTTAAACCAAGGAAACAACGGAGGAATCTGTTTTCAAATGTGACATTCTTTCCCATGGGAAGTGCTTTCAAATGTGTTTTGGTTCTGCCTTTTGCTTTTGCCTGCCTTCTTGTCTCTTACCAGGAGAACAATGTCATATTTTGCTAGAACATAACTCTCTTGGGTACATGGGATAAAAGGATGACTTGAAATAAAAAACACTAAAATTTTCTATTTAGTAGTTAATTGTGGGAAAGTTAAGACTATCAAATGAAAATATAAAGAATAGTTTATTTACACATGGTTTAGTACTTACTCAGATGTTTAAAATAAGTAAAAAACCACACTTATAGTTATGTTTATAGTTTTGGTTGCAGAGCTGAGGGAGAAATGAAATCTGGAGCATTCAGGCAGGAAAGCCTAGGAATGGCTTCAGATAAGTCACAGTGAAGCTGGTTCTTGAAGGATGTGTGAGAGCTGACAGGGGAGGGCTGTCCAGCGGAAGAAACAGCGAGTGCTACGGTGCAGGATTAGCTAGTTTCTCTAGTTTAATCTAACCAATTGTAACTAAATACCTATTTTTGTCATATCTCCTTTTTATGTACTTCGAACGTTTCCCTTTGTTTTTAAATGAAACTACTCCACCACCTCAAACAAGAACTCTTCCCAGATGATGGGTCTGTGTTACTGTCTCCTTCCCTGTTTGAACTCTCAGCCTCATTTCTGTTTGACTCTCATTCCTTTTGTGATTTGACTTCACATTCTTTCTCACCACCCTCCTGAAAACTTCTTTCCCCTCTTGCTGCCGTCTGGCTTCCTCTGGCCCCTCCCTGTCTGCTGGTGTGCAGTGAGCATGCAGTTGGAAGGCTCCTTCTGAAGATGGATGGTGGCAGGGTCTGAAAATGGAACAGACAGCAAATAAGCTCACGAATCTCTGTTTGTATTTTCATCAGTAATACACGTTTACCAAGTTTTTGTTGAATACCTACTATTGAGACAGACATATGAACAAAAATTCTCTAATATGTTGTCCAATTATGTGGGCTGATAAGTTATACTAAAACATATTAAGTATTAGACATAAAGTGCTCTGGAACCTCGGAGGACTTCCCTTTCAGGAGGTCATGGAAAGCTTCACAAAAGTGATGATCAGGGCAGATCCAGGTTTAGAGGGGTCTGAAGCGTTTGAAGGTTGTCAGAATCAAAATGGAGTCACTTGAGTTAAAATCCTGACAAATGGGGGCAGAGAAGGCCATGAAGGGAGGGTTCTCACGCATGTGTGCCTCATAACAAGAACAGTTACAAAAGATGGCAAAAACTGCAGCCTTGCACAAAAGCCATAGTAACCTTACACAGAAAATACTTCTGCATGGACGTCTATCCAGCAACTGCCTGTCTCACCTTGGACTGATGCCACCCTTGTTATTGAACCTTGTAGGCAAGGATACTTGATTCAAAATACTTGATGTATTTCTTCTCATTTTACCTTTAAAAACTTCCCCTTTGGTTGGGCGCGGTGGCTCATGCTTGTGATCCCAGCACTTTGGGAGGCTGAGGCAAGTGGATCCCTTGAGGTCAGGAGTTTGAGACCAGTCTGGCCAACATGGTGAAACCCCGCCTCTGCTAAAAATACAAAAATTAGCCGGGTGTGATGTCATGCATCTGTAATCTCAGCTACTGGGGAGACTGAGGCACGAGAATTGCTTGAACCTGGGAGGTGGAGGTTGCAGTGAGCCAAGATTGCACCACTGCACTCCAACCTGGGTGACAGAGTGAGACTCCATCTCAAAATAAATAAATAAATAATAAAAACTTCCCCTTGCTCCACCCTTCTCGAATATGCACATAGTTTATTATGACATTCACATTCTCATTGCAATGCTATTCCCAGATAAATATAATTTTCTTTAGAGAGTCTCCATCTCTGTTTGTTATTTAGTTTAAGATTATATCATTTGGATGGCCCTTTAACAAAAAAAAACCTTAATCCTATGATTTTACAAAAATACAAATGTCCACATGGATACCTTGCTAAATCTCTCCCGTGGTCTTTGTAGAGACCTGTGGAATTGAGAGGCCTGAAGCTTAAATTTCATTGGCTTTGAAGTAAATCTTCCTCTGGAGATGGCATTTGCATTGAGTTTGGAAGGTTGTCTAGGAGTTTGCCAGACAAAGAAGGAAAGAAATAACTTACCTGGCAGAGCTAATAGTATTTGAAAGGGCCAAAGACATGAAAAGCATGTATACCACAGCATAAATTGCATGGGGTTGAGTGATGGGAGATGACATCAGAGAAGTGGTCCTGATTGAAGATGACATTGATGTACTGAGGGGTTCTGATTATATTCTACATCATATTTGATTTAACAAAAGACTATTGTGACCACATTTGTTTAAGACAACTTTTTAGGTATAGGATGAAGAATACGTTTTCACTGGAAGTGCTTGAAATTCTTGGTGATTGATATCATCCAATTGCTGAGTCTTGGAATTACTGTCCTGAAGTTTCAATCAATTAATTAAATCTATATGTTTCAATATAAATAGATTTTGGAAACATACAGTTAAGTGGAGGAAGCAAGTTGCAGAATATTGAAATGGTATGATATGTTTATGTAAAACATTTTATAAACCCTACACAACCATACCACATTCTGTTCATGGATACATATGCCAGAGGCTCACAGGAAGCTAATCTTATATTTCCTCTAGGAGCAATGGTTTGGTATTTGAGAATTCAGTGTTTGTGGTAACTCTGTGGGACATAAATACCAAAAGTAATGCGAGCCAATTATAATTTTTATAATATATAAATGTTAATAGATTTTAACTATTCATTCTGATGGTGGATACATAGGTATTGTTAATTATTCTGTTATCTATATTTGGTTTTTGAAAAGAACATTTGCTTTGGAATGTAAGCTTAGGATAACTTAAACATTTTTTCTGTCTTGCTATGGATATTAGCTAGATAGGTACACTCACAGTTCTCACCAAAAAAACAAAATAAATAAAAAGGAGGGGGCAGTGGATTTCTAATCAAGGGTTTCAAGAAAGAAAATTGCTAAGGTGGTTATCTCCTGTACTGCATGAACCTTGCAGTCTCTGCATAGTCTCATTAGACTTGGATCTCACTTGCTTTTGAATCTGTGTTTAGATTGGCATGAGGTCCTTGCAGGATTCTGACCCTGTCTCAGCTGGCGGAACTTCACCCATTTGTCTTCCTCTTTGTAACACTGAGTAGATAAAAGTTCCTTGGAGCCAGCTTTTGGAGGGAAGAAGAGAAGGCAGACCGAATGAACCTCTCCCTTGTGCACCAGCCAAGACATGGCTTGTGGCTCAGCATCCCTGCTGCCGGTGAGGGCAGCAGTCAGACACAGGACTCTTGGTCCCTCCAAGCTGCTTAGATGGTTGCCTTTTAAGTGCACAGTTCATATGGAAGCCAGCAGGCTGGCTTTTCATCTTCACAGGAAGGAGAAAGAAGTTGCTCTGTCTCTTACTCCCCAAATCAGTGATTCTTTTGAGTATTTAGTAATGAGAATAGGAAGAGAATTCCCTTCTGTCTGGCTGTTTTGGAAACAGATGCTGCACTCTCTTAAGTCTATTCTCAGTCTCCTATATAGTAACACAGCACACATATAACTTCCTTATTTTTTCTTGTTTTATATATCTTTTTCCCTACAGTATTTTCAATCTTCAGAGAACAGGTAGTGTGTTTCAAATGTGCTGCTTGTTAAACTGGGCAGTTTACCAAAATGCTGCAGCACAACAGAAAGAATATTTGTCATTTTCCTGATGCCTGAGTCAGCAAGAGCTTTTGGGGGATAGAATATATTTGGTTATCTTCTGGGGTCTAGTGAGGGTTTGTGATTCCTTTGCACAACTTGTATTTATTAAGTGTGTTCAATGTCTCCAGTACTATGGGAAATCAAAGGCAAAAATATCAGAATGTTCCTGATTCTTTAAGTTGAAATAATTATAGAATAAACTTAAGTCAGTGGTTCATGCGGCTGCAAGGTCTACCATATAACTACAATATCATAAGTGGCCTCCGAATCTTCCTCTTCACCCTAATTCTTCAGTTAACCTATGTGGCTTCATCTTCTGCATTGTTAATGATCCATTCCATAAGTAAGCCTCACTCTCCCTTGACTTTAATATGTCAATGACCTTCACTTTGACTGCCTGTCAACCACCTGTTCCTGGGGTCATATTCGTCATTGTGTCTTTACCTGGAAGTGCTCCATCTCTGAGATCTTAAACTTGAGTGTTTACACAGGCCTTTTGCAGAGACTGCTAGAAAGCCTTCATTTGCCATTGAAGGGTACAAAGTTGTTCAGAATAAAGCCTGTATTTTCCAGCCTCCCTACTAGATGGCTGTGGTGATCTGACTAAATTCTAGCTCAGTGGGATGTGAGCAAAAGTGGTGTATGCAACTTCTGAGAACTGTCTCCATAGAAAAGGGGCAATCTGTTCTTTACTTCTTTCTTCTTGTGAGGTGGAATAAGGATGTGATGACTGGGTCTTTTTTTTTCTTCCTGTGGATTTTATTTTTATTTATTTATTTATTTTTATTATACTTTAAGTTCTAGGGTACATGTGCACAATGTGCAGGTTTGTTACATATGTATACTTGTCCCATGTTGGTGTGCTGCACCCATCAACTCGTCAGCACCCATCAACTCGTCATTTACATCAGGTATAACTCCCAATGGCATCCCTCCCCACTCCCCGCTCCCCATAATAGGCCCTGGTGTATGATGTTCCCCTTCCAGAGTCCAAGTGATCTCACTGATCAATTCCCACCTATGAGTGAGAACATGCGGTGTTTGGTTTTCTGTTCTTGTGATAGTTTGCTGAGAATGATGGTTTCCAGCTGCATCCATGTCCCTACAAAGGACACGAACTCATCCTTTTTTATGGCTGCATAGTATTCCATAGTGTATATGTGCCACATTTTCTTAATCCAATCTGTCACTGATGGACATTTGGGTTGATTCCAAGTCTTTGCTATTGTGAATAGTGCCGCAATAAACATATGTGTGCATGTGTCTTTATAGCAGCATGATTTATAATCCTTTGGGTATATACCCAGTAATGGGATGGCTGGGTCATATGGTATTTCTAGTTCTAGATCCTTGAGGAATCGCCATACTGTTTTCCACAATGGTTGAACCAGTTTACAATCCCACCAACAGTGTAAAAGTGTTCCTGTTTCTCCACATCCTCTCCAGCACCTGTTGTTTCCTGACTTTTTAATGATTGACATTCTAACTGGTGTGAGATGGTGGTATCTCATTGTGGTTTTGATTTGCATTTCTCTGATGGCCAGTGATGATGAGCATTTTTTCATGTGTCTGTTGACTGTATGCATGTCTTCTTTTGAGAAATGTCTGTTCATATCCTTTGCCCACTTTTTGTTGGGGTTGTTTGTTTTTTTCTTGTAAATTTGTTTGAGTTCTTTGTAGGTTCTGGATATTAGCCCTTTGTCAGATGAGTAGATTGCAAAAATTTTCTCCCATTCTGTAGGTTGCCTGTTCACTCTGATGGTAGTTTCTTTTGCTGTGCAGAAGCTCTTTAGTTTAATTAGATCCCATTTGTCAATTTTGGCTTTTGTTGCCGTTGCTTTTGGTGTTTTAGACATGAAGTCCTTGCCCATGCCTATGTCCTGAATGGTATTACCTAGGTTTTCTTCTAGGGTTTTTATGGTTTTAGGTCTAACATTTAAGTCTCTAATCCATCTTGAATTAATTTTCATATAAGGAGTAAGGAAAGGATCCAGTTTCAGCTTTCTACTTATGGCTAGCCAATTATCCCAGCACCATTTATTAAGTAGGGAATCCTTTCCCCATTTCTTGTTTTTCTCAGATTTGTCAAAGATCAGATGGCTATAGATGTGTGGTATTATTTCTGAGGGCTCCGTTCTGTTTCATTGGTCTATATCTCTGTTTTGGTACCAGTACCATGCTGTTTCGGTTACTGTAGCCTTGTAGTATAGTTTGAAGTCAGGTAACGTGATGCCTCCAGCTTTGTTCTTTTGACTTAGGATTGTCTTGGCAATGTGGCTCTTTTTTGGTTCCATATGAACTTTAAAGCAGTTTTTTCCAATTCTGTGAAGAAAGTCATTGGTAGCTTAATGGGAATGGCATTGAATCTATAAATTACCTTGGGCAGTATGGCCATTTTCACGATATTGATTCTTCCTATCCATGAGGATGGTATGTTCTTCCATTTGTTTGTGTCCTCTTTTATTTCACTGAGCAGTGGTTTGTAGTTCTCCTTGAAGAGGTCCTTTACATCCATTGTAAGTTGGATTCCTAGGTATTTTATTCTCTTTGAAGCAATTGTGAATGGAAGTTCATTCATGATTTGGCTCTCTGTTTGTCTGTTACTGGTGTATAAGAATGCTTGTGATTTTTGCACATTAATTTTGTATCCTGAGACTTTGCTGAAGTTGCTTATCAGCTTAAGGAGATTTTGGGCTGAGATGATGGGCTTTTCTAAATATACAATCATGTCATCTGCAAACAGGGACAATTTGACTTCTTCTTTTCCTGACTGAATACCCTTGATTTCTTTCTCTTGCCTGATTGCCCTAGCCAAAACTTCCAACACTATGTTGAATAGGAATGGTAAGAGAGGGCATCCCTGTCTTGTGCCAGTTTTCAAAGGGAATGCTTACAGTTATTGCCCATTCAGTATGATATTGGCTGTGGGTTTGTTATAAATAGCTCTTATTATTTTGAGATAAGTTCCATCAATACCGAATTTATTGAGAGTTTCTAGCATGAAGGGCTGTTGAATTTTGTCAAAGGCCTTTTGTGCATCTATTGAGATAATCATGTGGTTTTTGTCTTTGGTTCTGTTTATATGCTGGATTATGTTTATTGATTTGCATATGTTGAACCAGCCTTGCATCCCAGGGATGAAGTCCACTTGATCATGGTGGATAAGCTTTTTGATGTGCTGCTGGATTCAGTTTGCCAGTATTTTATTGAGGATTTTTGCATCGATGTTCATCAGGGATATTGGTCTAAAATTCTATTTTTTTCGTTGTGTCTCTGCCAGGCTTTGGTATCAGGATGATGTTGGCCTCATAAAATGAGTTAGGGAGTATTCCCTCTTTTTCTATTGATTGGAATAGTTTCAGAAGGAATGGTACCAGCTCCTCCTTGTACCTCCGGTAGAATTCGGCTGTGAATCCATCTGGTCCTGGACTTTTTTTGGTTGGTAGGCTATTAATTATTGCCTCAATTTCAGAGCCTGCTATTGGTCTATTCAGGGATTCAACTTCTTCCTGATTTAGTCTTGGGAGACTCTAAGTGTCCAGGAAATTATCCATTTCTTCTAGATTTTCCAGTTTATTTGCATAGAGGTGTTTATAGTATTCTCTGATGGTAGTTTGTATTTCTGTGGGGTCAGTGGTGATATCCCCTTTATCGTTTTTTATTGCGTCTACTTGATTCTTCTCTCTTTTCTCCTTTATTAGTCTTGCTAGCGGTCTATCAATTTTGTTGATCTTTTCAAAAAACCAGCTCCTGGATTCATTGATTTTTTTGGAAGGTTTTTTATGTCTCTATCTCCTTCCGTTCTGCTCTGATCTTCGTTATTTCTTGCCTTCTGCTAGCTTTTGAATGTGTTTGCTCTTGCTTCTCTAGTTCTTTTAATTGTGATGTTAGAGTGTCAATTTTAGATCTTTCCAGCTTTCTCTTGTGGGCATTTAGTGCTATAAATTTCCCTCTACACACTGCTTTAAATGTGTCCCAGAGATTCTGGTATGTTGTATCTTTGTTCTCATTGGTTTCAAAGAACATCTCTATTTCTGCCTTCATTTCGTTATGTACCCAGTAGTCATTCAGGAACAGGTTGTTCAGTTTCCATGTAGTTGAGCAGTTTTGACTGATTTTCTTAGTCCTGAGTTCTAGTTTGATTGCACTGTGGTCTGAGAGACAGTTTGTTATAATTTCTGTTCTTGTACATTTGCTGAGGAGTGCTTTACTTCCAACTATGTGGTCAATTTTGGAATAAGTGCGATGTGGTGCTGAGAAGAATGTATATTCTGTTGATTTGGGGTGGAGAGTTCTGTAGATGTCTATTAGGTCTGCTTGGTGCAGAGTTGAGTTCAATTCCTGGATATCCTTGTTAACTTTCTGTCTCGTTGATCTGTCTAATGTTGACAGTGGGGTGTTGAAGTCTCCCATTATTATTGTATGGGAGTCTAAGTCTCTTTATAAGTCTCTAAGGACTTGCTTTATGAATCTGGGTGCTCCTGTATTGGGCGCATATATATTTAGGATAGTTAGTTCTTTTTGTTGAATTGATCCTTTTACTATTATGTAATGGCCTTCTTTGTCTCTTTTGATCTTTGTTGATTTAAAGTCTGTTTTATCAGAGACTAGTATTGCAACCCCTGCTTTTTTTTGTTCTCCATTTGCTTGGTAGATCTTCCTCCATCCCTTTATTTTGAGCCTATGTGTGTCTCTGCATGTGAGATGGGTCTCCTGAATATAGCATACTGATGGGTCTTGACTCTTTATCCAATTTGCCAGTCTGTGTCTTTTAATTGCAGCATTTAGCCCATTAATGTTTAAGGTTAATATTGTTATGTGTGAATTTGATCCTGTCATTGTGATATTAGCTGGTTATTTTGCTCGTTTGTTGATGCAGTTTCTTCCTAGCATCGATGGTCTTTACACTTTGACATGTTTTTGCAATGGCTGGTACTGGTTGTTCCTTTCTATGTTTAGTGCTTCCTTCAGGATCTCTTGTAGGGCAGGCCTGGTGGTGACAAAATCTCTAAGCATTTGCTTGTCTGTAAAGGATTTTATTTCTCCTTCACTGATGAAACTTAGTTTGGCTAGATATGAAATTCTGGGTTGAAAATTCTTTCCTTTAAGAATGTTGACTATTGGCCCCCACTCTCTTCTGGCTTGGAGAGTTTCTGCCGAGAGATCTGCTGTTAGTCTGATGGGCTTCCCTTTGTGGGTAACCCGACCTTTCTCTCTGGCTGCCCTTAACATTTTTTCCTTCATTTCAACTTTGGTGAATCTGACAATTATGTGTCTTGGAGTTGCTCTTCTCGAGGAGTATCTTTGTTGCGTTCTTTGTATTTCTGGAATTTGAATGTTGGCCTGCCTTACTAGGTTGGGGAAGTTCTCCTGGATGATATCCTGCAGAGTGTTTTCCAGCTTGGTTCCATTTTCCCCCTCACTTTCAGGCACACCAATCAGACGTAGATTTGGTCTTTCACATAATCCCATATTTCTTGGAGGCTTTGTTCATTTCTTTTTCCTTTTTTTTCTCTAGACTTCTGTTCTCGCTTCATTTCATTCATTTGATCTTCAGTCATTGATACTCTTTTTTCCAGTTGATTCAGTCGGTTACTGAAGCTTGTGCATTTGTCACGTATTTCTCGTGTCATGGTTTTTATCTCTGTCAGTTCGTTTATGGCCTTTTCTGCATTGATTATTCTAGTTATCCATTCTTCCATTCTTTTTTCAAGATTTTTAGTTTCTTTGCGCTGGGTATGTAGTTCCTCCTTTAGCTCTGAGAAGTTTGATCAGCTGAAGCCTTCTCCTCTCAACTTGTCAAAGTCATTCTCCGTCCAGCTTTGATCCATTGCTGGCGATGAGCTGCGTTCCTTTGGAGGGGGAGATGCGCTCTGATTTTTTGAATTTCCAGCTTTTCTGCCCTGCTTTTTCCCCATCTTTGTGTTTTTATCTGCCTTTGGTCTTTGATGCTGATGACGTACTGATGGGGTTTTGGTGTGGGTGTCTTTTCTGTTTGTTAGTTTTCCTTCTAACAGTCAGGACCCTCAGCTGTAGGTCTACTGGAGATTGCTTGAGGTCCACTGCAGACCTGTTTGCCTGGATATCAGCAGCAGAGGCTGCAGAAGATAGAATATTACTGAACAGCAAGTGCTGCTGTCTGATTCTTGCTCTGGAAGCTTCGTCTCAGGGGTGTACCCAGCCGTGTGAGGTGTGAGGTGTCGGTCTGCACCTAGTGGGGGATGTCTCCCAGTTAGGCTACTCAGCGGTCAGGGACCCACTTGAGCAGGCAGTCTGTCCGTTCTCAGATCTCAACCTCCATGCTGGGAGATCCACTGCTCTCTTCAAAGCTGTCAGACAGCTGTCAGACTCCACCCAGAGGTGGAGTCTACAGAGACAGGCAGGCCTCCTTGAGCTGCGGTGGACTCCACCCAGTTCGAGCTTCCCGGAGGCTTTGTTTACCTACTTCAGCCTCAGCAATGGCGGGTGCCCCTCCCCCAGCCTTGCTGCCGCCCTGCAGTTAGATCTCAGACTGCTGTGCTAGCAATGAGGGAGGCTCCATGGGCGTGGGACCCTCCAGGCCAGGTGTGGGATATAATCTCCTGGTGTGCTGTTTGCTAAGACCCTTGCTAAAAGGCAGTATTAGGGTGGGAGTTACCCGATTTTCCAGGTGTTGTGTGTCTCAGTTTCCCTTGGCTTGGAAAAGGGATTCCCTTCCCCCTTGCGCTTCCCAGGTGCGGTGATGCCTTGCCCTGCTTCAGCTCTCGCTGGTTGGGCTGCACCAGCTGACCAGCACCAATTGTCCGGCACTCCCCAGTGAGATGAACCTGGTACCTCAGTTGAAAATGCAGAAATCACCCATCTTCTGTGTTGCTGGCACTGGGAGCTGGAGGCTGGAGCTGTTCCTATTCGGCCATCTTGCTCCCGACGGATGACTGGGTCTTGAGCAGCCATTTTGGACCATGAGTTGGAAGCTATCATGTTGAGGGTGATAGAGCTACAATGTAGAAGGAGCCTGGGTTCCCTTATGATCATAGCACTCTGTAACAGCCCTGTGTTGCCTACGTTTCTATGAGAAAGAAATAAGCCTCAATCTTGTTTAAGGCACTCTTCTTTTGAGTTTTCTGTCCTGCTAGCCATTTTCAATCCTAATGTCTACAGCCACAATCTCCTGTTGAACTGTCTTTTCTCCATTTTGTTTGTATTTCAACCTCCTTGAGACCTCAGTCCTGCTTCTTCCAAATTCTATCATGGTATAATTTCCTTGTTTATCCATACTTCTTTCCACCCTCCATAGTCCATGCAATATACATCATGAAGTGATTCAGTGTTACATGGTGACCTCTCATTCCATGGGCTACACAGAAATTGTTTGTGTCTTTGTGTCTATGCAATGGAGGGTCCCTTTGCAGATCGTATTTCAAAGGGAAGCCCAGTTTCTCTCATCACAGCAGCTACAGCCCAGGAGGACACCAATTTTTTCTTTCTCTGCAGAATCATCTCTTATTCTGAGTTGGGAGGATGCACTGGGGATCTCTTAATAACCAGTGCCCTGGAATGAACGAGAGAATGATGTGAATGGAAGATGGATGGATGGATGGATGGATGGATGGATGGATGGATGGATGGATGGTGAGGTTGGGGCTGGACAGAAAGGTGGCTGAACAAACAGGAAGAAATAGTAATAATAAGAGTGAAACTGAGAATTGAGGCGGAGACATTGAACATCTCTATCATCTGGCTTGGCTGGCAGGATAGGCACTAGAGTTATCAGAGTCCAACAGTAGTTTCAAATACAGTTGGGGGCCGGGCGCGGTGGCTCACGCCTGTAATCCCAGCACTTTGGGAGGCTGAGGCGGGTGGATCACAAGGTCAGGAGATCGAGACCACGGTGAAACCCCGTCTCTACTAAAAATACAAAAAATTAGCCGGGCACGGTGGCGGGCGCCTGTAGTCCCAGCTACTCAGGAGGCTGAGGCAGGAGAATGGCGTGAACCCGGGAGGCGGAGCTTGCAGTGAGCCGAGATCGCGCCACTGCACTCCAGCCTGGGCGACAGAGCGAGACTCTGTCTCAAAAAAAAAATAAAAAACAAAAAACAAAAAAACAAATACAGTTGAGATTTTATGCATACCCTACTCCAAGCCTGCTCATTCATTATACACTTATTATAAGCTCTTCATGATAGCTTTACCTGCACAATTAATAGAAGAATGGATATTGGAGGGTAGCGATGAGGATGGGAATGAAATATGTGCCTATTGTATTTCTTGGAAGGTTTTGAGAAATGGGCTCATTCACACAGATCACCTATTTTTAACAAAATGTCACCTTACAGAAGCACACTGCTTGGCAAACATCAATGTGTTACGGCTCTTGGCCCTGGGCCACTGCAGATACTGGCCCTGCCTCTGTCCTTATGTCACCCATAGCATCTGGTGCAAGGGCTCTGACTTAAACTAGTTTGTTTGCAACCATGCATGTGCCCGCTTTTCAAATTGCACCACAAAAAATTCCTGTTAAGAGTCATTGCATTTAACAAATGCCTGGGCAGGTTTTTGGTGTGTGACAGGTCTGGTGACAAAGCCATTAGCTCCATGAAGCTAGGAACCTGGTCTCCTCTGGTTCCTGCCGTACGTCCAGCCCCTTGCAGAGCACCAAGCACAAGGTAGAGCTGAAATACTTGCCAAATGATTGCAGACAAGGGGCCACTGTGCAGGGACTGGGACAGGATTTGTCTCTCAGGACTAAGGGAGGTGTCTGTTTATAAGGTCTCCAGGTATGAACCCTTGATATACCACCCATGGGGCTTAATCGGTCTTACTTGAAGACGATGACAGGATTTGAATGTCTTATCTACTCTGTGATGTCATTGCTGAGCTACCAGTAGAGTGGCCACACCTTTCCCCAAGCCTCTCGGGTGTCTCCCTGTCTTGTCTAACATGCTCTTCTGAATGTATTTGCTTGGATATGTATCTCCTTCTTTTGAGTACAGGAACTAGGTTTTCTTTGACTTTGTGCCCAGAGTGTAGAAGAGTGGCCAGTAAGGATGGGTACTCCTGAAATGTTTGCTGAGTGAATGAATACATGGACATGAAACCTCTCTGCCACCTTTCACCGATGGCCCCCAAGTGGGGCATGGGTAGGGAACAATAGTAGTAATGATGTATTTCTGGAGCTATTCAGAAGTGCTGCTGGGAGATTTCTGTATGGAATCAGGGAAGAGAGGCCGAGTCGCACGGAAGGAGCATGAGCTGGCTTGACTACAAGCATGGGTTTTGGGTCTGACGGTCTAGGATCTGAACTGCTGGTTCCACTCTTACTCCCTATAAATGACCTCACCTCTCTAAGTCTCCATTTCCTCATCTACAAGATGCTTAGGGGGAAAAAAAAGATGCTTAGGATTGTTGTATTATATGAGATAATCCGTGGCACATGATCAAGTGCTTAATAACTAGTTGTTATCATGTTTATTATTGATTAAAAGACATATTTGGCTTAGCCAATAATTCTGGGGACTAAGTGGAGGCGGTTTACTGGCGGTAGAGGGGAGAGGTGAGGTTTCTGACACCTCCTTTTCCTGTCTCCCCTTTCCCTTTAGTCTGGAATAGCTCAGGACCTGTTTTGAGGTTTTCTGGAAGCCCCTCAAGGGGACTCTGAGGGTAGTGAGGCCCTCTGAGAGCCTCCCAGGGAGAGCAGGTAGTAGCTTCGCAAGCACCTTAGTGACAGGGAGAAGGCCTGAGCAAGGGAGAGTTGTAGACAGTGTTGAGAAAGTGACTGAGTGTGAAAAGTACTTCATTCAGGTCCCCAAGTCCTGAACAGTCAAGGAATGATGTGTATAAAAGCACTTTGTGAAACCGTCAATTAGCATATGCACTGTAGTTATTAGCATTACAATGTGCTTATTATCATGTCTGTGTTTATGCTAGGCAATGAGTCTTTCAGGTTATATGGCTTAGGCTATATTCTTGACATTTTATGATTTTTTATTTTTATGTTTTAATTGTTCTTTCTTTCTTTAATTGTTCTTTAGAGACAGGGTCTCTCTGTCACCCAGCCTGGAGTGCAGTGGTGTGTGATCATAGCTCACTGCAGCCTCAAACTCCTTGGCTCAAGCGATCCTCCTGCCTCAGCCTCCTGAGTAGCTGGGACTACAGGCACACACCACCACTCCTGGCTAATTTTTAAAATGTTTTTTGTAGAGATGGGTTCTTGCTATGTTGCTCAGGCTGGTCTTCAACTGGGGCTCAAGCAATTCTCCTGCCTCAGCCTCCTGAAGTGCTGGGATTATAAGCATGAGCCACTATGCCCAACCTATTTTATATTTTTTAAATTGACAAGTAAAAATTACATATATTTATGTTGTACAGCATGATGGGGTTTTTTTTGTTTTGTTCTGTTTTGTTTTTTTGACAGGGTCTGGCTCTGCCACCCAGGCTGGAGTGCAGTGGTGCCATCTCAGTTCACTACAACCCCTGCCTCCCAGGCTCAAGTGATCCTCCCACCTCAGCCTCCCAAGTAGCTGAGACTACAGGTATACAACACCATGCCGGGCTAATTTTCTGTATTTATTTACTTTTTTTTTTTTTAGAGATAGAGCTTCACCATGTTGCCCAGGTTGGTCTTGAACTCCTGAGCTTAAGTGATCTGCCCGCGTCAGCCTCCCAAAGTGCTAGGATTACAGGCGTGAGCCACCGCATCCGGTGATATTTTGATATATGTATATATTGTGGAATGACTAAATCAACCTAAATAACTTGTCATTTACCTCACGTACTTATCTTTTTTGGTGTGATAAGAACATTTAAAACTATTATCTTAGCAATTTTCAATTATACAGTACGTTGTTCCTAACCACAGTCACCATGTTGTATAGTAGATGTCCTTAACACATTCCTCCTAATTCCTCCTGATGTTATAGTTTGATCAACATCTCCTCAACCCACCACCACCTCTGCAGCCCCTGGTAACCTCTATTCTATTCTCTGCTTCTATGAGTTCAACTTTTTTAGATTCCACATATAAGTGAGATCATGTAGCATTTGTCTTTCTGGGCCTGGTTTATTTCACTTAAAATAATGCACCAGGTTCATCCATGTCTCAAATGACAGGATGTCCTTTTTTACATATTCCTTAAATTGTAATGTACTGACTCCCCCAAAATTAGGAATGAGAGTATTGGATCCAACAAGCATTTATTGAAGGTCTCCTAAACTTATGCAGAGCACTGTGAGGTCACAAGGAAGAGGCTGCTCCTGTTTCCATGGTGTCTACAAGCCAGTGTGCCCATGAAGCCATAATTTGTTAATTCATGGTTCCAGCCAGGCCAGTAAGTTGCCTTAGCTTTCCTGTCACTGCACGCGGCAGAGCGGCATCAGCCTGCGGAAGCCGGAAGCGGAAACCAGCCTTCCCTGGCAAGTGCGCAGCTGCCTGCTAGGCTGCACCACCTGTCTGGACGCACACAAGGTGCGCTTCCGCCCTGGGGAAGGAGATCTTGTCATCTTAAATGCAGAGGCAGAGGTAGGTGTTCTGGCCTCTGACGCACATGCCCCATCCGCTGCATTTTATCTGCCACCTGGTGCAGTGATTTAAAGCTCATTTTATGCTTTGTTGAAATGCCAGAGTAATGTGTTAACCGGTTGTGGCTACTGATGCTTCTAAGTGACGTCTGCACGACATTGCTAGGCAACAAGGCGGGCTCCTGCACCTCACTGGGCCACTTGCGTCACTGCCCTGCCTGCAGCCCCCTGGGTGCTGCTGTCATGCTTAGGTGTTAACTGCAGCCTTTGCTTTGACTGCCACGGATGCACTTTTCTGCCTGTCTGATCTCACAGATGGCAAGTTAATCATTGGATTGAACCTTGAAACTATTGGTTTTGAGGCTGCTTTATGGGGCATTTGTGCCTTGAATACAGTGTCCCAAATTTCGTTTTTAAAACATCGGCTTGGTTCTGGCTCCTCCCCTAAGTGGGCAGGGTAAATTTAGACGAGATCTATCATGGCTCTGATAATTCAATTCAGTTTAGATTTGACTTTTAGGGACACAGCGTTCTCAGGGGGATGATGCTTTTGCTTTGTTATTTGGAGTGTTTGCAGCCAATATGGTCTAGGGGTGACCTTGTTCACATTCAAGGTGGAGCCAACAAGGCAAGAAGTGACTGGTAGGTCTCTTCTATGGCCAAGAGAATGGTGACTTTCCATGTGCAGAAATCCCTTCTACATTCTTGGGGGCATCAAAATTACCAACACAGGCAGTTAGTCCTGCAACCCTGTAGCTCCTCGCCTCTGCAGGGGAAATTTTGCCTTAGCTCAGTTGTGGCTGTTCCAGAGTTCCTAGGTAGGGGCAGCTTAGGGGTTTCATTCTAATTGAATGAGGACGAGGGAATTTCTGGAAATGGTAGTGTCACTCTACGTAGCGGGGAAAAGTCAATTGTTCATGTCCAGCTATAGGAGTAAGAGGATGATGGAGATGAGAGAAGATGAGCTGAATACTTGTCTTCCTTGCCCTAAGGTTTCAGCCCTCACACAGGGTGAGGCCTTGGTGGGGCACCTGGGGCGATGCACTGGTGACATCTTGTTAGTGATGAACACACATTTTAAGTAAACAAAGTAAACCTGTGGTCCTAAGGGTGCTGGGTACCCCATCTAGTACTGTGGTTGTATACTTTTTTTCACACATTGGGTCAAAGTATTATATATACTTCAGGGTGTAGAAGTGCTTTAGGCAAATTCCCTATCTTCTCCATAAGCCATTCAGCAAATATAATGATGTGTCAGTAGTGTCTGAGTTCATCCTTCTGTGTCATGAGTTATGTGAGGATTTAACAGGCCATGATCCCTTTAGAAATGGTACCACATTAATAAAAGAAACAGTCATCAGTAGCTATTGCTTTTCTAGAATACACTGAGGAAAGGATTCTGGTCAAATAGGTCATTTGGGGCTATTTTGCAACCTTGAAAAGAGATGAAATTAAGTCAATGAAATTCAAGACATGATTTAGTCTACTGAGCTCCAGAGCAGAAGCAGGTGAGCTGAGATGGGCCTAGGTCCACCATGACAGCCTACATGTGTCCTTTAGTGAGGCTGGTTCAACAATGCGCAGCCTGGCTCTGTTTGCTTTCCCAGAGGGGTGGTTAGTGCAGTGGGTTTGGGTCAGTTTGCAAGTACCTGGTCAGTATAGCATTGGTGTGAAAGCCTGCTTTGCCAGTTATTACTGCGTAATCTTGAGACAGCCAAATACCTTTCTGATTCTCAGTTCCTGTAGCTATAAAATAGGGCAGTCACCTTGATTGGCAGTTGACTGGGAGAATTCAATGAGACAATAGTAACTTGGACTTGTTGAGCAGTTCTCATGTGACAGGCCCTGCACTGACTCACAGCCTCATTAGTCCCTCAGAGCCACCTTGGAAAGGTGCTGTCATTCTCCCACTTGACAACATGAGAAAACTGAACTCCAGAGAGGGCAAGGAACATGCCCAAGATCACACAGTATGGTAGGGAGAATTTGCACCCATGTTTGTCTGACCAGACCTCAAACTCTTAAATCTGCTTGCCACCATGGCTCCCAAATGTTGCTGCAAAGTAGAATTACCTGGGGAGTTTTAAAATGTTCTGATGCCCAGATCTCACCCCAGACCACTTACATCAGGAGGTCTGGGGTGGGGCCAGGCACTTATTTATTTATTTATTTTTGTGTTTTTTTTTTTTTTTTTTTTTTTTTTTTTTTTTTTGACAAGGTCTTGGTCTGTCACCTAGGCTGGTAGCATGATAGTGTGATCATTGCTTACTGCAGCCTCAAACTCCTGGGCTCAAGTGATCCTCCCACCTCAGCCTCTGGAGTAGTTAGGACTATAGCTATGCATCACCACACCTGGCTAATTGTTTTATTTTTTGTAGAGATGGAGTCTCACTATATTGACCAGGCTGGTCTCAAACTCCTGGCCTCAAGGGATCCTCCCAAAGTACTAGGATTACAGGCATGAGCCACTGTGCCTGGCCTGGCATCAGGGGTTTTTGAAGCTCCCCTGGTGATCCAGCGTGCATTATAGTTTGGGAACCACTTGCTTAAGAAATTATCCTCTACTGTTGATCCTAGCTGCTCATTAGAGTCACCAGGGGAAACATTTAAAATATTACTAAAAGCCACAGCCAAGAGATTCTGATTTGCTTGGTCTGGGATGGAGCCTTAAGTCACTCCAGATGATTCTAAGATGCAGCCAGGTAGACTGCTGTGCCACATTATAGGGAAAGCACCTGGCACTAGTAAGCAGCTAGAGAATGTGGGCAGTTATTGAAAGTATATATAAAATGAAGATTTGGTAAGGATGTTCTTAAGGTCCATTCCAACCTGCATTTGTAATTCCCTAGGAAAATTGCTGTTCACCTTTGTCTCTGTGTTCTGGCTCAAGGGAGGAAGGCAACCTGTACTTCTCCAACAAGTGTTTGGAGGAAAAAGGAATAAGGGCAGGAGCAGCATCCTGGGAATATTTAGCCCAGTCTCTTGTGCCTCATACATGTAGTTAGTTCACTAGTGAGCTCAATTCTACTTTCATCTACCTTCTTAGCCAAAGGAACTGAAAGTTTCTTTTATTATGAAGTCAGAGAATTGAGTAAGGGAGAAAAAAACTTTGGAGAGCTTTAAATTCTTTTACCTCTGTTAATCTGAAGTGGCATTTTTATATGCTGTGGAAATTCTGTCTTCTGCTTTGATTTCTTTCCCTGATGTTACTTACATATGTATTTCCATTTTTTTTAGACAGTTATTCAGTCAGGATTGGCCAAGTTATGCTGCATTAATGAACAGTTCCCCAAATCGCAGTGGTATAACGCAGTAAGAGCTCATTTTTCACTCATGCTTCGTAAAGTGGGTCCACGTATCCCAGTCACTGAGGGATCCCCTCATGTGATGCTTCTACAATTGCTGAAGCAGAAAAAGGAACATGGTAAGTGGGCATTGGCTCTAAAAACTTCCCGCAGGAAGTGACAGTGGCTACTGTTCACATTTTATTGACCAAAGAACTGTACCTCACTTCAAAGGGCAGTGGAAAAGTGTGATTTTATTATGTCTTCAGAGGGAGCAAATAGAATATTTTGAGCCGCTCTAATGATTAACACAACAAAATTTATATATATATCTCCTTTTTGTTAGCACTACCCTGAGAACTTTGGCACCTGTCTAGAGTGTTTCTCGCAAGTAAACAGCCACAAACCCACAAGACAGTATGGATGTTGCTGCCGATGTCAGGAGGACACGCTGGGGGAAGTTGACATGAACTGATGGGAAGCAAGGAGGGAGAGTTTTTTTATGGGACTAGGATGAAAGATGACTCTTCCTACAAAATGCCATAGAAGGTGGTATGCCTGGAAAGGAGTGAACTGGTGTTCTGCTAGGGCATGCACTGCACGCCGTCAGCTGTTACCAAGGGATTTCTATGTGAGGATGGATGGCAGGGTCCTGGGTATCAGGAGGGCTGAGCTCCTTTTCCCCACTCTGGTTTTGTATTTATCTTGATAACCCCCAAAGGAGTAAAATGCATAACCTACGTAGTACATTTGAAATTTTCTCTCACTCTTTCTGTTCCCTCCCCATTTCTACCTGCAGAAATCTTATGCGTTCAGCAAAGGACTCTTACCAAACAGGTCAGTGTAAGGTCTTCCTAGACCATCCTCCCAGACAGAATGAAGCCCTTCAGGTGCTCACTGTATCCTTACATATACTATTATAGCACTTATATTGTGTTATAATTTGCCATTTATACCATTACTTCATTTAACAAAATTTAGTACCAGGTACTATTCTAAGTGCTTAACCAGTATTATCTTGTTTAGTCCTCATAACCTGCCTAACAGTGATTACTGTTATTACTTCCGTTTTGCATATGAGATAATTCAGGCTCAGGAGTAGGTACTTTCCACAAGGCCATTGGGTGAGAAAGCACTGGAATAGGATTGGAGCCCAGGTAATTGGACTCCCTCAACTAGGTCAGGAGCCCCTGGGGAGCAGGTAGGTCATGGTTAGCTTTGTTTCCTCACCAGGCTAGCTCAGTACTTGGCCATTAGGAGTGTTTATTAGGTGAACAAGCACAGTAGTGAAACCTGTTGATGGACCATAACTTGATTAGCCTGTTTCCAAATTTTACGGTATTGTACTGCTACAAATATATTGTATAAATTAGTTTGATTTCATTGGGGTTATTTGGGGTAAATTCCCTTAAATGAAATGACTCAAGAAATATAAGCAGCAGTTTTATAGATAATTGCTTACATCACCCTCCTGGGATTTGGAATTTATCATTCCAACAGCTACTTTCCGGTACTTTTATCATTGTGTCCTCAGTGCTTTGTTCTTATTCTAACAAATTTGAAATGATATTTATAGGGGACCACATGGGCTGGGATTGGCCTGTAGACCTGGGGCCACTGATGACTGATGAGTTCACTCTAGGATTACCATGGGAATTATAAACTTTTATTTGGATTCCCGGACCCCTGTTGAAGTTTATTAGCTCACTGGGAAGTTAAGAGAAGCCCCCGTCTTTGAAATGGGGTGGGTTTTTTTCAATCTAATACACAGAACTGGGGCCTTTCAATCTAATAGACAGAACTGGGGCCTTTCAGTTTAATAGACAGAACTGGGCCTAGGAAAAAGCAGCAGTCTTTCTTTGTGTTCCTTTTCTGTTCTCTCCGATTAGATTGTGCAGTAGCACCGAGAGCTGTGCCTACCAGCCCCACCCCCCACCCCCCACCCTACCAGCCCCACACCCAGAGACCTCAGTTGTCCCCTCCTGAAAAAAAAATTAAAGAGAAGGAACTCATTTTTACCAAATTATAAATGACTGACGGTAGTTTGGAAGCACCAACCTAAAAGTTGGAGAAGGGGATCGCACCTTAAATGAAACAAGGCAGACAGGCCTGTGAACCTTGCTGTGTAATCCTGTGCCCTGAAAACAATGGGGTTTAGAAGGTTCTTCTTGGCCCAAGGCCATTTGCAGGAAGCCTGGCCTGGACTGAGAGGCAGCAGCAGAATAACCAAGGGCTTCCTTCAGTTTCTGGCTGAACAGCTGGGGTAGATTCTGGAGTTTGGCAGCGGGGCCTGACAGAGCGTGGTTCCCGCCAAGCAGCATGCGGCTGGCCTGGTGGTGGTGAGGCCGATAACAGCAGCAGAAAACCTGTTCGAGCCATCATTGGTGCTTCCCTGGGTCAACACCACAGCCTTGTGTCTGGAAGCCTTCCAATCTCATCTACTTCTAATCCTTAACTGTAATCTAAAAATGCAGATCACATTATGTAACTCCTTGCTTTTTATCTTCCAGTGGGTTTTTTTTTTCCCCTTGCCTAGAACAAAATCTAAACCCTTTACTGTGGACCACTAGGCCTCTTCTAAGCCCCCTGGCCCCTCCTCCTGCCCCTCTCTGGTGCCCTTGCCCACCTTGCTGTGACCACAGTGGCCTTTGTCCACTTCCTGGAACACACCAAGTTCATGCCCCCCAACCCATCTCCACTTTGCACCAGCTCTTCCCTCTACCTGGCAGACAGATTCTTGTTCATAGGCCTCAGAGCAAACGGCACCTACCCAGGAAGCCTCTTAGTTCTCTATCCCACTTAGCCTTGTTTGCTGTGTGTTTCTCATAATTAAGCTCCACAAGGCAGGGAGCTTGTCTTTTCTGTATATATCTCTGGTGTTTGCAATTCTTAGAATGGTATCTTGCACACAGGTTTGTAAACAACAAACCTTAATCCTTACAATAGCCCTGGGAAGTATTACTGTTGCTGTTTCTCAAATAAGTCTTGGCTGGGTGCAGTGGCTCATGCCTGTAATCCCAGCACTTTGGGAGGCTGAGACGAGTGGATCACCTGAGGTCAGGAGTTCAAGACCAGCCTGGCCAATATGGTGAAACCCTGTCTCTACTAAAAATATAAAAATTAGCTGGGCATAGTGGTGCATGCCTATAATCCCAGCTGCTTGGGAGGCTGAGGCAGGAAAATCATTGCTTAAACCCGGAGGCGGAGGTTGCAGTGAACTGAGATTGCGCCATCACACTCCAGCCTAAGCAACAAGGGCAAAACTCTATATCAAACAAAACAAAAACAAGTATTAAAGAGATGGCCTGAGGTTGCATTACTTTAAGTGTGTGAACCAGGGTTCAAATCCAGATTTGTCACTCTCAGTGCCACTTGATTTTAGTGAACCAGAGTGTACTAAAGACCTACAGTCATCAAATTCACTCAAGTGACCAGTTTGTTTATGATTCAGAGCCTAATTTCCTGCTGTACTGGATTCTGATACACACTGCATCCAAAGAATGATGCTGAAAGGACCAAATGCAATCAAAGAAGAGCATGACAAGTATAAAATATCTACTGGTGGTCTCTTGAAACAACTAAGATGAAAGATTTAAGATTAAAGACACCAAAGTGCCTTAATCATGTAAACTGATTGTTGATTCACTGTGAATTACCTCCTTTGGGGGGAATGCTTAAAGATGTTTAAGGTAACCAGCCAGGTGCAATGGGTCACACCTGTAATCCCATTGCTTTGGGAGGCCAAGGTAGGAGACCAGCCTGGGCAACATAGTGAGACACCCTCCCCCTGCTGAAACAACCCTCCTCCCCTACCACCCCTGCCCACAGAATACTTTTTTTTTTAAAGTTAGTTTGTTGTGGCAGTGTGTCGCTTGAGCCTGAGAGCTGTGATAGTGCCACTGGACTCCAGCCTGGGTGACAGAGTGAGACTATCTCTAAAAATAAGTAAATAAAATAAGGTAATCAAAGGTTTTGTTTTAAAAACAGACACATACCATCACCAATGAATGGATACATAAAAGTGGAATATTACCCAGCCTTATGGAAAGAATGATACATGCTACAACATGGATGTGATAGTGGCAGGAGGCAGGCACATGCCCAGGCAGATGGGGCAGGTCCCTGGTGAAATCCCACCTCCAAATCAAAGACAGTTAAAGCCTGAAAGCCAAGCTAAAAGTCAAATCCATGAACCGGATTGAGAACCTGTCTTCCCATTTGGCATGCTTTCCTTTGATTGATCCCCACCTTTCACCTATTTTACATATACCTACCCTTTCCTAATTGGTTTTCTACACTGTCATGCCCACCTTTGAGCACTGCCTTTGTTTTGACATTTTTTGCAAACTCACAAACCAGTCAGCACACATTCCCTATTCTGAGCCCATAAAAGTCCCGGACCCAGCTACACTGAGAGAGAAATCACCTAACCATGGAGGTGGGGGACCACCCCCATGTCCCCTCTCTGCTGAGAGCTATTCCATCACTCAATAAAATTCTAATCCACCCTCCTCCCCTTCAAATTGTCGGTACATCTTTATTCTTCTTGGACATGGGACAAGAGTTCAGGAACTGCCAAACATGGGTATAAGCTATAACACAGGCGGGCTGAGTGGGCGGGGCACCTCCAGTGGCAGGCCCAGGCTGAATGAGGCCTGGGCAGCAGCAGGGCATCTCTGGCCATGGAGGTCCCTGGTTGGCAAAGTGGCTGAGAAAAATCCTGCATCAGATGAACCCTGATAACTTTATGCTAACTGAAAGAAGCCAGACACAAAAGGCTGCGTGGTACATGATTCCACTTATATGAACTATCCCAAATAGGCAAATCCATGGAGACAGAATTAGATGAGTGGGTGCCAGGGGCTGGGTGCACTGACTGCTTAATGCATATGGGGTTTCCTTTCAGGTGATGACAATATTCTGTAAGTAGATAGTGGTAGTGATTGTACAACATTGTGAATGTACTAAATCCCACTGAATTATACACTTTGAAATGGCAAGAATGATAAATATTATGGGTATTTTACCTCAGTTTAAAACCGTGAACTGGAAAATAGAAAATGATAGTTGTACTTCTTAGTTGCTTTTTATTTATTTATTTATTTATTTTTGAGACGGAGTCTCGCTCTGTCGCCCAGGCTGGAGTGCAGTGGCCGGATCTCAGCTCACTGCAAGCTCCGCCTCCCGGGTTTACACCATTCTCCTGCCTCAGCCTCCCGAGTAGCTGGGACCACAGGTGCCCGCCACCTCGCCCGGCTAGTTTTTTGTATTTTTTAGTAGAGACGGGGTTTCACCGTGATAGCCAGGATGGTCTCGATCTCCTAACCTTGTGATCCGCCTGTCTCGGCCTCCCAAAGTGCTGGGATTACAGGCTTGAGCCACCGCGCCCGGCCATTAGTTGCTTTTTAAACAAAATACATAAGCATAACTCTATCATGCTTAATAAAATGCAGAGATCTAACGTACAACATAAGGACTATAGCTAATAATACTGTATTGTATTTGGGATTTTTGCTAAAAGAGTAAATTTTAGGTGCTCTTGCCATAACTATGTGAGATGTTAATATGTTAATTGCCTAGTCATTTTACTTTGTATATGCATATCAAAACATCATGTACACCTTAAATATATACAATTAAAACTAAATTAAATTTAAAAAATAAGGAGTTTGTAAACCTTACATTCATTGTACAGGAACAAAAAGGGTGAAACAAACGTATTACATAAGAATTGCAAGCCATTCTACAGGAAAAAAAGGTTGAAGCAAATGTGTTTAAGAAATAGAATTATGATATACACAGATATAAAACATAGATGCATAATACTGAAAATGCTAACATGTTACCTCCTGATAAAAAGAGAGGGTGAAATGTGGCCACTATTGCCCAATTTGGCTGCAGTTGGACCAGAAATGTCTCTGGGCTGCTGGTGCTGGCTATTACCCAGGGGGCAGGGCACGCCTGGCGTGTGAGGTCTGTGGCTATGTTTGAGGAATCTTTTGCTGCTTTCTTTAGGGCATAGAAGCAACTGGCACATTCATGGCAGCTCATGGAGCCATTCCCTTCAGGCAGCTGCTCCCCTTTCACAGCCATGTGTGACCCACATAGCAGCCTTGGCATTCATCTGGACAGTGGTGTGGAAAATGATTTCATCCTACTGTCTTGCCTGGCCTTTAACAGTTGGAGTGCTTCCACCCTAGACTTAAGAATACATATGCCCAACTTTTAGAAAATGAATGCTAGGAAGAAGTTCCCAGATGGCTTTCAAGGCACTGGTGCTGCCAGATGTGGCTTTTTTGATGAAAGTTCTGCTGCCAGCCTAGTTCCTGCATCACTGCCCAATGCGACCTGTGTCTATTCCTGCCCCTCACACCTCTGCTCCTCCCATCTCCCACTTGCTTCTCTTCCTGCACATTGAAATGCTTCCTGTACTGCCAAGCCCAACTCAAGCCCTACTGTACTTAGAATTTCTACCACACCATTTTTGCATTTTATTGTTTTTGTGCCTGGGAATTTTACCTCTTCCAACCAACTGGCAAGTTCTATGGTGGTCAGAGCTTTTTCTTTGCAATTTTGGGGTGTCCCACAGTGGTATATAGCCTTTACTGCCTTCCTGACACCCTCTATTGTAATTGCACCCTGATTTTCCTTTGCTGGGTCTTCCTGTCACCATGATTGGCTCAGAGCCAGACATGAGATTTAAGCCCTACCAAATGAGAATCATTGGTCCTGGGCTTTCACTGCAGCTCCTGGTAAGAGATCCCCTTTCTCTAGGAGTTGCTAAACTAATAGGAGCAGCTGGGGACCATCGTTGCCAATTTTTGTGATGCTTGTCTGAGAAGAAAGCCACACAGAGTGTGGAGACCGAGCAAAGTCCTGATAGCATGGTTTGAGGCTCTCAGGCATGAGAGCCACAACTTCCCGTCTTGTTGGTGGCTGGTTGCTTCCAATTGAAGGACTACCAGTATACCTCCCGGCATTTGCAATCTGCACAGAATGGGCAAAGAATATTTACTGACTGATTGTTTGCAGGTATATCTAGAGTGGTAAAGTGAAATATTTATATTTTGCATTTACTGGAAGTTTTTATAGGCACAATGGCTCATGCCTGTAATCCCAGCACTTTGGGAGGCCAAGGCGGACGAATCCTCTGAGGTCGGGAGTTTGAGACCAGCCTGACCAACATGGAGAAACCCCCTCTCTACTAAAAATACAAAATTAGCTGGGCTTGGTGGCAGGTGCCTATAATCCCAGCTACTCGGGACTGAGGCAGGAGAATCTCTTGAACTCGGGAGGCGGAGGTTGTGGTGAGCTGAGATCACGCTATTGCACTCCAGTAGGGGCAACAAGAGCGAAACTCCATCTCAAAAAAAAGTTTTTAGGCCAGGTGCGGTGGCTCATGCCTGTAATCCCAGCACTTTGGGAGGCCAAAGCAGGCGGATCACGAGGTCAGGAGATCAAGACCAACCAGCTGACATAGTGAAACTCCGTCTCTACTAAAAATACAAAAAATTAGCCAGGCATGGTGGCGGGCGCCTATAGTCCCAGCTACTCAGGAGGCTGAGGCAGGAGAATGGTGTGAGCTTGCAGTGAGCTGAGATCATGGCACTGCACTCCAGCCTGGGTGACAGAGCGAGACTCCGTCTCAAAAAAAAAAAAAGTTTTTGTTGTGGTAAAATCTATATGCCATTTATCATTTTAACCATTTTTAAGTGTACAGCTCAGGGGCATCAAGTATATTCACTGTGCACCATCACCACTGCCCATTTCCAGGACTTTTTCATCACCCCAAACTGAAACTGCGTACCCATTACACACCATTCCCCATTCCCTCCTCAAACCTTGTAACCACCGTTTTACTTTCTCTCTATGAATATGACTACTCTTGATATATAAACAAGATACATGGAACCATACAATAATTGCCATTTTGTGATCGGCTTATTTCACTTAGAATAATGTCCTCAAGGTTCATCCATGTTGTAATATGTCAGAATTTACTTTTTTTTAGGACTGAATAGTATCCCTTTATATGCATATACCACATTTTGTTGATCCATCCATCCGTCAATGGACAACTGAAGTGTTTCCACCTTTTGGCTATTATGAATAATGCTGCTCTATTGGTTTTTATTTTTTGAAAATATTTCAGTTTAAGGATGAAGCTGTGGTAATGCTAGGATAGCCTATTACATTAGCTCATCTAGATAAGAAGAAAACTGTTGGGTTAATGAAGCATTCAATGAAATATTAAAGCCAGAAGCTTCAGCCTGAAATCATTCTTTTTGGGCTCTTCAGTAGCCTCACTTCTTTGTAGGCTTCTACTCCACCAAACACTGAGAGGTGGGCGACATCTCAGGATCAGCCGTGGAAAGGCCTCTCCTGGCGT
Organism: Macaca fascicularis; assembly: GCF_037993035.2. NCBI lineage: Eukaryota > Metazoa > Chordata > Mammalia > Primates > Cercopithecidae > Macaca > Macaca fascicularis. The sequence continues at coordinate 77,253,706 of NC_088392.1, read as the reverse complement.
TACCGGCCACTCCCTCTCTCCTAACGAGCAAAGCCGGGAGAGAGGCCGGGCACACTCGGACTTGTAGGTAACCAGTTTCCTCACATCCCTGCCCACACCACAGTTTTGGCTTTTCAACAATAAAGCCGTCTCTCCATCCTAGGACTCTCTTACAGAGAACAGTAAAACTGCAACATGATCAGGTACCCAAAGCGTGCATTCCCCGCAAGATAGATCAGCAGCTGTTGTCTCTTTCCATGATCTCTCTCCCTCATTCCTGTAGCCACGGAAAACTTTCCATCCGAGTCCTTAGGAAGAGATGGAGGGTGTGTGAAATGAGAGCCCGAGACACGCTGCCATCTCGGAAGGGCTTTATTTCTACTTCATCACGGTCTCATACAGACTCAGAGGCACCAGCACATGGTTCCATTTGGTATCCTCGTGCCTTTTTGTCGTGTTTTCCCTTAAGAAAACTTGGAGTAAACTCTGTACACTGCCAGTTAATCTTTTCACAATAATTTAAAAATGTTGCTGTTGGATCATCGATGCAAGAAGACCAACAATAAAAGTACAGTACAAGGAAATTCACAACATATTACAGTGGAACAGACTGAGTCACATTTAGGTGATGGCGAGGACACAGTAGCGGTATATACATGCACCCGAAGACGTGCAAGCCAAGTAGCATAATACAAGGATCATACAATGAAGTTTCTAAGCCCACTGAGGGCTTTGTACCTTTTCAAAAACGTCCTGTATCCCCTCCAGTATACAGAATATCTGTCTTGTCTACTAGCTTCATGGCTTTTTCGCTACAAAAAGTTCACTGAATCAGACAGTCTGAAGCATTAAAAAAGTCTTAAAAAACAGTAACACTGACAAAATAAAATTAACTTAATCCACTCTAATTCAACATGGAAATAAACTGAACCAAAATGTAACAGGGTAAATTTAACAGAGAGGCAGTCAGGTATTGACAGCAAGGGTGTTCAGAATCTCTTAAAATGTACATTTTTTAAAACTTTTATTTTTTAAATCTATTTATACCTTATTTACCTTTTCATTTAATATACTGTGTGTAAAAAAGATGGAGACAAAAATAGTTTTCTGAGCTATGAAAAAAATTAAGTTATTACAGGCACATTTACTGTTTCATTCTAGAAACATCTCAGTTTCACAGGTTGAACATTCAGCAGCTGTGTGTTTTTAAAAAACATTCTTTGACCTTGAGAAAACTAGATCTCTCCTTTTGGGCAGAGTTTTGTTCATGGCGATGGTGTGGTTATGCAAATTACAGTGAATTATACTGTGATAATCCATGCAAGCTTGCATCACGGTGTGGCTGCTCCTCGGGCGGCTCCTCGCCACCATGCTCCTCCAAGGACGTCGGGTCTCCGGGTGACTGAGGCTGTGAGGCAGTGGGGGAATGTGGGGCCCACCGGGACGGAGGGCGACGGTTTGCTGGTCTCTCGGGCCTGGAGAAGCAGGGCTCTAGGGATGGAGCTAGTGCAGAACAAGGTAGTTCCTTCAGAGCCGAGAAAGGGAGACAGGGTTACTCAGACCGGCAGTGTCACCAGCGGATGATTCCCCCAAACACACTTCTCAACAGACTCAAGTGAGATGAAGTACACACCACAGGCAACTCGTGAATATTAACGACGTTCTATGCTCATGCAGAATAACTTAAAATAATAAAGAATTCAACACATGTGACATGATCAGTGACATGAATGGGAAGAGACCAGTTATGATTAAACACAGCAATATTGTGAGATGAGTCAGCTTGCAAAGCTCCTTTAGAATTGGGTCGGGGTATACAGAAGACATGGCAGAGTGACTGTGGCAGCGGTCTCCACAGGCCACTTCAGCATATTCCCATCTGGTAGATCTCTTCATTTGGTCCTTTAGAATGATCTATTTAGCTACAGTGGACAAATGAACTGGTCCTATAGGGCCTGGATCTACTGGGAGCCCACAAAGGGACCTCTGATTTCATTCAGCTGTGTTAGCAATGGCAGTCGTCTTAAACGAACTCTGCTACTGTTTATTTGAAATTGACTGGCAGTAGATTAAACAAACTCCCACAACATGGCAAAGATGCTGCAGGCAGAAATTTTAATTTGGGTCTAGTTTTCTTTAATGACTCTTCAATTACAGCAGCATTTTAAAAAGTAGAATCAGAATGTACTGGTGGTTTTGTTTCAGGCATCCTAATGTTCTGAGAACAGGTGACGCAAGACACATTCAACCATGTGCAAATCACCTAGAATCCTTATTCTCAAGCTACTTTGTTTTTAAAGAATGTTGAGTTCCTTGTCCTTACTCTACATGTTACAAAACCAGGACACCCAAACTTGGAATTTGCTGATACACAGAAATGTAAAAAGCTGTGGCATGAGGAAACTGAGCTGCCCAGCGTGAAGCCCGCTGGCTGGAATGACAAGACACTGGACGCTGAGGTGAACTGAATGGAAGGCACAGGAAGGATGACAGAGAACAAGGACTCTCAAAGAAAGGAAGTGAGTTGGAGGATGTAAAAAGATGTGACAAGCAACTGAAAAGACCAGGATGAGGACAGCCCAGCCAGTGGTGCAGGGGAGCAGCAGCGGGGGGACAGATGGCTGCACGGAATGGGCAGTGTCACTCGGGAGAAGATGGAACATGGCAGAGACAGCATGGCCCAAGGAGAGCGTGGGAGCCACAGGCTTCCAGAAGAGCAATGGGGCGAGTGGTTTCCCTGCCTCCCTCTGGGGTCAGCAGACAAGGAACAGTGGCCCTGGAGACTATGCTTCATGCTCCTTGCTGCTTTTGTGGCTGGCACTTCACACGGCCACAGGGAGAAGGTTCTGTTCCCAAAGCATTATGCTAACAGTACCGTGACAACCAGAAACACCTCTCCAGTTAAAACTCCACCAGCCCCCAAGATGCAGACTAACTCAGGGTGCTCCTGTGTCATCTCACCACAGCCCACAGTGCTTGGCTGGGACACACGGTTTGGGAAATCTGTATCTGTTTTGTGTCTGTGCTCCCCTTGTTGTAAGAGTAGTGTGTGTGTTGTGTATTGTATATCTGTTCTGTGTGTGTTGTGTGTCGATGAAGCTGCTGTCATCGGTTTATCTGACACCACTGTATCCTGTTCCTCCTGGCTGGTGCTAAAGAGCAGGCTTTGTATGAGACCATTCAGTACCCCCTTTGCCAGCCTCTGCTTGTGAAGGAAGAAACGTTGTGAGTCTGCATTCAAGGGAATGAACCTTTTCCTTAGTAACACGCCAGCGTGTACAAGCAAATGATGCTGTGCTTTCCTGAGAAGCCACTGTGGTCGCTGCATGGCATCTTGTCCTGGGATGCCGCACCTGTAGCACGTTTCTGGGAAATGGCCCTCCCCCTGTGTTCCTTGTCATTTTTTTCACGGGGACACGTCTGTTGTATTTGACAACAGATACTTTTGTACTTAACACTTCGAGTTAAGGCCAGTGGATGAGGTGAGTGAATGACTATATCATCCTTGATCAAAAACAAAGTATATCTTTTCTCATGTGCTTTGACTCAGACTCTGAAAGCAATTCTGAGAGACGTTCTCAAGATATCTGGAGTGGGGATGACTTTGTTCTTTATTCATTCAACAAATATCTATTGAGCATCTACTCTGTCACCTACGGTGCTCACTTGGAAGGACAAGATATATTTGGGTTTATTCCTTGTGGTATGATTGTTGAAAAATGAAAAAAAAGCCTTATCGCATTAGGGTCCCACCTCATTTCAGCACATGCCAGTGCACATATGTAAGCAAAATGTTGGTAACCAGTCCTGGGTGGCTGGGCCCAAAGACCCCCTCAGGCAAGACCCCTGTGCCTAGGATGTCCCCTCCTGGCCAGTATCTACTCAATTCTCTGAAAGCAAATTGGCTGCAAATGTACAAAAGTACAGAAATCTCAGCAGAATCTCTATAACCTAAAAACCCTTCTCTGCACTGAGTGGTCAACCCTCTCGCAGGGCAGATGAGTCTCTGGCCCTGTCAATCTGTTGCTGGGTTTAGGGGAGCCTCCTGGAACCCGGGGTGAGCGAGGGTGCCGCCACCGGGCAGAACTCCCTCAGGCGATGAGTGTCGGGTGCCAACTGCGAGTTACACAACACGAGCTCTCCAGGCAGTGGGGAAACAAGGAAGAAAGCACTTACAGCGTGAGGCAGGCAGGGCTAGAGTCCCCAGGGGGCAGTTAGTAAGACAGTTTGGTTCTGGACAGAACAGACAGAGAAAGAAGAGAAAAGCAAGAAGGTTGGAAAGTGTTTTTTAAACAGGAGAACAATAAAGGTTTCAAGTCAGCAAGCCCGGAGGTAGAGGGCCGTCCCTCTCACTCAGGGACAGCCACCAGGAGAGACTTGCAGGCTCTCAGATCTAGCACATTCACTCCAAGGCAGGTGTGGGGAAGCGGCCGGGCGCTGGGCAGACAGGCCTGCCCTCTGCCATCTGCCCAGAGAGATGGAAACTCCAGGGAGGAGCCACAGACCTCCCTCTAGTTTCTATGCGGAGCCACCCTTTAGCATTTAACATTTCCAACAGCATTCTGGCAAACGGAGGTATGGAAATTGCATGACTGTTATCTAAAACAGAGACCTTTATTCGGCTGCGTTTGTTTTGGTCAAACCACCAAGCTACTGCCACTTACTCTAAAAAGTTCCCCTCATATTTTCCACTTAGGGGAGGGAGGAATAGCATTCCATTTTCAGATTGTTCTCTTCACACTAGAACTCCTCCTCACGGCTTCTCTCTGCACTGCTGAACTAGTGCCATGGTGTCGTGAGAAAAAGAGGCCTGAGTGGTTTCCGGAAGAGTGCAGTGAGAAAGGGAGATTGCCTGTCACCTGCGTCACTCCTGGGTCTGGATGCCTGAGTGAACATTCAGGGAGAGATTCCGCAGCAGGGCACGGGGTGGGCTTGGAATCAGAAGCAGTCCCAGGGATTTGGGAATGCATACCTAGAACTACTGCATAATTTATGGGGCAATGGGAAGGGGCTGCAGTGGCCCTAATATATTACATCAATTCAGGAATAATCCCACTGGAATCCAGAACAAGCAAAATTCCAACAGAAATGGAAAAAAGAGCCCGTGGCATTGAGATGCTGCCGATGAGTGCTCCGTGCCCGCTCTGAGTCCCTGCAACTGCGCTCCCTTCACGTAATCTCTTTTGGTGGCAAACACACCAAGTGAAGAGAAAATCTAAACGAATACTTTACGGAGGACAAAAGGGGTTGGGCCACTTTGTACTGATAAAACCATTTTCATGCCATGATGCTGGGATCCCATCATGAACCTGTTTTTGCTTGCAGGATTCACTATTAGTAATTCAAAGAATTTTTTGGTTCCTAAAAAACAATTTCTATTTGGTGTGTAATATAAATAGACAACACAGGCACAGCCGGTTAATGCTTTGTGACATAGCCTCAATGTCAACTGAAATCAGAGCCCTCGGGAGCCCTAAGAAGGCAGGGCATTCCCATATAAACAGACCCTTCTGCGGCAGCAGTACTTACCTGAGGACCCCAGAAGGATGGGGTGACAGTAGCCCAAAGGAGACACCATTTGTCACCTGAGAACATTCAACCAGCAGTTTGTCCTCAGAGCATGCAAACAACTTTATCACAAAGACTCAGATCTTGGAACATGTAGACCATGTAGCATCAATATTTATATTAGGTGTGAACCATGCGGAATTGCTGTTTCTGTAAGTCACTGGCAGTTCCACAGGTTTGACCTATTCAGATTTGCAGCCTGCATTCTGAGTTAAACATTCACTAGTGGGCCGGACTGGGAAGCCAGCCATCATTTACCCTCTTGTGGGAAACATGGGCCAGGTGAAACAGGCAATACACCTTCTTCCTCTCCCTGCCCATGAAGCCAGGGCTGCTCGGGTCCTGGCGAGAAAGCAGCGGGCAGCCCAGGAGCATGCTGCCGTCCTCCTCCTCTGACCCCTACCATCTGCGGGAGCAGCCTGGCTGGGGGAGTGCCCATGGGGCCAGGGGTTCCCAGCGTGGAGCCTGTTCATCCAGACTCCAGGTGAGTTGGACTCACTCGCCAGACAGACACGTCCTCTCTGTGCTGCACAAACCACAAAGTGGCATCCCCATAGCCGTCACCACCAGCATATCATCAGGCTTTCATTTTGCTCCCTGTTTGTACAAAAACACCACATGTAGATACGTATCAGAACCCAGTTCACAGTGGATTGATTTGTGAGTAGTATCAAGGGCAATAATGATAATCATATTGTATTAGGGCAGGATTTTGATTTTGCCTATTTGTTTCACTTGGTTTTATTGCTCAGGGGGCTCATGGCCACAAAGAGGGTAAGTGATTTGTGAGCTGCCAGATGGCTGTTTTGTAAGGAAGCCAGCCCAGGAATCGAGATCTTATGGCTCCTGATGAGATGTGCTCGTGCCCACGTTGTCCAGACCCTCTGCAGCTCACCTCATGCTGTCCCATATGAAGGTCTGCAGTATGCAGAAAGCCTGACACAACCATCCCATAGTTTGTACACATGCACAAATTCACACAGAAAGAAGGCAAGCTATGACCCCAAATGAAACGCCCTGATAAGCAAGGATCAATCACTTAGACTGGTGACAGAACCCACATCAAATCGTGTACTATATGATTTCCTGAGGACAATAAAAGAACATTTTCTTTAGAAAAGTTCCTCAGGGTTTTTTCTGCCTATTCTATTCTCCCATAAACCCAACAGCTCCCCAGCTCCCGACAACCAATCACGGACGATTCCTGAGATCAAATGACAGAGCACAATCCCAAATCCCAACCTGCCCCACAGCTAAAGGGAACAGCTGGCGGGGGAGGGTGTGGGGCACTCGGCGTTCATTACCTCCATGGGCCCTGGCTCGGCTGTGTCCCCCAGCGAGTGGCTGTCACTGTGGAGACCCGGGGGCCCGTAGGCAGCCTGCCTCCTCTCCTCCTTTAAGGCATGCTCCAGCAGCTTCTTGTTGAGGATCCGGGCCACGTTCTCAGTGAGTGTGTAGCCAGGGGGAGCAGATAAGTCCTGCCTCACTGGCGTGCCCTCTCCCCCTTCCTCCCTGCACATCTCTGAGCCCACCCCAATGGGGCTAGGTGACCTTCCTCGGGAATTGGTGCCTGTTTCCTGGCCTGGGGCCAGCTCCGGTGGGGGTTCTGCTGAGCGAGACCGACTGCCGGCCCGCAGCCCCTTCTGGAAGGGGTCCTGCACCACGGGGCTGTGGTCGATGATGTTGAAGAGGCTGGAGAGGCCATCATTGATGGTGGTGTGCACGGGGCTCTCCCTTGTGGTGGTGGAGCGGGCCCAGGCTGACTCACTGTACCCTTTCTGGGCCATCCCTGGTGACGTCCTGTTATTTGGCTGGTCAGCTTTGGGGAGGGGCTTCCTCTGCAGCTTGGGAGAACCATACTTGGGGGAGCAGCATGTGCGTTCAAACTTGGCCTGCACCTTCTCGATGGCAGGGGCCACCTGTCTGCTCCTAAGGCTTCGGGAAGGAGACGACACGGGTGTAGCACCGCCCCCAGCCTTCGGCGTGAGACACTTGTGGGGGCTGCTGGTGACACCGCTGCCACGCAGGGCTTCAGTCTGCAAGCCCACACTGATGGTCTGAACAGTCTGGGTCCCCATCGTCCGGGACCCATTGGTCTGGCAGGCCATGTCCTTGACTTGTGGCTCACCAGGGCCAGAGCAGATGGCATTCCTGACAGAGAAGGCCACCTCCTTCATGTCATCACTCAAGTTCTTGGACATCTCCAGGCTGTGCAGTGGGGAGGCAAACCCCAGGGAGGTACAGAGAGGGCTATCGAGGGGGCGCCGTCCCCCCTCCACGTAGTCCCGGGAGTGCCTGGGGGAGGTGCAAGGCCACCTGCTGAGCATGGGTTCTGGAGGGCCCCCCTTGGTGTCTCCCAGGCTCCCTCTGGCTCTGCTTGTGGGAAAGGGACTCTCACCACCCGCCACCGTGATGCTGTCGACCCTGCGCACGGCAGGCGGGCTGTGTAACACGCGCACCCCCGACTGCTCGGTGAGGACGTGGCTCCGCAGCGGCTGCTTCTGGCAGTGCTCTGGGCTGGTCATGGTGTCCGTGGTCATGGTGACACTTGTCGTCAGGTACCAGGAGGAGTCGGGGAAAGCCTCCGTGCTGTCCTCATGCCCTGCCCGCCCCACCTCGGTCCTGTCGGCCCAGAGGTCTGGCCCCCCACCATTGTGGCCCCTGGTGGGTGTGTAGTCCCAGCTCTTGTTGAACTCCTCAATGTACTTGAGGTCGTCTGGAGACAGGGGTGGGGTGATGTCCTCCTTGCTGCTGGTGGACGGCAGGCCCTTCTCAGGCAGGAACGGGGAGATGTCCATGAGGCGCTGGAACTCAGACATGGAGGACACGGACACTGCCCTGGGAAAAGCAGAAAAGCAGATGTCAGCCCCCCCACACCACAGCACCTACGTCCTGCCCTGCGTGGGAAGTGTCGGGGAAGGCGCCTGCTTCCACCCACACCAGGAGAACACTTTCAGCTGCTCATGTGCTGCACTCACGGGCTTATCCTGCGGGCAGCTATTGGACTCTGTGTGGCTCTGGAATTGTTCCTGAAGCCCTGCATTGGTCAGAATTTAATATAACCAACTCTGGCTCACACCTGTAATCCCAACGCTTTGGGAGGCCAAGACAGGAGAATCACTTGAGGCCTCAGTGCCTCAGTGAGAATTCTCAGGAGACTTGCTCGGACCACAATTGAAGGGTGAAGACGGTGAGTCACGGCGATGGCCAGGTTTTGGCAAGCCGCCACCTGACAGACACAGATTTGGTGTGGATTCTTCCATGTGTCAGCACTTTCAATCTGCCATGAGTTCGCTGAGTGCCTCTCACACGCCCGGCAGGTGCTGCAGGGGTGCCAGCAATGCTTCCAGGCTAAGACAGAAAGTGGCCGGAGTGCTTGGGCACAACTACCACCAGGGCAAAGAAGTGGTGGTCAGGAACGGGGCTGGGGCTGGCTGTGCCCGGTGTCTCAGGCAACAGAACCTCTTTGGCCTGGAATCCCTCCAGCTGGGGTGGGATGGGGAGGTGAGGTGTCTGCAGACTCACTGTCCAGATTCTGATAGGACATACTGATATTCCTTTCACCCCACAAAGCACAGGCTTAAACCTAGGGATCTAGACTAGTGCAGGCCCTGTGGAAGGGGTCCCAGATTGAGTGTATGGACCACTCCTCCACAGGACCTATTAATATGATGAGGCCAGAACTGGGGTCTGCTCTGAGCAAGTCCCCATACCGTGTGCACTGGTACACAGAACCAGCAAAGCTCTGGGCAGCTTTGCTGACAGCTGGCTTCACCGTGGGGGCAAGGCACCCACCCATGTGGTCAGCCCCATGGGGTAAAACAGCAGGCTAAAAGTGACGTCGTTAGGCATTCCATCTTGTTATCTTTTTGTTGTTGTTAGAAATAATCTACCAACTGTCCAGTGGTGCTGGCTAGATCCAGGGCCGGAAAGGAAGGGCAATGGTAGGGATGGGTTGATTTGTCCCAAGGTCATGAGCTTTCCAGCAAGTATGAATTTCCTTCTTCTCAATTCAAGGAGTTGCTGAATTAATAATGAGTTTCAGAACACTGTTCGCTGGGGACTGTAAGTGCCAAACACATGCCGACACCCTGGTCCCTTCCACATTTCTGTGGACATAGCTCATCTAACCCCCACTTCTGCCCACAGAGGAACTGTCTCAGAGTTAAATCAGTGGCACCTACCTGGGTGGGAACTCAGTGCCTCTGGGGCATGGATGGATATGGTGGAACAGAGATGATAAAAAGACAGAGAGAGCAGAGGCATTAACCTCAGCAGTGGCCAAAGCAAACAAAGCCCATGAACCTCAGCAGTAGCCAAAGCAAACAAAACCGTGATGAGAAAATGCAGGACATGTCTGGAGCACGTGTAGGCGCTTCCGGGTGCATCGAAGAGAGTGGTGCAAACATACCAGGCAGCTGGAAGCCAGAGGAAAAGGGACCGGTGGGGAGGGCACATCCAGTTTTCACTTTGGACATTTCGAGATATACATATATATATATATATATATATATATATTTTTTTTTTTTTTTGAGACAGAGTCTCACTCTGTCGCCCAGGCTGGAGTGCAGTGGCGCAATCTCAGTTCACTGCAACCTCTGCCTCCCAGGTTCAAGCAATTTTCCTGCTTCAGCCAATGTTTCCATTTTATAACAAGCATGTGTTACTTTTGAAAGCATAAAGGCTGATGGCTTGAGTGGTGGAGTACAGTTGCTCCAAAGCCTAACCAGAAACACTGATGTGGCTGCTTCTGTGAATGGGGAAGGTGGGAGGGTGTAATGACTAAACTCTGTTTACTGCTTGTTTTGTGCCATGTGCTGCTTTCATTATGTGTATTAACATACATACGCTGCAAAAAAAAAAAAAAAAAGATAATCAAAATACCTCCTGTATACAGATAAGGAAACGGAGGCACAAAGCAGTTGAGTAACCTACGCAAGGAGGCAGAAGTGATTTAAACCCAGGCAGTTTGGGCTGGGCGCAGTGGCTCACGCCTGTAATCCCAGCACTCTGGAAGGCTGAGGCGGGTGGATCACTTGAGGTCAGGAATTCGAGACCAGCCAGGCCAACATGGCGAAACTCTGTCTCTATTAAAATATAAACATTAGCCCGTTGTGGTGGGGTTTGCCTGTAATCCCAGCTACTTGGGAGGCTGATACAGAATTGCTTGAACCCAGGGGGCAGAGGTTGCAGTGAGCCAAGATTGTGCCACTGTACTCCAGCCTGGGAGAAAGAGTGAGACTCCATTTCAAAAATAAATAAATAAATCAACCAACCAATCAACCCAGGCAGTTTGGCTCTAGAGCCTGAGCTCTCAAGTACTGTCCTGTACCACCCAAGAAGGACGAGAGAAGACAGTGTGAAGGACTGAAGTGTGCCACAGGCACGGCTAGGTGCTGCGGAGAGCAAATGGGAAAGGGATGGTCATTCACAGACTCAAAGTTCAGAGGGAAATCAAGGATGAGGCGATCTGGAAATGTTGAATTGCCTGAGAAGAAATTTCATGTAGTAGAAATGGTATGTATTCATTTGGAGAATGAAGAAAAAGTAAAACTGGAGGAAATTAAACTGGGGAGGAAAAAACTGGTGTATAACTAACATCCACACCAACCACTATATATCTCCTTCTAGGACTACTGCCCGAAAATATTTTAATAAATTCTCTTAGTGGAGCTTTTAAATACAGTGTATAAAACATCTCACAGCATACGAGAGAGATTTCCCAGACTTTAAAAGAGAAAAGAGAGGTTTCCATGGACCTTTCAATAATCACTAAACACAAGCATTCCTTTGTATACATAACACAACTACAACTGGAAAGTCTACCATAAAACTCATACACCCATGACACAGCATGTCTAGCTTCTTTGTTGTTAACAATCAAAAATACCACGTTTATGAAATGAATAGTAAAGCAGCCACTTCTTCAGAAGTGGCATAATTTTAAGTCATTTTGGAGAGAGTGGTAAAATAGACTGCATTGACAAAACAGAATTTTAAGACCAAGACATTTTTATTCCAGTAATCTATTTTTTTCATCAATCTTACTTACCTTTGAAGATTCCCCTTGTGATTTTCTTCTTCCTATAAAGAAGAAATGACTTCGTCTGAATCGGTTAATTTTGGTTGCCTAGAACTAGGCCTGATTGTACTTAAGTGATTCGTTTGCTCTGCACCCCCAGGAAAACACCATTTAAAATGTACACTGAGGCCAAGCTCTGGTTAGGAGTGCTACTGCCCTGAGGCCTTTGAAGTACAATAATCAAAGCGAGTCCACAGCATGATGAGGGGTTGGAGCTTCTGCAGTCCAGGGAGGAGCCCACATGAGTGAGAACAACTGGCTATAAACTTTGTCATGGAGGAAGTGGCTCTTCTGTGCTTCCTCAAAGGACCTCACCGACTACATGAATTTCAAAGCCAGCTTTTGTAACAACCTAAGTGTGAGAGTGAGACTGAGAGAGAGAGAGTGTGTGTGAGTGTGTGTGTGCTGTTAGAGAGGAAGATGGAAGGTGACAGAATAACCTTAGGAGACTGGTGTCCCTTGGTCCCAGTCTTGCTGTAGAAGTTGACGTGACATCCTTAGGCTCGGGCACTTGATTTTAAACATTCCCATTTAGAATCAGAGGCAAAGTACAGTGCCTTCCCCTTTAAGAAGAATGATGCTGTGTTTGTAGAGAACAACAGAAACCCAAGGTTGTCTACTGAGAAAACACTCTTGTGCTGACGTGGTTGTGAAACAGCAAGCCTCTGACTAACTTTAATGGAAGCATATTTTTCAAGACAGTAAATAGCAAGGGGTATTTATCACTTCCCCTTAGTAAGCATGCCCCTTGTCTCTGCCATGCAGGTTCCAGTGGGCTGGAACCCAGCCACAGGCTCCCGACCCCACCCCATGTTACCTCTGCTATGTAACTGGACTGTACTAGATTGCCAATAGATCAGACAGGGTGGGACTGCAGCAATGTCCTGTCAACCTGATACACATTGCTGAGGATAAGGCATTTGACCTTACTGATGTGAGTGAAGTATAATTTCCGCATATTTCAACAACACTATTTGATATGAACTCGTCTAAGTCTTAAGTGTTTAGGAGACCAAATGATACGTGCAGCAACTGTTGAACTGCTTCACAGGTAATGATTCCTAGAATCAACTTTTTTTTTTTTTTTTTTTTTGAGATGGACTCTCACTCTGTCACCCAGGCTGGAGTGCAGTGGTGCGATCTCAGCTCACTGCAAGCTCCACCTCCCGGGTTCACGTCATTCTCCTGCCTCAGCCTGCCAAGTAGCTGGGACTACAGGTGCCCACCACTACGCCCGGCTAATTTTTTAGTATTTTTAGTAGAGACGGTGTTTCACTGTGTTAGCCAGGATGGTCTCGATCTCATGATCTCGTGATCCGCCTGCCTCAGCCTCCCAAAGTGCTGGGATTACAGGCGTGAACCACCACGCCCAGCCCTGGAATCAACTTTTAAAACAAGGTTTTAAAAATCTTAAAGCCAGAAAAACATAACTGACGCTGTGCCATGGAAATGTCTACAGCCTAGCTCACTCATTTGGTGGTCTAATTTATGTAAGGTTTCTAAGTGTTGGATGTTTTCCCTTTGCGCAGAATTTTTTTGGTTATATTAGTTTTCTAGAATCAGAAGACTGTACTATTATTTCAAGAAAAGTTGAGGCTGGGTGTGGTGGCTCACACCTGTAATCCCAGCACTTGGGGAAGGCAAGGCAGACAGATCACTTGAGCCCAGGAGTTCGAGACCAGCTTGGGCAACACAGGGAGACCCTGTCTCTACTTAAAAAATAAAATTAAAAAAAATTAGCCAGGCATGGTAGCACGTGCCTGTGGTCCCAGCTACTTAGGAGGCTGATGGGGAAGGATCAATTGGACCTGGGAGGTCAAGGCTGCAGTGAGCCGTTATCGGCCACTACATTCCACCCTGGGCAAGCGAGTGAGACCTCCAGCTCCAAAAAATCAAAAAAAAAAAAAAAAAAAAAAAAAAAAAAAAAAAAAAGGAAAAAAAGAAAAAGAAAAAGTTGAGCATATACACGTCCCAGAATTACTTACTTCCTCTTGTGTGTTTTATGGGACACACTCATTTGTGAGACCTGCCTTCTGTATAGGACTCTAGTCCAGTATTTCTAAACCTGAAACAAGGGGCAAAGTTAAACTGACAGCAGGGCATGCTAATTGAGGGTCAAGCAAAACCCTTGGTGTTGTGAAGATTTCATTTTTACTCAGTTCGGAGGTTGCAGTATGCAAAAGTGCTGGAGCCCGCCAGGAGAGGAATCTGGCAGATGCCTCTTAGGCTTCATGACGGCTCCCTTATTCCATAGTAGTCAACTAGGATGGAGAAAACCTGGCTGACCTCAGGGAGGCGATTCCTGAACTCCCTCTCGGGCCTGTGGGCTGGTGGCTCCTCTGGCTCGTCATCCAGGGACAAGGCATCCAGGTAGAGATTCTCACTGGCCGAGCACCTGTCCGACTCCTTCAGCTTGGACAGCGGCTGGTCTTCAAACGGGATGGAATCGGCGTCTGCACAAGGCCACATGGCCACAGGACGGGGCATGCGGTGGCTTCCCTGGTGGGGAAAGGGGCGAACGTTGCCGTCTTTTTGATCACAGAGGAAACTGCCACCTCTCCGGGGACTGTTCTCTTTCTGCAACTTGAGAATTTTAAAAATGAAAATAATTAGCCTCACTTTTCTGTCTGATGGTCTCCCTAACACCATTGTTTCTCCACAATTTGGAATTACTCATAGGTCAGTTTGGAAAACATTGTGAGAAGCAAATGTTCTTAACGTTCTGATCTTAATTTCAAAAGGTAACACAACATTACAGATGCTTTACAAAACCCACAATTTTATCTGGCCCAGAAAATCTGCATTAACCACACACAAATAGGGTGAACTCTTTCTGACACCAATATATGTGTTACTGTACATAACTCTGAGAGTTGTGCTCGTGGGAAATTCTACATTTATTACTATTTTTAAATCTAATGCTGTTAAAGAATATGTTTAAAATGCTCTTTGGAACTTCCTTCAGAACTGAAGACACTCAGTGGAATACTGTCAGTGACAGCAAACTTCTAAGTGTGAAGCTGATTTTCCTAACTAGTCCCAGGGCATGTGGAACAGGTCCTATCAATAACTCAAGTGAGCAAACTTGAGTTTGTAACCATTTGGTGTTACAAACTCAAATGGCTGTTAACCATTTGGTGTTAAACATAACTTACACTTTGAGATGATAAAAACTTAGCTATAAAGGCAAGTAAAGATCTGGTATGACTGAGTGAAGAAAATTTTAAAAAGCCACTTTACATTATAGTCATACTTCTTGCCTGACTCGGTTGAACTCAAGAAGCGGCAGTGGGCGAGCACAGGGCCACCTGGAGTTAGAAGACCTGAGTCGGAACCATTGATGTGTGGCTTGCTGGTTCGCAGGCAGGTGCAAGTTCCCGACTCTCCTGAGCTCAGCTTCCTTATCTGTAAGATGGGTTGTGCACGTGGGCTCACAGGAGTCAGGCTGGCTAGTGGGGGCCCAGCCCACGTAAAGGCATTATGCCTTTCTGGGCCGTTTTGGGCCACTAGATGGAGATCTTGTGGAGGTGGCTCAGGAAGGGGCCCATACGAAATCACAAGGAACTGCTGAGGCAGGCAGGCAAATGGCTTGCAGGGCGCACGGCCTCCCTCCCCACAGGAGCCCTCACCAGCTTCCACTCCATTCTCCTGATCCCTCCTCATTGCTTCTCTTTCTAAAACGGCCACAGAAAGCACAACTGAGACCTGAAGCTATTTCTGCCTATGAGTCTTTAACGGAGCCTTTATTGGATGACAAGCTCACACTACAGGATTGACTGCTCTTCTGAATAAGTAAAGTATCTGAACGATGAAAGTGACATTTGGATTTGACCTGAAGGAGTGGCCAAACAATGATTTAAAGTCCTCAAGTGCTGAGACGGTGCCAGGAAATTCTAAAACCTCCTTGAATGCAGATCAATTCATTTTTTTTAAGCATCACTTACAAACTGCATCTCTGTGTCCTAATCTGAGCATTCGTCCACACGTTGGATGCAAACATGCTTTCTGTATAGTCAGGAGAAAGCCATGGGAGACAGGAAAGACAAAAGGACGCTGGCTCATTGTTAGTAATTTCTAAGGCGGCGGAACAGAGATTTATCTTTATCTTTGAGAAAGATGGAGTCTGATGCAGCCAAAGCTTACATGTTAGCATCTGAGGCAGTTCACAGTCAAATGAAGGACCCAGCAAATCCTAAAAACTCTACGTTTTAGCTCTGCCCCTCTGCTCTCTCCTCCTCCTCCCTGATGATGACACAGTTCTTTGCAGTTTTCTTAAAGATGCTAACTGCTTTCTTTAAAAAAAAAAAAAAAAAAAAAAAAAAAAAAGGAAGGCTTTTTATATGTTCATTTAATGCATGTCGGCACAATTTAGTTTCAACACATGATCATCTCTAAGCTATTTTGGGCAAGAAATTAAAATGCAAGAATCCCATCTGAAGCTGCAAATGTGCGCCAAGGGTGTGGAGTGAAGGGGGAAAAGAATGACTGAAGAGGAGAGCTATGAACAAGCACCTTCTAACTCAGTAAAGTGGGATTTCAAAAATAAACGCAGGCAGCTAGGAGCAACTTGTACTCAAGCTGCTAAGCGTTAGGTTTCCTAAAAATGAACTGGAGTGCTTGTGGTGGAGAAATCTGCTGCTCAGATGCCTCTGGGGTGTTGTAATAGAACGGTCCTCAGAGCGGGAGGGCTTCCTACAGGAGTCATTTCAGCCAGCATCAGCACCTACTTGCAATCTTGGAGTAAAACAACTTTTAATGCCCGTCGAAAATGTTAAAGATTCGTATTTTAATACAGGAAACAATAAAGGTGACCTCAAGAGTGTCACCTTACCCAGACTGATAGAAAGAAAAAAGGCCACTTTGTAAACAGGTTTTAAAAGAATGGATTTTTTTAAAAAGAATGGCAGCTGATTTAAGAAAGTTACTGGAAGGAGAATGCATGGATGACACTTTTTAGCTTGGTAAGTACCGCAAATATAACAGCAAGTTTTACATCATCTGTATGTTAACTGGGAACTCAACAATTCTAAGGAGAAATGTAATGTGACTCCATAAAGTCTCCTACCCCCACCCCGCAATCAAACTGGGATTGAGACAAGAGAGGCTGATAAGATAGATAAAATGTGTTACATGACCTTAGCCACATTCCCACAGTCATATATCACATAACATGCCTCATGTGGTGCAGAAATTATGTAGGAATTTAATGACACCGGACAAGTATGAAGCATGTGTTCTGAAAGTGGAAAATGGATTTAGTGTTACTTGTTTCACCATCTGTATTAGGTTATCACAGTCAAGGTTATATTATATGGCTTACCAAGCAGTCAAATGTTGAGAGGATACATTGTGAAGAATGTTCAGTTACATTTCTCATTTACCTACGGCATATGTAGCTAGAAGTTAAATGAACAAGCAACCCAATGACTGATAAAGGAACCAAATCTACACATGCCCAGACACACTGGAACCAATATCCTCTTTTCAGGAAGTTGAGATAATGCCTATAATTGCTTTCCCTCATTATCAGGATGGGGCACTGAGATTTAAGAAATCGTCTTTAAAAATGTTTACTATTTTGGAGAAAAGGCCAGATTTATTTTTGAAAGCCACAATTGCATGTCTGAAGCGTCAGTTCATTTGTAACCAATCGTCTTCTAAAAACAGCAATGACATCATTGTACAAAAACTGTGGGATCCATCAAACAGATTTCAGGAACAGATGCATGCCCGAAACTCACGTGTTTCAGATCCACGATGCTCAAAGATGTCCACCTTGAGGACTGGGTTCTGAGGCGGTCAGTGTGGCCAAACTATTCCAATACTGACAACTCGGAATTGGAGGTCAGCTCCTGATGACTACTACCTTTCCAAAATATAGTCTCAAAATGAGGCTGTGGCTCATCTTTAAGTCACTGACTTTTCAAAAGTTGAGTATCACCACAAGTGTCTAATTTTTCCTTTAGCAGAAATTCTTCATTCCCAAAAGTAAAAATAAAAACCTAAAAGACTTGCTTAATTTATATCCAAGGTGTGACTTCCCAAACAAATGAAGCCTGTGACTAGTCCAACAAGCCACCATGGCTAACAGGCGAAGGGCACCCTAAAGGGGCCATGGCAGGGATCACGATGGCCTCACCGGGGTCAGGAGGGACGTAAAAAGTGAGTGGCCCTAGAGCATGGGCCAAGAATGAAGCTCCCTGGCGACAAGTTGCCTGGAGTTACTGTGACACCGGTCAACTAAAGTTGGATATAATAAATTAGTGCCACTTCTATCCCTAAGATTTCCACCTAACCATAGAGCACAGACACACAGGAGATTTAATACAGGAGACTCTTCACAAGTGCTGCATTTCCAAGCCAGAAAGGAAGTGGCCAGCATTCCTCTTGATAGGATTTGGGGAATATCAAAGATTAGTAAGGTGACTCATTTGTGTAAGTGGTGAAACCTGGGAAGAGTTTCAGCTCTTCTATATGCAGTGTACTTTCCTTCTTTTGTTTTTTGGAGATGGGGTCTCGGTCTGTCACCCAGGCTGGAATGCAAGTGGTGATCAAAGCTCACCTGTGGGGATTTTATTCTTCTCAGTGGTTTCCAAGCCAAAGGCTCTTGGTCTTTTTTACCATTTAGTTCATTCTGCCTCCGTCCCTATCCAACATATGCATACGCTCACCTTTGTCATTGTACCTGCATAACACAGGCACCATGTCTATGGATAATAGAGCACATTTTTCAAAAGGCTCTATGGGTATTTAAAATAGAGTAATGAGATTATTTTTCCTGAGCTCAATTTCTTAGTGATTAATACATTTCCTTGAGACTGCATAAATTTGTAAGTGTGTGACTGGCTGAAATAAACAAAATGTATACTATGTAAAAATCCAGCCAGGGAAGAATTCCAGATCTTCATCAATTTAATTTGTGTATCCCTCAGGAACTACTGCAACTATGCAAACTGTTCTAAGTCTGATGCAATGCAGAGAACGGTTATATTGGCAGAAAAACGACTACCCCCGTCCTCCCCAAATTCATCTGAGTTTCTGAATTGTTTGTTTAGCTAAGATGATGAGCTACCAGCTACCTCTCTTGACTATGGTCCATCTAATCACAGCTCAGCAATATCCACAGCGGGCACACTCACCAGCAAACAGCCTGACTTCCAACTGAATTCAGCAATTTCTTTTCTAATGACAACAATTCCATTCAAGTCGGAGCAGTCACTGTGACCACATCTTTAGTGGCAATCTTAAAAGTTATAGTTTGTTTTCAACTGAATAAGACCTGAAATAACCTCCTCTTTCCAGTTTAGTCTTTAAATTCCTTTAAAAAGTTATCCCCCCTCCCACAACCCCCACCCACCCTGCGCTGCCACTACCACACGTACACACAGGGGAGTTACCTATGAACTTTGCAATGAAAAGATCTGTGTCACGGAGAGGCAGGAGCCTAGGTCTCCAACACAAGCGATTCTAGTATTTCTCTCTCATCCTTTGGAAGCCCATGCATCCTGATGCTGCAAGGACCACAAAGCAGCCTAATGTTTTTGCTTTCTGGGTCCATTGAGTAGTCTACACTCTGTGCCTGTGCTCCAGGGCCCGGGGTGCCTCCTTACCTGCTCTATCCTCCACAGGAGTTCCTTCTTCTGCCGCTCCCACTCCTGCCGATCTCTGTCCAGGCGGTCGAGAAGTTCCACCTTCTCCCGGTTCCAGTTCTTCTCGCTGTGGTGGATCTGCCAGCGCAGGTCCATGACCAGGCTGTGGCTGTCGGCCAGGAGCTTCTGGTGCACCTCTCTCTCCTTCTTCAAGGCCCCCTTGCTCTCAGCGGAGGAGCCTAGTTCTCCCAACTTGTTCTCAGTCTTCTCTTCCAGCTGTCAAGGAGAAAAGACTTAGGAATTCCCTCTCTGACAAGTCTTGCATTCAAGGATGAAGTCTCAGCACATTTACATGTGATCCCTGGAAACATGTTTAAACTGAGGTTTGACCAATCCCATAGTATAAACAAATTTTATTTTTAAAGTCCTAATTAAGAGCATTTGACACAGACAGTCACGAAGAATGTTAAGCGGTGAGTAAACTGAGCTTCCCATAGCCAGCTTCCCTGCTCCACTTTCCTAGTCTAAGTCACCACTGTCTCTTGCCTGTACTTCTGTGTAACTCCTTGTGGGCAGGTACCACAAGGTACCTGTCCCTATATCCTTAGCTCCTATATGGAACCTAGGGATGGGACAGTTTTCAATAAATACTTGTCAAATACCCAGGAGGTTAAATATCAAAACCAAACAAGATTCTACATCTTATGTATTCAAACTTGTGAAAACCAAAGAGAAGACCTTAAAGACAGGGAAAAATGACACATGCCATAGAGGCAGGAAGACGAGAATTCCAGGAGACTTCTCATCAGAAACTTTGCAAGTCAGAAGATGATGGAGTGGCATCTAAAGTGCTGCAAGAAAAAAGATCTCAACCTAGACTCAATTCTGTATGCAGAAATGGTATCTTTCAAAACAGAAGGAAAACACTTTTCAACAAATGAAAACTGAAAACAAAAACAAAAACAAAAACAAAAAAAAACATTGCCAACAGACCTGCACTTCAGGAAATGAAAAAGGAAGTTCTTTAGACAGAAGGAATATACTAACAGACACTTTGATCTCTACAGAAAATAAACACTGGAAATGACATCTGTGTAAATATAAAACTCATTATTTCTGTTTTAATTATTTTTAATATTTGATTATCTAAAGCAAAAATTGTTACAATGTGTTGTGTTTGCAGAATATGTAGAGGTAAACTATGACAGCAATAGCACAGAGGATGGGAAGGAACTGGGAATATACTGTTGCAATTTCCTCAGGCACCATGAAAAGTAGCCTAATAGGATTTCAAGGTAGACTCTGAGTAATTAAATACGTATATTATAAACCCTAGGGCGAACACTAAAACTGCACGGCAAACACTAAAACCACACAACAGCTTGCTGTTCAGTGCCTTGTTTTTACCCTCACAAGCAATCTCTTATATTTTATTAAGTGCACAATTTTAACAAATTGTATACTTTTCAAAGAAAGGCCTTTCACACAGATTGCCTCACTTGGTCTCTACTGCAATCCTCTACGTATAGGTATCCTTATTCCCAGTTTATTTGTGAAGAAATGGCAGCTCAGTGCTTCAGGGACTTGCCAAAGGGACATGCTAAGTCAGTAACCAATATTCATATGTAGAGTTCAATTAACTTTCTTATAATGAGTTACTTCAAGACCCACTAAAATAATTCATGGCTGATTATCCATGTCTAAGCAGATTGTTTTAACTTTTCTGAGACACTATATATGTATATAAAAATATAAAGATTAATGAGTTAAACCAGCCAGTATTATTACATTTAGAAAGACGTCTCTATCAGTGCTGTAGTTTGGATGTCTGTCCCCCAAACTTCACGATGAAATTTGATCCCCAGTGTCGGCGATGGGGCCTAGTGGGAGGTGTCTAGGTCATGGGAGTGGATAGATTCATGCCCTGCAGCAGGGACTGAGTAACTTCTCCCTCTATTATTTCTTTATGAGCTGGTTGTTTAAAAGAGCCTGGCACCTCCTCCCACCTGCACTTCCTTTCTTGCCCTATGATCTGCACATATCGGCTCCCCTTTGCCTTTTGCTGAGTGGAAGCAGCTGGACCTCTCCAGTAGCAGGTGCTGGCACCATGCTTCTTGTGCAGCTTGCAGAACTGTAAGCTAAATAAACCTCGTTGTTAAATAAATTACCCAGCCTCAGGTATTCCTTTACAGCGACAGTAAATGGACTAAGACAGGCTGCTGAGTGTGTGCTCAGTTAAACTGAAAGTTCTTGCCCACCAGGGACTCACTGGGAGAGAGCTAATATCGAATCTCGCCTCTGTAATAAAGGCAAACCCTTCATTAAGTGGGGAGAGCACACTGTTTTGTCCCTGAATCTGAGTGGGACTCCGGCCTTCTTGGAGAGAAAGCAGGGAAAGGCCTGAGGAAGCAGATGACAGCCACGGGCACGGGTCAGTGGTGACACTTCTTGATCAATTATAAAACGCAAATCTGGGGAAAATAAAACTTTTTTTAAGTAGAAAGAATGCAGAAACAAAAGAGGGGAGAAACCTCCAGTGTTAGCTAACCAGAAGACTACCAGAAAAGCACCAAGCACCACAAAATCCCATTTTAAAAGAGCTGCTGGAAGCCCACATAACCCAGAATGAAAGGCCGCTGAGCCCCTCGCAGGTACGTCTGTTCACCTGCAGATGCTTCCAGCCACCAACATGTCCTCTCTTTAGAATCTCCTCATGCAGCGTACCCCTTCCTGGGCCCCACATCGCCTCTGCTCACCTGCTTTGTGAAGACAGTGAAGGCACATTCCTTCTGCCCACAAACTCCTCTGTCCACACCTCTCAGGTCTCTCATGGTCAGGGTCACCCCCACCCCTCAATGCTTAGAGCCCAATCCCCCCGCCTACTGAGGGACCTCGTGTCATCAGTGTCCCTACACTGTCAGGTCTCACTGGACACGCATCCCCGTGACCCTGCGGCTCCTGTTACTGCACTGTCTGTGCTCCCTCTTTCCCCTTCCCTGCCCAACTCAACTTCTGTCCCTCCGCACAGTGCTACAGTGCTTCAGCCCCACACCCCGACGGCAACTGCTCTTGTCAAGTTTTCCAGTGACCTCCTCACTGCCAAGTTCAACAAAGCTTTTTATCCCTCATCTGTCCCGTCCTCTTCAAAGCATCTGATATTGCTGAACTCCACTTGGAACGCCATGGTGTCTCTCCTTTTGGCTTCCGGGACGGCATTTGCTCTGGATGTTCGTACATTTCTCTGGCTGCTCCTTTCCAGTCTCTTCTCCCTCTACTCATTTCTTGAAAATGAATATTTTGGTTCCTTCTATGAGTTCCTCTCACTCTGTGCGGTCCTGGCGAGTCCTCCATGGCCCTGCCTCCCACCTCATTCACGCCCAGGTATATACGTCTTCAGCCCAGCCCCCAATGCCTGTGATGACACATACCTCAACTCAAATCCAGCCTGTTCCCTTTCCATCCCAACTGGTTCTCTCTGCGTTCCTGTCTTGGTGATGGTGCCATCGCCCAGGCGCCCACACTAGAAACCTGAGAGCCCCGCGAGGTGCTTGTTGCTCCACGGTGTCTCATGAACCGGCCACCAGGCCCGGCCATTCTCTACTTGCTCTGCTTCTTTCAGGTGTGTGCCCTCCACTCCTTCTCCACTGCTGCTGCTTTACTTCAGAGTCACCCCTCTCACCTCCAATCTCTGCAACCCAGGGCTCCTCAGTATTTTTACTGTGGACCCAGGTGGCAGCCTGGTGAAGCCAAAATTCTCCTCCTCACTGTTAATTCTGGGATATCCACAACAATTGTAAAGGGAAATGGAGAGATGTGTGATTACTTCTTATTCTTTCATTCCATATTTCCTTTCAAAAAGATCCGTGATTTCTGCTGGGCTTGTTGCCTACATTTATAACTGGAGGACACGCTCAATTTTGGTGGAAAGTCAGTGATCTAAAGATGCATCTCTTTCCTATTCTAGTTCGGCAATTCCCTGATTTCAGTCTATAGACCACTAACCCTAGGTTAATCCGTTCAATTCTAATGGCTCCTAATCCATTCTCTATCTTGAAGCCAGAATAATCTTTTGAAAAAGGGAATCTAAGCTTTCATGATAAAATCAGAATTAAAGGATCAATTCCTTAAATATTATTCTTTCCCCTCATACCTAAGCTTATCAAATGAGCCATGCTCCTTTCTTCACGATACTCTTTTTTTTTTTTCTTTGCCTGAAACTTCCTTTCTTTCCTTTTCCACATTCCAGTTCTTGTCCATCCTTTGAGATTTTTCTCAGCAGGACTTTCACAGCCTTCCCCGAATTCTCAAGCCAAGGCATGTACCTTGCATGTTCCTGTTCCCTGACAGCCCTATGTGCAAGCCTGGTGGGCACTTTCCACGCTTTTATAAAGGACAGCACTTGTTTGGGTCCCCCGCTGCACTGAGGACCCCTTCAAGGAACATCTGATTTGTTACTGGATCTTCAACATTTAGAGCAAGGCCTGACTCAGGAGTCTGCTGAAAGAATCGAGGACCTGGGAAGTGTCATCAACATGGGCTCCACTGAAGGAAGGTAACTTGTAGCAGAATTAAACTGTTTTGCATTTAAGTAGAAGAGAGTAAATATGGGATTATTACAAATGGGCTAGCATCATCCTATATTCATTGCTTCCTGGGTTGCAAACGTTTAAGAAACTTCCTAAATGATTTGGGCAGAAGATAAACTCTCTACCTATGACCACCTGCTGGCTTCTGGGTCTGAAGTTCTAGCTTTATGTTTTTGGTATTTAGGGACTCTCCCTAAGGGTTTATTTGTAGCAAACCTGTGGGTGGATACTACGTTCCTATAAAACAAAGATGAAATGTTTTGAAACTGGCTTGCATCGAAGATTACACCTCCCTTCTTTAGCCACAGTTCGGGCTTTGAAAACATTTAGCTCCCTCTATAAACATATTTTTTAAATAGGGTTAAAGGCAGCTCATCAGAGACTGTCCTTAGTCATTTCTCCTTCGCTGCTGACGCTGCAGGCGGGGACTTAGATAAACGGAGCATCTAGGTCAAATCTCCCGCGGGCAGCAGGCAGGAGCCACAACCAGGCCAGCTGCTCTCTCACTTGATGCTCAGGCCTGCAAAGCTGTGTCCCTGCCCCACCCAGGGCTGTCAGCCCAACATCGCTGCTTGCTGTGGCCAGGTGGAAATGCAGGGGAACTTGTGGGCACCAGGAGAGCTAAAGTTTATTTTTTTGTTTTTTATTTATTTATTTTTTTTTGACACATCAAGCCTTTTTCATCTTTTATCAAGACCATGTGACAGGGGGTCTCCTTTCCAGGCAATTCTGTTCCTTTCATGACCAGGCCAATTCCTATAAAATTTTACTTACTTTATGGTTTGCCTCAAAATAGAATCTAGGAAATAGATTACCAAGGATACACAGATCTGCCCTCCCTCCTCATGATCAAGGGGCTAGAAGAAACCTTGAGAGCTGCTCTCAGCAGCAGATGCCATGTAGGAAGTCACATGACATTCAATGGTTTCCAAGGAAGAAACACTTAGGAAAGGATGTTTCTTGCTATGTCTGATCTTAACTCCTATGCTGGGGCTTCCCTCTGGTGTGCGGTGGAGGCAGGAAACCTGGGCGATCTTCCTGCCCTAGCACTAAATGGCTCTGTGATCTGAGCTGAGCTGTTTCTTCTGGGCCTCAGTTTCCTTTGGTATAAATAAGGAGACTGAAATTGATTAGAATTCTTGGGCATGCAGTGGGAGGTCTCGAAGTTCTTTCTGATATTTTGAAAAATCTCAACGAAAGCATGCATTTACCTTTTTCAAAGACAACTAAACCACAATCTGCTTTTGCTTTGCTCCTGTCTAGAGCAATGTCAGCTCAGTGTGATGACAGCTTCAGCTTGGCCATCCTCTGATGGAGCTAAATACACGCTTGTTTAATGCAGAATGGGAGAATACATGCTGCTCTGAAAATGCTGCTTGGTGGAGGCCGTACTGCATACGTGGGAGAGGGGACATCAGGGAAAACGAGGCCTCTGCACTTTAAGAAGAGACACAGTCACTCCTCTCTTTTTTCCTGGACAAGAAGCCCATGGTTCTGAATCTCTCTGTGCCCACTCCCCTCCACATATCCTGGACAGCAGAGACACATAGTCAGGATCAAGAGAGACCTGGGAGGGTGGTACCTGTTCCAGACGGCACTTGAGCACGGCCCACTCCACGTCCCAGGCCGCCTTGTCGCTGGCATACTGCTGCTGCAGCCGCAGTCGGGCACGCTCGTCCTCCCGCAGCTCCGCACGGAAGTCCTCCAGCAAGGTCTTGAAGGCGCTGAACAGCTGCTGGTTTTCCACCACCTGTGGGAACACTGAGTCAGGCTCCACCACCTCCTGCAAGCGTACTTTTTAGGTCAGAAGAGGAGAGGATCTGGCCATCACGGTAGGGTGGGGGTTGTCTCCCAGGTGCTGTTGGCAGTGGGTGCAGGGCGGGTGGGGAGTCTGCAGTTTGCCAGGGAGCAAGGGGTCCCTGTTGCTGGCCATCGGTCTCCTGGGCCTGAGACCGAGGACCTGTTTGATCGGCAGGAAGGTAGAAGGAAGGCTGCCCTGGTGACCTGGCAGCTGTGTTCAGAGGCTGGAACCTGGGCTGGCGCTGTGGGAACCTGCCACAGAGGTGCTCTGGGCCCTGAGGAGCAGGAGCAAGGAAACTCTAGGAGGCCACAGGGAACCGCGAAGCCAGGGCTGCCAGTCACTGTGTGACTTCAGATGTCCAGAACACTGAGTTGGGCTGACAAGACTACCATGGGGGTGCAGATATGACAAGATCGATACACCCACTCATATATATGCTGCCATTCTAGTGCCAGATGTTGTACTAGAGGAAAATTAACAAAGGCCAAGGACTCCTATGCACAAGTCAGATCAGACTCTGACTTGTGGTTACTAAAAGGACACAGATATGACACGCATGGCCACTGTTGGTGGGTGGGTTTAATTATTAAACATTTTGATGCTTAATAATTAAAGCCAAAGGTGAAATGCGCAACCTGTTCATGAAGGCTTTATTGTGGTTCCTTGAGATGGAACTACTAGCCCCCACTTTTCTGCCTCTCAGAAAGGGACAAGCCAGACCCACCCTCACATTTCCAGTATTTGGCACAATCCTTGGCTCATGTTAAGCATGCAAATGTGTCTGGTAAATGAAGAGTGCATTTTTATTACTAATGTGCTTATATCTAACTTAAAATGGTTTATATGTTCTAAAACCTGCCCAGCCTTTTGAAGTCAAATTTCAAAGCCATGATTTCTATCTTAGTACATTTCAGCAAGGGCATTATATCAGAAAGGTTTGGCCAAATGAATGAAACATGCGGAATCAATTATGGTACCTTGACAATAAAAGCCTCGTGAGCCCATCTCTTCCAATCAGCACTGAAAGCACATCACAAGCTCTCTGGGCGGTCTCAGGGCATTTTTTTTGGTGCATTTATGAAGCAGGAGTTATAAAAGCCCTCTTAAGTCCCATTGGATACAGACAAGCTCTAGTATGGAAAAACAGAGCCCCACCCTCTCAGAATTCCTCATCCCCCAAACTTGATAAACCTCTCCTCCCTGGTTCGGCAAGCACACTGGGGACCCCTCCTTCAGGTTCTGCGCACACACCGGCCTTCACTCCGCAGTCATGCTTCTAAATCCATCTAGTTGATCCACTAAACATACACAAAAATGGTTAAACATATATGGGAGGAATTTAAGATACTTTGGATGGATGTTTGTATTTATATAAAATTGTACAGCCACAAAAAAGAATGAAATCATGGCTTTTGTAGCAACACGGATGCAGCTGGAGGCCATTATCCTAAGCAAGTTAACGCGGGAACAGAAAACCAAATACCGCATGTTCTCACTTATATGTGGGAGCCAAACACAGGGTATACTCGGACAGAGAGGGGAACAACAGACACTGGGGATTCCAAAAGGGGATGCAAGGAGAGGGGCAAGGGTTGAAACACTACCTATCGGGTACTACGTTCACTACTTAGGTGACGGGGTCATTAGAAGCCCACACCTCAGCATCATGCAATATACCCATATAATAAACCTGCACATGTACCCCCGAACCTAAAATTATATATATATTAAAATATATATTATATACATTTATAATTATATATTTTATATAATTTATATATTCAAAAATAAAGTTGTATTAAAAAGAGAAATTCTTTAATATGAGCAGATTTATTATAGGGATCTCCATAGTTGTCGCCAGTATTTAATCGAGTAGACTTTTTTTTTTTTTTTTTTTGAGACAAAGTCTTGCTCTGTCTCCCAGCCTAGAATGCAGTGGATCACGGCTCACTGCAGCCTCAACCTCCTGGGCTCAAGCAGTCCTCCCACCTCAGCCTCCCAAGTAGCTGGGACTATAGGCGTGTGCCGCCACACCCAGCTAATTTTTGTATTTTTTGTAGAAACAAGGTTTCATCATGTTGCCCAGGCTAGTCTCAAACTCTGGTCTCAAGTGATCCACCTGCCTCAGCCTCAGAAAATGTTGGAATTGTAGGCATGAGCTACTGTGCCCAGCTACAATGGACTTTTGATGGAGTAGAAAGGCCTGTTTGTTCATATTTATTGCTCTTTTTCTCACAGGGAACAATTTTTACTTTAATAACTCCGGGACAAAAGGCATTAAGAGTACAGTTCAGTTAACATTTGAAGAACTCAGAAGCTAGGGAACTATCTATGAGTCTTATATATTCTTACCAACCAACTGAATAGAAATAAATTAGCACTATACTCAAAGACATGCTCGTCAAATATGTGAAGCTGTGACAAACACAGAACAGTTTTTAAAACTCCACGTCAAAAAGTACCTAAAAATTAGCCAGGTGTCATGGCTCTTGCCTGTAGTCCCAACTACTCAGGAGGATGAGATGGGAGGATGGCTTGAGCCCAGGAGTTCAAGGTTACAGTGAGATACGATCACACCACTGCCCTCCAGTGTGGGTGACAGAGCAAAACCCTGTTTCAAAAAAAAAAAATCTAAAACTTATCTAAGTACAGTTGAGTGATAAGACGTGTCACAACAATCTTTTCAGAAATATACATCTTCATATAGAATTTGTTTGCTGAATAATCACATATATTTTGTGGTAGATTTGTTTGGGAGTTTCATCTTTGGATTTTAATTAAAAATCACTGCTTTTTGAGTCAAGAGTATTTCAAGCAGAAAATAATGGTAATAATTTTGATCCAGTTTTTGGAGAAGTCATTTAATTTTTACTGAAAAGAAAGCAGAAAACCATATAATACATTGTTATATGTAATCAATAGTTTCCTATGAATGCCAAGTTACATATGGTATCAGACTATGCTGTTCTTGGCCCATACACCACACGACATTAGAATCAGAACTGTACAGTCCTCTTGCAGATTGGAAACCTGGTTTCTCTGGTAGCAAGTACTTTTTGGCTTTAACAGATACTGAATTCAATAAAATTTAAGCCTTAATGATTTATGCACATTTGCATCAGAGTAATCAAAACAGTGCTCTATTAAACCAGGATAATATTAATCAACGTGGAATGAGCTCCAGAATTGCTTTGGGGTGAAGGTGGCCAAAGGGAGCAAAAGAGCCCAGCTCAATGCTGTTGGTACCTGTTATCATCATTCCCCAAGAGCAGCATGTGGCACAGCAGGAAGCCAGGCCAGCTCCTACCATTAGCACACAACGGCATAAGTAGACGTCCATGTCAACATTTCTGAAGACCCAGAATGAGCTGTAGATGGCCATGATTTTTCTGATGACTTTCACACACATGAAAAAAAAAAGTAACGATAATTACTAATATTATAGGTGTTTCCTATGGCCAGGGGGTGTACTAAATTACCACCAACATGACCTTATTTATATGTCACATCAATTTTGAGTGCATACGCTATGTTCCCCATTTTACAGAGGAGGAACTACGGCTTGGAGTGGCTGAGGGCCAAGGTTCTACTGTCAAGGAAGTGAGATCCTGGACTGCAGTGCAGGTCGTCCCCTTCCAAGGCCAACAAACGGAGCCAGGAATATTCGAATTCTGACATTATACCCTGCCAAGCCTTTTTCTTCTTCTTCTTCTTTTTTTTTAACTTCACCTTGCAGAAGCCATCTAATCCCCATGAAGCTAATTCCATTTCCCATATCAAGGGAAATTAATGATAGTGAGTCATTCTGAGAGAATACCTAAAAGTTAACTTCTCTTATTTTTTTCCCCCTGGTGGCACCCCTTGCTGGGCTACCTTTTGGGTAAAAAGATGACCCAAATCAAGTCAAGAATCAAATGAAGACTCAGGTCCATTAAGACGTCTTTATGATGTAAGTCTTCTTGGACGTGGGACTTTCTGAACCTTTTGTGCCGGGGTCTAGGATGCAACCTTTTAGCTTGTACATGTGTTGAGTGTAGGTCAGTTTCAACTCAAAAATCGGGCTTTTCATTCAGAGATCAGCTGGCTGATTTTCTAGCAAAGCAGCAGGATAAAAAGCTTCCAACTATTTCCCTCTCCTCCACCTACGGGCATTCCAGCCTCACCTAGCTCAGCTCTCTTGAGTGAGACTTACAATGTGCTGTAATACGTCAAACTTTTTAACAGGTTCAGAATTGGTCTTTGGTCCATCAGACTGCTATCCAAGTCTAATATCCAAGTCTATTAATAAGTATTACTAATAGAAAGTGAAATGGAAGTTTGTAGATAAGGTAACGTATCAAGGTATGTGTGATGCAATGCTGGCTATTTTTCAAAATTGTTCTTGCCTAAGATTTCTAGGATTTCATCAGGTGAAATCACAGCTCTACAAAAGAGCTAAACCACCACCAACTACTTTGCTTGCATCAGAGCCACTAACTTTATAACAGATTATAAGCTTAATCTGAAGCTGGAACACACATACTGACCTGCTGCTATGGGTTAACCCACAAAACAACAGTCACAAAATAGAGATGACAGCATCCACGTTTATTTAGGCTCCTTGACAGAGGCAGGGGAATTCCGGAATGATGCAGTAGCTGCTCAGACCCCCACAAGGCACGCATAGCTCCTTTTAGAGACCTCACTTAGCATTCAACACAGACAACTCCTCCACCAGCAGGAGTCCCTGGAGAAATTCTTTACTGTGAGATTAGCTAGAATTGATACGTTCACACAGCCGGCAACATTTTTATAAATGAGCCATTTGTTGTTCTCCTCAACGTAACCTTCACTGTTACATCCAGAAAAGTTCTTTTCTAAAAACCATTATCCCCTACAGAGAATGGGCCACTGAAGACAGACCCTGAAAATATAATCGATTAATATCATGGGAATTAGAGTCATTTAGACACGGAAGTCCTCTGCCCTCTGGCCAAGAGTCTGCCCGGCGATCCCGTCCAGGAGGGTTCTGGGCTGCGGTCTCTACAGATGTCACCGAGAGCTTCCCAAGAACGAATGTGGATCCGGGAAAGAATAGATGAGGCACATATTTTATAAGCTGTAAACACAGTTTTCAACCCAAAGGCTTAGGAAGCCAGGGCAAGTCTGATGAAAATCAGGTGGCCACTAGGGAAGAAACTTATTTGTGAGGTCCCAGGTTGAGTTAGGCACTTTGGAAGGCCTGTGGCAAACTGCTGGCCATGGTTGACTCTGGGAGGTAGGACGGGGCGGGGAGAGTCCTTCCACCAAGGACCCATCTGTGCATGTGAATTTTTACCTCACGCAGGGGCTACTTTCGGAGTGACAGAACAACTGCCACCACAAGTACATGGCAAAGATAAAACACTTCACGATCCCAAGCTCTGGTCTGGTTCCTTTTACAGAAAGAGAAGCATGCCTTATAGGGGAGGCCTCCCAGTTGCAGGATAAACTGAAGAATGAACCACAGTATGACGTACAAAATTGAAATGTAAACACCATCTAGGCTCAAGAGAACTTTCTTATTAAAAAAAAAAAAAAGTCAGGCAGATCACAGTTCTGATGTGAGGCCTCCTCTGGCAAGCGTGCAGTTTTTGCAACTTGGGCAAGCAAAGGTGGGCAGCCTGCATGGCCAGAAAGGAAGACTCCTGGGGCCTGGGAGAGCCACAGCCCGGGAGGCCCAGGGAGCCAAGGGCTTTCTGTCTGCAGGAGAAAGGCTGACTTTTCAGGCAGCCCCTGGAGGCCCTAATGCAGCACAGGAGCCCCGACAAAGAGCAGAGGTCCAGGGAAGTGGAGTCTACTCACTTCTGAGGCTGGACTGGGTGAGGCTCTTTAGTGACCTGTAGCAGGTGAAGACTGAAATATGAAATACAATTCCTTCAGCTCTTGCTATGAATTTTATATTAGGTTCTTCATACTTTTTTTTTTTTTTACTTAGTTGTTTTATTAAATGATAAAGAGAATTAGGTCACATCCCTGAATGAGAAAGTAACTTCTTTTTAAATCAGTTAACCCAAGTAGGGAAAAGGAGCTGCTGGCGCCCCAGGGCCATCATTCCCACACCATTCATCACCTTGTGTGAAGAAGCTGGATTCCAGGAATTACGAATCAGTATGAAATGCATAAACAGCCTTAGGAATGCTGGCCCCAAATGCTTAAGGCAGTGGCAAGAGTCTTGGAGCTCAAGGAGAACTAGACGATTCCCTCTGAAAAGCATTCACTGTGGCTCTAGAGCTACCAGGTCATGACCATGAACTCACGTAGCTGAACACTGGGAAACAGGGAGTGTCTGCAGAGCCAAATGTCTGCCAACCTGATGATTTGTTATGAGCCATCCCAAGGTTGATCAGTGTATGCAGTTGTTTTTTAAACCTCTGCGGACATGATAAATGTTGCCATCTACTTGAGTTCAATTGTGAGAATGTTCCATATGTCACAAAGCAAAGACCAAGGCCTGAGGAACACTGTGACTGAGAACTTGTCCTTGGGAAAACGGCTTGGCTAGGTTTCCCATGCTACTAATCGCCTTGCGAGGTGCTCGGCGTTTCTGGAATGGCCCGGCTCTGTGCAGCTCTGCGAGACACGTGCCCTGGCTCTTGCATCCCAGCTGCCTGGCTAATACTCATGCCAGTCACAGAGAGGCAAATCCTCTAACTGGGAATGTTCCCTCCCAGAGAACCAGCTGTCGTTACAGTAGAGCTCGTCCATCTTCCGTCCTTGGACAGATGAGTGTTGTGCACGCAGTAGTGAGCTCCTTACTCACTACTGTGGACACTGGCCCACTCGGCAGACCTGGGTCTCAGTGTCTGGACCCCACCCGGCCACCTACCCACGTGCTTCTATAACACGCGGCCCGCAGTGGAAGCTCACGGGTCCATCTCTCGCTAAAAACTAGTGTTGGAAGAAGCAGGAAGCAAAGGGAAACGACATTAAAATATGCCGAATGTAAGGTTCCAGCTGAGTGACTTCACATTATTTTCCACCCTGAGAGTAACATTTTCCATGACTGTTGTTTAGAAAACCAGATGTGCGAGGTGTCTCCTTGTCCAGAGCATCTGCGTGAGTGCGTGAGAAACACGTTGTCTTAGATGCAGCAGGTCTGCGGTGAGGTGGGAACAGTGGCCATCAGTGGCAATATTATGGGAGGCAAGCACACATGCTTTATGAGATTGAATGACAACATTTCTTTCAAAAAAGTAAAATTAGTAGATTTTAAAGCATTATTTGCAAAGTAGCATTTTCATTTCTAACTAGATTATTGCTGGAAAACTCATTCCATGACCTAAATTCTCCCATGAACAATGGCATAACGGCATACTTTCTGATGGCTGGGAATAAAAGTTCCTTTGAAAGTATCATCTCCTTCTTAAGTCACGTTATTCAGGGAGAATGAAGGGGGGACGGGTGTACATAGGAAACAGCTGTTTAGGTATGAAAATCTGATTGTATAGAGAGGGAGCAGGGGGAACCCAAATTCCCCTCAGCCTACACTCAGAAGGTCGCCGCCTGTCATCTGGATCCGAGCCAGCGCTCTGGCGACAGCCCGCTCCCATTAGAAGCAGCGGCTCTGGGCCCCGGGAGCCCGGGCCAGGGAGGAGCAGCAGTTGCGGCGTCCAGTGCAGAGGGAGTGCCCCAGAGTGTCTACAGCTGAGAGGCTAGAGCCGCGCCCATATGACTGCCGCCCCCCACGGCCACCTGGCCCTGCGCCCTCAGCCCAGAACGCAGGCCTCCTAGGGCAGGGGCGTCCAGCTGCACCCCAGGAGCCTCCTGAGAAGCTTTATTATCATTAATACATAATAAAGCTGGGTTAGAGGGGACTCAGAAGCCTGGGAGCGACAGAGCGTTAACACAGGGTCCTACTCAGGAGCTCCTTACTCCAAATCCTCCGTCACTCACATTTTGGTATAAAAATGCAGGCAGTTTGGATGTTATCAGTAGTATCTTTTGGTTTATTAAGTAGAGTCTATTTCTATGGTGTTTGGCAACAATAACAGCTACTTAATAACACTGAAGTCTCACCTCTCATTCTACATACTTTAATTTTTTTCAAGGTGTCATCAAATACTTTTATCTGGGAGCATTATGTTTCAAGTGGGCCAAAGAGAACTTGAAATATTTCTTCCACGTTGGGGGATTTTTTTTTTTAACTTGTCCTTTGCTCCTTATATGTTATGCTGCCAAATGAATGATGCTGCCAATGGCAGACTCTCTGAGGTAAATTCACTGGCCCCAGCAGGGACAGCACCGCTGATCTGGCCTTACAACAGTCCGTATTTATATGGGTAACTCAAATGAAAGGGTGGGCTGACAGTGAGATGAAAGGCTTGATGAGGTGATTTCTAGGAAAAACCCAGCATCACAAATGACAACAGGTGACCGCAGTCAGGCAGTGGAATTTTCTGCTACCTGAACACCAACATTGGAAACCAAATGACACAAATGTGGCTTAGGAGTCTCCTCTCCCTGGTGTGGGCAGGGTGACGGGCTCGGGTTGAGGCACCCACCTGCTTGTGGGACTGTCCCCTGTCCGTGGTCTGCAGCCGTAAGCTGTGGTCTCCTATCTGCATCCGGGAGTGTGGGGAGTGCTCCCCGACTGGAAAGCCACAGCCTCGGTCACTGTCGTCGTGGTCTGGGCCATCCGCCTGGTGACTCCCCTGGACTCCAAGCTCCCCGAGCCCGGAGAGGGTCTCTGGATGCTCACCCTGAAACAGGCAGGAGGTGACGATCACAGTTTCAGCCAAATCCTTTTGCTGTAGAGCCTGATTTTCACTGTTTGAGGATAATGATCCATGTTGTGGATTATCAGCGCCTATACTTCTCAGTCCTTACCCCTAAAATGCTCATTTTGGCCATTTCACTCATAGGCACTTTCTGCATTTAAATAGCACAGGGTGGGTGCTCAACTTATTAGAAGACATTAAGAGAAGACATTAGAAGACATTAAGGAGAAATTTTAATTCTACTGTTTTTTAAATTAGTATTACTAATAGCTATGGTTTTGTAAGTTAAAGGAGGAGGAACTCCAGAGTACTAATCAACAGGAAACTTTAGAACGATTTCTAGGCTTTGCTTAATAATGGTTTTCTATGTCACGGATAGTTGGAAGCTGGCGGAGTCAGTTTTTGAGACTTTCTTCACCCTGAGGAAAGAGAAGCACTGTATTTTCCCATTCCTAGGATGAGAACTTAGAATTACATACACTGTTCCCTAGAATGAAAACCAGACAAAAGGTCTTCGGGAGCTAAAAAGAAACCATCTATTCACAATGCCTCGCAGTAGCTGGCCAAGAAGCCAGGGTCGTGGATGTACAGAATACACAGAACACCAGTGGCTCCCGCCCCGGGTGCACCAGGAAGCAAGGCCAGGAAGGAGCCCGCAGTGCAATCAGTCACTCTGACGTAATCAATACAAAAGCAATCAGAAGGCAAAGATCTCTGTTCTGTTTCTATTATAAACCTAGGAATTGAGGCATAACAGGAAGAACATATACAAATTCCAGAGGTGGCAAAGTGAGTCATCTGAAGCTTAGAAAAGATCCTTTTAAAACTGTGTGGGCAGGACGGCTTTTCACATCTAGGAACAAAACTCAAATAGAAAGAAGAGCAAAAGTTTTAGAAACTAGCTTTTACAAACCAGCCAGGTTGAATGAGATGGTGCAGGACCTCAGGGTGATAACATCAATGAATTTATAAACGAGCAGCAAAGGAGACAGGAGCGAAACTTTGCTACAGCGTGGAGTTATGGACCAGGGCACTCTTAAAACTAGGTCAGAGCGTAGCACGGAATTCTTAGTTTCATATATAACTGGACAAGCTGCTGCATTTCCATTTCT
This sequence comes from Macaca fascicularis, assembly GCF_037993035.2. Classification (NCBI taxonomy): domain Eukaryota; kingdom Metazoa; phylum Chordata; class Mammalia; order Primates; family Cercopithecidae; genus Macaca; species Macaca fascicularis. The sequence continues at coordinate 77,218,251 of NC_088392.1, read as the reverse complement.
TGGATCAAAATTGACAAAACAATTTAAAATAATAATGACTTCACCACAACGCAAAATATCCATGTGGCAAAACTGCAATTGTATCCCATGAATATGTACAAGTAAAAAAAGAGAGAGTAGATATTGAGCAGGCAACCAACAGCACCTGCCTCTGCCAGTCCCTCACTCACTCACATCACGCAAGTTTCATAGGGAAGTCTGTGGTTTTCTTCATGTCGTTCCTGCACTATTCTCAGTAAGTTTATGCCTAGCACTGCATACCTGTTCTTGCTACTGTAATGTTACTTCTGTTATATTTGCTTGTGTATAGGAAAATGATGGATGTTTCAGTCACCTGTGTTCAATTTTCTCTTATCTAAGCGTCTGTATGAATTGCTCTAAATGTTTTTTGTAGCAATATTAGATGTTAATCAAATATTGAGAAATAAAATAATAGAACATGACTGTGTGTAGGGTGCGTGGGGAGATAGCAGTGTCTGGGGTCAAGAACAAAACAGATGCAAATAAAAGGAACTCGACAGTGGAGTTACCTCAGTGAACTCCTCTCCTTCCTCCTCCATCTGCTTCCCTTGCCGCCAGTGTTTCAGCAGCCACCTGAGTTTGACGTAGAAGAGGAAAATGTTCTGCTTCAAGGACCGGAGCTCCTGCTGCATCAGATTCTTCTCATCACTCCAGGTTCGCTCATGGAGGCTGTTTTGCAAAGCCAGGCTGTGCATTTCCAGTTCTTTCCACCTCAAGGCATAGAGGTGCTCCTCCTCCATCTTGAACGGAACAAGAGACAGTGTGACAAGCGGCTAATCCAATCCGCCACCCAAACCAAACCAAGAGTCCCTGCAAACTGCCAGTCAGTCTCTGTCATGCTGCATATAAGATATGAAACACAGGAGCCCCCAGAAGTTTAGTTTGATTAAGGGCTTCAGACGTTTCCTGTTGACAAAACCCCATGAATCTTGTGATTCAGAAACAAGTGCTATTTCAAAATAAGGTATTGTGACAATTTTTCATTGCCAAGTCTCTCATGGTGTTTTATACGTCTCGGAAGTGCGGCTTACCACTGACTTAAATCCCATGTAAGCAGATTCCATTTCCCCTCTGTACATGGGCTGGGCACTCAAACGTACATTAAATTGTAAAGAAGAAAAGAAGTGGAAATCCTTCCCCTCTACTTCCTGAGCCCCCTGACTCCCCACAGCCCTGACAGAAGAGAACCCCAGCTGGTGGAGAGCACAGCAGGCTGGGTGGAAGGAATTCTTCCAAGTACACAGGCCTCGACTGCATACAACAGCGAGGAAACAGAAAAGTGGGTCTGAGAGCCTATTTCCATGCTTAAAGACTTGACGTTCCTATTAGATGTGCATATCTCTTAGGAAAAGAAAAGTGTCACTGAAAAAGTATCTTGCATCTCCACATTAAATTCCCGTTTTTTAAACACCCCTGGTATAGACACTCTTCTAAGCAACAAACGATAATTGTGTATCAACAATGAAAAGCAAAGGAGTGAATAAAATACCGCTTTGCACATAAGGGCACAAGAATAGTATCTATAAATAATATTTACAGTAGCTAAAGTGATACTATGGGATCAAAGCTTTGTGTTCTATAGACCAATAAAAGGTTCGAATGCCAGCCTGAAGGTTATCAGCTGTCCTCTCTTAACACTCCTTCTTATGCCAAAAACCAAGGAAGGGATTTATTTTTCTCTTTAAAGTACTAGATTAATTCTCAGAGGCCATGGGAATAGAACCACAGCTGCCGGAGGCCAATGCGCTGAAGGCCAGTGAAGAGTCAGAGGCAGCTCTGCAAAGGTCCACAGGTCTAGACAACGACCTGGTGGCTGTTCTCCTAATACCTGACCTTTATTGTAGTTTTGGCCGAAATAACAGAAAATAGGTGATTTTATTCACCATCTCAGCAACCCTCAGCATTCCACCACTGTTCTCCCCTGTGGACACAAGGGCAGCCTAGTGCACCAGACACCCAGCATCTGCAATTTCCTACTGGTAAGTCAACGTGGTATTTTTTTGGGTGGGGGAAGTGTATTTAACATTTCACACTGAAGATGTAACAGTCATGGGATCTTTTGCACCATCTGGTTTGAGTTAGGTACATGACAATAGAAGAGGCAGTTAATCTATAACAAAGATCAGTAATTAAAAAGAAGGGCGGTCTGGTCTCTGGTCTCTTGGTCATTCACAGAACAAGAACAATGAGGAAGAGAGTTCATCTATAATCTAAGAAACAAAACTGCAAACATGTTCATGACTCAGTCTCCAGGACTTAACTTTGCCCTTGACATAATCCATTTAGAAAGTCCTGTAGTTTTATTTTCTTTTACAAGTCTTAGCCAACTGACTCCTGCTAGGCAGGCTTCACTGGCCTCAGGGGCCATGTGAAGATAATGTGAGCCCCTTCCCCGCCTGGCTCTGGAGAGGTGCCGGGCCCGGCTCTGGAGAGGCGCCGGGCCCGGCTGTGGAGAGGCGCCGGGCCCGGCTGTGGAGAGGCGCCCGGCCCGGCTGTGGAGAGGTGCCCGGCCCGGCTGTGGAGAGGCCCCGGGCCCGGCTGTGGAGAGGTGCCCGGCCCGGCTGTGGAGAGGTGCCCGGCCCGGCTGTGGAGAGGCGCCAGGCCCGGCTGTGGAGAGGCCCTGGGCCTGCCTGTGGAGAGGCGCTGAGACACTCGGACCCGCCTCCAGCACTGCGCCCAGGCCCTCCTGGAGAGCCTTCTTTTCTCTCCCTCACGTCTCCACTGCCCTTTCCAGCTCCTTCTGTTCCACGACTCCGTGAACTCCCCAAGTCTCAGAGCTCAGTCCTCTGCCCTCTGGGCACCTTGGGGGACACTTTCCCTTCCCTTCTGAACAAGCCTGAAGGACATCTCCTACCATTCGAAGGCTCTCCCACAATACTCCTCCATCATCAACCCACATACTAGAAACACGTGGGCCCCGGACATTGTGCTAGCAGCATCTTCAGTGATAAACTCACTTTTCAAACAATTTTTGGTGCCATGCAAAACTTTTTTTGTTTAATTACTTAGGAATCTATCTTTCAAGTAACATGGAATTATTTTCCTCTGATAATAAGATGTGCAATTTGACCCCTAAATGAAACACTTAAAAATTGAGTCATGCATGTAGTGGTAGAAGTTGGCAGAAAGTATTTAGATCTTGGCATTCGGCCCTGCCTTCCCTAAGCTGCAAGGTACAGAGAAGGCACTCACTCCTTTAATCAGTTTGTGACCCACTTAAATCACATGGCCTCAGTCAACATGGGGGCTTATGTGTAGCACACATTCCTTGCCAAAGTAAGTTCTTAGATACACCAGGACTTTATTTGCATAGGATATTTATTTTAAAACACCAAGGTGCTCTATTCAAGATCAACTGCTTTGCTTTGTTTGGTTTTAAAGACACAACTATCTTTCAAGAACAAATACACAGGGGAAGAGCAGCTGCAGCAATTCTGAACCTAGATATCTGTCCACAACTTAATTAGGTTTGGGGTGGCAGGGATTGGGCCGTTCTCATGGATGTCCAGGGCGATGAGTGCCCACATCTGCGAATCCCTTCTACTGGGAACTCTGGGGAAGGATTTGCAGATAAAAGGTAATTAGCGAGAGTAACAGAGGTTAATCAGGCCACAGCTCAGGTTGCGGCAGTTTTCTGAAGGCAATGGCTTAGGGTGAGGTTGCTGATTTTTCTATCAGAAAATTCACCCAACATTAGCAGAGGTGACAGACACACTTTGCTGTCCAGTTGCATTTAGGCTCTTACTTGATGTTAGGCTGGTACTGCTGCAGGACAGTTTAGATTAGGTATGAGGAAGACCTTGCTGTGACCACAGTGTAGATGCCGAAAAGCATGTGCTAGAGCAGAACGGTAGAGTTATCTTTAGGGGCATCTGAGGGGACAGCTCTACTGGGTGACCTTCTCATAGGTGCCCGGGAGTCTAGCAGCCTGTACGCAACAGACAGCCTTCTTTGAAAATGCATCGTGGCATTTCTCCTTTGGGGCTGTGCAGTTCACGAAGCGGTTGTGCTGAAAAATCCGTGTTAAATATTTACCTTATGGATCTTGTTTGTAAATGTCTCTGTCTCCTCTTGATGCAGTCTGGCCGCCTGCACGAGCTGACCCTGTAGCTCCTCTATGGATACACTCTGCTCAGGTAAAACAGAGGGGCCCCTGAGCTGATCGGTGGGATAAAGGAAGGGGTTTAGTGGAAATGAGAACTCTGCCTGAGGTGATGACGCAGGACAGACATCTGCACAAGCCAGGGACACACACGGAGCGACACAGCATGTGTGGGCGCTGCAGCAGTGGAGTGACTGTGGCAGCTCCCCTGGGGTTTCTCGCTAGACCCCACCGCTCCCTGAGTTACCTGGGGCGGGACAGCTCCACCTGCCCTGCATCTCTTATCCAGGACGGGAGTGGGCAGCGTCACCCGCCACCATAACCACAAACCAGACTGAGAGAAGGCGGCCAAAGTACACCAGAGGTGACCTTGCTCCCACAGTGGCTTCTGGACGCTGGGATGGTCAGAGCTGACTATGACCGAGGCAAGCATGACCACCTATTACACATCAGCCTCTTGGATTCCCTCCCCAAGTCATGGGGTCTTTCTGAGTTGCATAATTAATTTTTTCATATGCTTTCTTATTAGAGTTTTTCCTGCTCAGCCGAGGGTGTCTTTATCGAGGTGATCTGACCCCGATGCTCAGGGCAATAGGGTGGGGGTTCATCAATGAGCAGAGATGCACGGCTTCAGGCCTCCCAATCGCACATGTTGCCTAAGGAGAATCGCACAAAGATGTACTTACTACATTTAAAGACAGGTGGTGGAATCCGTATCATGACTTTTATTGGTAAAGTCTACCTTTTATGTTCTAATGCCATGATAGAGGAGTCAGTGTCACTACTTTTGAAATAAAATGTGTTTAGAGATGGAAACACTGTTATGCTAAAAATCTCAGGCATCATCAAAATTTAAGCATGACAGTTTACCCACTGGATTATGCTACTTGAAGACAGGTGATTTATAAAACTGGGAATTCGAGTAGATTGTTGCAATAAAATATGTGCTGTTTCACTGGTTCACTCTGAGTCCCTTTAACTCATCTACTACTTCTCCCTGAGGATACTGTTTGCTCCTCCTAATCTGCTGGTACCTGGGTAGTCAAGAGTGAAGATCACACCCTAAGAACAGAAAATGCAAAAAATAAAAGAGAAGAGCACTTTTCTTAGCACTGGGGATATGAGAAAGGGGTATTAAGGAAAGAAGAACAGAGACAGAAAATCAGACACTGGGGATTCACCGAGTTTGGCATAAAATTTTGAAAACTAGAGATTTAAACATCCTATTTTCAGAAAACTCAAGAACTTCTGAGAGCATTAAATGCTTCTTTGATTTGCTAGTTGTTCGAGACTATTATAGTCTTTTATACATACGAAGCATTGTTTGGGGTTCTCGGAAAAGATGCATTTCCCTACATGTTGAATTGACCTCAATGACTAATTTTTCATTTCTAAAAGTTCTATTACTTAAAAAATATGTGTGGTCTTTTATGATAGTGACATATTGTTGTCCTGTTTGGTTGCCTTTAATAACTGTGAAAGCACTTATCTGATAGCGTCCATCTGAAAATTCTATTATCTGCAGTCTTAGGGTTGGATCCCATTTGTCGTGTCTGCCAACTCGTGTTCCTGCTGGACGTTACTGGCTTGTGTGACCTCACCTCCTAGGGGCACTTACCTATGGATCTGGTATGGATCTGGGTGGAGGATGTGCCTCCAGTCTGGTTTCCTGTTTGCTGGAGCTCGCAATATTACACAAATCCCTTTCTCTGGGGATTCCCGGACCAAACTGGTAACATCAATTCAAAGCCTGACCCTGGGTGAGGCCAGCTCTAACCCTCCCACTCCTGATGCAGAGCTCTTGCTGGGGAAACAAGTATCCGCACTGCCTCCTCGCTCCTTGCCCCAGGGCCAGCAGGCAAATGCTTCTCTGGTTCATTCATTTCCTTTCTTTCCCTGCGATGTCAGGCCCCATCCTCTGTTCCTTTGGAGCTGCTGAAACCCAAGGCTCCCAGTTACCAGTTCTGGCAACAATCTCCCTAATCCACCCACCCAAGGGCCACAGAGACCGCTCTGGTGCTCAATCGTTTGTTTGTTTGTTTTTGTTTTGAGACAGGGTCTCGCTCTGTCGCCCAGGCTAGAGTGCAGTGGCGCAATCTGGGCTCACTGCAACCTCCACCTCCCAGGCTCAAGCGATTCTCCTGCCTCAGCCTCCCGAGCAGCTGGGATTACAGGTGCATGCCACCACACGCGGCTAATTTTTGTATTTTTAGTAGAGATAGGGTTTCGCCATGTTAGTCAGGCTGGTCTCGAACTTCTGACCTCAAGTGATCCGCCCGCCTCAGCCTCCCAAAGTACTGAGATTACAGGCGTGAGCCACCATGCCGGCCTTCTGGGTCCCAATTCTAAAATCAATTCCAACTCTTGAAGGTTCCCCTAAATTTCCTGGGAATTCAGCAATGTATTTAAGAGGATACTTCGTATTTTATGCAGTGTTTTATTCAGTATTTATTGAGCACCTCCAGTGCTAGGCACCGTCTAAAGCGTGGGGGATACAGCGTTCACACTGTGGCCACACCTGCCCTCGGGGCTTCCCTCCTGTCTCAGGTGTTCCGTGCAGGACTGTTTCCAGGTCACCTAGGCTGCTCTCCTGCCAGCTTTACTTTCCAGCTACACATTACTCTATAAACTCAAAATGTAAAAATCCTCCTTATTTAATGCATTAGGTGCTAGCCAAAAGCTTTATGAGGTGTAAAAACAGACATCCTAATCAAGCGTATTGTTTAAGAAAAGCAAAGATCTATTAGTTTAGTTTCTATAGATTGCATGACTGTTTGAACCACACCTTTGAAGAGTCACAGAAAAGGAGGTCCTACGAGTCTGTTCACGGGGGAAGTCGGATTCACCTGCGAAGGCTCCAGTGTCCTCTGTAGACTGCTGCCTGCTCACAAGCAGACACGCTTAGATTCTCCTTATCTATCAGAAGTTTCATTTTCCTTTATTGTCCATTTTTGCTAATGCAATACTAAAACTCCCACGGACAACTGCTCCTAGCTGGGATGCCAGCGTCACTCCAATGTTACAAAAAACAACATACAAACATGCTATGGCAACAGGTTCAGCCTAGAATTACTCTACTGCCACACAACTGCATACGACCACATACATCTGGAGAAAAGTTTCACATGACACATAAATATCTTCTAAAAAAATAAGTATTTCCCTTTACCACCCAATCCCCAAAGATTTGATTCTTAAAAAAAAACCGTTCTTTGTTCACTTACCTAGGATTCTGATTATACATCAAATTCATTTTGATCTCCCTATTAAAGCAGCTCATCTAAACCAACACCACCCTCACTTGTTTCCGAGGCTGCTGAGACACTAGTCTTGACAACCGTAACCATTCTCCCCACATCAGTGTTCTGAAACTCCCGCCCATGTCTTCCCCAATAGAGCTGCATCCCACACTGATTGACAAAGGCTAACTTCCCCAACTCCAGAGAAAGCGGCTTATAAATTACTTCCCACACCTACGAAGATTATCTTCACAATCTCAAACACAAACAGAAAAGCAAAGCTTTTCATGGCCGTCACTAGAGTGCCTAGCAATACTACTCCTGTATTAGGACAATTCCATCACCAAGACCACGGCTTCATTTTCTGGAGGGTTCCATTTTGTCCTGGCCAGTTTCGCAACCACTTATTTCAAAAGCAGTACATGAGGCCAACACGTGTGCAAATACTTGGCATAAAACCCCATGTAACTTCCTTGGGGCTGGCATTTCACAGCTGAGGCACGTGGGATCGTGAGTGCTTTGTGTGCTTCCTTGATTGAAGGATAAAAGCAGGCACTGAGGAGAAGAGCTCTTTGAGATTTCTGACCCAGAAACTCAATCCTCTGGTCACAGGCCTGGTCTCCTTTATATCTGAAATCCGACCAGCGTCCGTGCATGGTTACTTCTCATTCAGGACTATTTTTAAGGTGCCTCACACATTCCAAACCATTCCACACACCACTCTCTCTTAACAAATGCGAATGTCTCACGTTTGATGGGAACCCCAGGGAGCCAAGTCAGGGAAGAGTCCAGTGCAGTGTGAGCATCTCGCTAATATCTCCTGAGAAGAGCAGGCAGCAGGAACACTTGTCCTGAAGTCTGTTATTTTTTTAGCAGTTCATTTTTGCGTGGTTGCATTGATGTGTTAGTGGGTGTCCGTGGGTTCTGACTTCAGTTTGCTCTGGCTGTGGCTGTAAGAATGCTGGCCTTGGAGAAGCCGCCCCTTTCCCGGGTTTAGTGAATGACGGCGTTGGAGCAGCAGGGCTCCTCCACTGCCCAGATTTGCAATCTGCTAAAATGTGTCATGTGTAAGAATGCACTTCTCTTTCTCCTCTTTAATGTTATAACTGCTGTGGCTGGTACAACTATGAGTAGCAGTCACAGTTTTGGTCTGGCCAAAATGCCTCCATCTTTCAAAATAATAACTTACCTTCTTTCCCCTTTCCCCAAATACAAAAATCCTTAAGGCAAAAGACACAGAGGTGTTTTGTAAGTGCAGCTGGAGACATGAATCGTCTTTAAAAACTTCTGCTCAAAGCCGGGCGCGGTGGCTCACGCCTGTAATCCCAGCACTTTAGGAGGCCGAGACGGGTGGATCACGAGGTCAGGAGATCGAGACCATCCTGGCTAACACGGTGAAACCCCATCTCTACTAAAAAATACAAAAAAAAAACTAGCCGGGCGAGGTGGCGGGCGCCTGTAGTCCCAGCTACTTAGGAGGCTGAGGCAGGAGAATGGCGTAAACCCGGGAGGCGGAGCTTGCAGTGAGCTGAGATCCGGCCACTGCACTCCAGCCTGGGTGACAGAGCAAGACTCCGTCTCAAAAAAAAAAAACAAAAAAAAACTTCTGCTCAAATATGGAAAGTTTCTTCTTTGATGCCCTGATACTAGGTGTGCTATTGGGCCCCTCCCACACCTCCGAGGAACTACGGGCAGAGAGCTAAAGGGGATCCACACAGGTACAGTCGTGGCTGGCCTGAGGGCAAAATTGGTGGTTATTTCAAGGGAAACGTAGAAGGGAGCAAAGAGAGCTACCGGCGGGACCTGCAGCTGCAGCCCTGCCTCAGTCTGCGTGAAGGTGTCCGTGTTGTGTTTCCCTCAGTTACTCCAGCCGGGTGTGCACGAGTCTCCGGCTGGGCGGCTGGGCTGACTTACGGGGGCTTTGTGTACTGTTTCCATTAGAGCCTCATGGGAAAGCAATTGTTGGCAGCAAATTCAGGGATGTTCTCATTAAAAGGCTTTTAAGAGTTCTGCTCCCCAGAATTATCCATTGTACAATTCCTTAACACAATGTCATATTCAAAGACCAAACTAACAAGGCTGTCAGAGTGACATTCACACCAGGGACGGGGCTGCCTCTCCCGACCCAGGCTCTGCGACAGATCCACATCCAGCTCCTCTAATAAAAGGAAACACTGTGGAGATTCCAAGTGGCTCCAGAACATGCCTTATTAAAAAATAAAATAAAATAAAATAAAATAAAATAGGATGTGTTTGCAGCATAATTGAGTTTTCTCTCCTGTGTGAAATGTCTTTGTGAATAAAAAACATCAGAACGAGGGATATTTGTTTAGAACTCCTGATTCATACTGCTTCCCCTTCTAGGAAATGACGCTCCCTAGATCTGGCCTTTCACTATGGAGATTTTTAGCTTTCTTGTTAAAATATACAAAATTAAAGGAAGCTAGATGGATGTGGTGCCATTCCATGGCAAGACTGCGGCCGTACAATTAGTTGTTAGAGTGACTCTTTAGAAACGCACGCAGGGGTCAGTGCAGGGCTCTCCCACCGCTACAGATCAGGCCGCTCCGGGGATGTGCTGGGGAGTGGGGGCTGCAGCTGGCTGAAGGCTGTTCTAGACCCAGTTCTGCCACCAACCAGGAGGGGAGTTTACTGGCAAGCCGCTTCACTTCTCGGGCTTCCTTTTTCTCATCTGCAGAATGAGAGCCTTCATCTGTAGACCTGCTGTTCCCTTCCGAGCTGCACCGTTTGGAGATCCTGTGCTGCCCCGTGGCACCAGCTCACTCTGCTAATCTACTTCTTGTGAAGCTTTATTGTCCCTCAGTATTTGGTTTGCTTCAACTCAGTATGCTTCTCTCTCCCAAATCACTCCCAGTTTCTGAAGCTATGCTATGCATTCACGATGGTGACCACTTATCACTGCTCCAGGTTACACAATAAGGACCTAGGAAGAATCCGGGAGGAGAGCTGTCTGACACAGGCTCTAACTGCACACAGCTATGTGTGACACACCTTGAAGGGCAGAACACTTGGAAAGGGAGATGCAGTTCCTGTAAAACCAACCATCAAAGGGAAGGGGGCCGCCCTGTGTAGCCGGAGCTGTGGTTCCAGAAACAGCCCATGGCAAAGAAGGAAGAGCTACAGTGGGAAGGGAAAACTGGCCCCTGACTAGGGGAGCTATGACATACTTCCCCCTTGTAAGTCCCCAATGGCAGGACATTGCATTCTCTATTACTAATCATACTTTACACTGACACAGCATCTGGACTTTTAGAGGTGTTTCCTCATTCAACAGCTCCTTGGGAACCCCCTCTTTCTCTCCCGGGTGGGGTGGCCTGTGTCTAAGAGCTTTCACTCTCCCAGGCTTCTGACAACAGTTCCAACCATGGTCCCTGTGGTGGCTGCAGCCTTGTGTACACCGGGTTACTGTGGTGAAAGAGCCTGCTGAGGGTGCCCACAGGTCAGGAGTGAGCCTCCCTGACTCTACCAACCGGCTGGCAGTATCACTCGAGACCGTGGGATGGTCACACGAGACACAGGCAACAACTGAAAAAGGGGAGCCCTAAGGGGAGTTTCCTCCAGAGCAGGGAAGCCCGGGCTGAGTTTTCATCCCTGTTCTCTGCAACTGCACAAGAAGCCACTGCGCGCTCAACAATCGGCCTGCCTCCAGGGGCTCCCGGTCTGCGGAAACAGGAGGTGGACAGCGCCTGCGGTGAGCTGTCCCTCTGTCTGACAAGCACAGCAGTTCACCGCATGCACCTGCACACACCTGCCTGTCCCAGTGCACGCAATGGGTTTGCTGCCAAGTGAGTTCCACCTAGTTCCACATCCTCCTGCCATGTTCCCTCAGGGCCTTGTCCGGGACAGAAAACGTCAGGCAGCCAGCCACACAGAAAATGGAAGGGGGGCGGGGATTGCTTGCCCACGCTGACCTCCAGACTGAAGCAGGTCTGGCCTCCCAGCCCATGGCTCCCGGCGTCCCCGTCTGCGCGGCGGTGCAGCTCCCGTGCAGTTCGGAGGCGCAGGCTCTCCCGCTCGTCCCCTCGGGCCGGCCCCAGCTGCCACTCTAGCTGCTCTCTCAGTCTGGACTGTTAGGTGCACGGGAGGGATTTTTGTTTTTTTTAAATTTTAAACAAACAAACAAAAAACACAAAGGACAAGAAGGTGGAGGCAGGGAGAGGGGATAAAGAAAACAAAAATGGGTAAGGGAGACGACTGAGAAAACGACCAAAGAACAGCACAAATAGAAACACCAGCTTAAAGACAGCGGTGGACGAAAGTGAAGAGAACAGACCCAAGATGAGAATGAGCAAAAGGGCGGGTGGACACATCCGAAAAGCAAAAAGAGAAAGTGGGGGTGCAAAACACTGGTTACGGGGCACATGCGATGGCGATGCGTGAATCCGGAACTCAACCGCAAGCACGCTACCCGTGAAGGAAACGGAAAACGAGGCTCTTCCTTCCTTACTTGTGGGTCGAGCAGCCAAAGCCACAGTCCAGGGCGGCAGCTGGGCCATGCACCCAGGCGAGGCTAGGACAGCAGTCCTCGGAGGCCCTCCGCGCCCTCCCCAGCGGCGGCAGGGCGGCACGAGCCAGCAGCGCTTTTCCACCAAAACCATCATCCTTCTCAGCACCGCGCTCCTCGCCCGCTTTGGCTGATCCTCCAGCGGGAATGGGGGCCTGGGCTGCCTAGGGCCTTGGACTGCACTGTGTCCCTTGAAACACACCCAGGAAGGGACGTGCTTGGTAGCGAGTCTGCTAATTATCCTGACTGTGACATGCGTTTGTCTTAGCCTCCTCACGGCTTCTTCAGCGTGTGGCTGGTTGGTTGAGATACCAAGAGAGGAGCAAGGCCGGCCTGCGTCGAGCCCTATCGCTTCCACTGGGCTTAGCCTCGTGTCTGGGAGGGCCTCTAAACCATGAGCCGTGGCGCAGTTAAAAATAAGACAGGAAAAAGGAAAAAGAAACAAGGCAATACAAGAAAACTTAAAAAAAAAAAACAAAAAACAAAAAAAACGGAGCCCAACCAAGAGAGAGGATCCGGTTGCCCCGGAGGCTTTAGTACAATGCAGGTTTGAAATCATAACCAAGCAGCCGTGAGCAGCGTGAGCCCGAGTGCAGCAATGCCAGCGAGAAGGAGGAAGAGCAAGGCGGAGCAGGGAGGCGAAGCCACGAGCCCCCTTACCTGCAAGTCTGGGCCCAGCTCCTTCCCCAGGTTCCCGATGGGGGAGTCCCGGGACACGGAAGTCACAGTGGAGAGGAAGCTAGAGGACTCTGTGAGGTGGGGCAAGGGGGATAGGCCATCCCCAATGCGGTTCACCTGCTCCAGGAAGGCCTGAAGCTCTTTCTTGAAAGACTTCATCTTGGCGTTGATGGTCCCCAGCAGGTGAGGCTCCTGCCGGTCCCCCTCGCCCCGCTCCTCTTCACCCTGGAGGCCAGGCCCCGGCGAGGGTGCACCCCCCTGCAGCCCCGCGTCACGGAGGAAGCTGTCGGTGTCCGCGATGAGGTGCTCCACCGTCCGCTCTAGCCGCTGGGCCTCGTGTTTTAGGGTCACTAGGCACTCGGAGTCCTCCCGGGCCTTCAGGAGCTCCGTGGCGCACGGCTCGCTGGCCTCCGATGGCTTCCCGCTCCCGAAGCCCGACGTCTTCTCGAACATCTCCTCCGAGTCACTCTCCCCGCCAACAGGGCCTTCCCGCTTGGGCTGGGGCAGGCGGCTCTCCTCCCCTTCACTCTCCTTCTTGCCTGCATCGCTCTCGGCATCGCTGTCCCGGGGACTGGGGGCACGCAGCCCCAGGTGCGCTGCCAGGTCGCAGCGCTGGATGTTGGACAGCAGCGCATGGTTCTCGTGCTGCAGTTTGAGCACCTTGCCGCTGAGCTCGCTGATCTGCAGCCTGGCTGACTTCAGCTCCTCCTGCAGGGGTGCCCCTCCCCCGGCACCAGGACTCGCACCCTCCCCGAGCCAGCCCGGCTCCCGGGGAGGCTCAAACTTAAACTTGCTGAGCTCATGGGTCAGCTGCCGGTTGTGGTCTTCGATCTCGGAGATGGACCTCCGGAGCAGCTCCGCTTCCTCTTCCACGAACTGCAGGTGGCGGCGGAGCTCAGTGGAGGACTCCAGGGAGTCGCCGAAGGGTGAGGTAGGAATGCTGGGTGCGTGGTCCCGGCCCAGGCCCTCCCGCTCCTGCTGGCCCCGCATGTCCTCCATCTCTGCCTTGAGGCCACGGTTCTCCACCTCCAGCTCCACGATCTTCCGGCCCAAGATGTTGGCTTCCTCCTCCACCAGCTTCAGCCGCAGCTTCAGCTCGGCCTCCCGGGTGCTGGGGGGCCCGCCTGCTTCCCCCGTGGGCAGGGGGCTGTCCACATCTCCATAGAGGGACTTGTACTTCTGGAGCTCCTGCTCCAGCTCGTCCTTCTCCCGTCCTAGCTTGGCCATCTTTTTGCGCATCAGGAAGGCTTCCTCTTTGGCAAACTGGAGCTGGCACCTCAAATCGGCACTGTCATCCTGCCAGGAAAGAACAGCCCGGGAGAAGGGTTATTTGAAAATACCAAATGTTCGTGTTTTTCATGATTCCCCTCACACCTCGCCCCCAATGCACACAAACATCAAACACCGATCTTCCCGTCGGTGCCGTTGAGTTACACAGAGAAAGACCCAAGACAAAGCAGGGGTGGGCCTGGGGCCTGTGAAAGGCCTACAGTTTGTTGCTTTGCCACAGAAACAAAAGAAACAAAAAAAATTAGTTTGGAAAAAAAAATGCACGTGGAAATCATCATACAAGTTATGAGCGAAGTAGGCAAAACGAAATGAGGCGCAAAACCCAGCGGGAATGCGCAACACCTCATTGCTCTGTGGATCCCACCTGGTTCCTCACCGGCACCAGTGAGAGCCAGCAGGACCCCTCACCAAGGCCTGGTGCAGGCAAACAGGGTTCAGAGCATCTTCCACCCTGCTGCACTCACCACCTCCAACGTGTGGACCTCCTTCTTTCAAAGTGCCCGGCAATCCATGAGGTCTGACCAGGATGGGGAAGTCAGGCCACCCCAAATAAGAGCTCAGCTTTCCCCTGGTTTCCTAAGGTACCTGAGACAGGGCAATTCGCTTCTCCCCATCCCGGTCTCCCCAGCCCTAAGGCCCCACAAGAATGATATGACAAAAAAAATGAGGCATGAGCATGAGGGTGCTTGGAAGTCTAGGCGTGTACTGAGTCAGTACCGAGCTCTGGGTACACACTGGGTACTGCACACCCAGCCACCTGGGCTCCTTGCAGCCTCTCGCCATGCAAGTGCAGCTGCAGAACCTTTGCTTATGTTCCTTTCCCTTTAGTTGCTATGACACAGCAGGAAATTAAACTCGGAGACCCAAGGCAAGGAGTTAAATGTTGGATAGTCAAGTGTATCAAAACCTGAGAAGTGTCCTCATAGGCCTTCCAGAGGGTTCTGGAGGATCCTCAAAGCTGACTCTGCTGTTCACAGCCTGCAATGCTTGGCTGAGGTCAGAACGGCACTTTTTGGATCCACTGGAAAGTCAACTCTGCTTTGCAGGGCTGGTCTCCTTGTTTTGAAGCCAGATAACTCCCCATTTTGGTTTTGCAAAAACATTTTACTGTTCACATCCAGCAGATGGGAAAAATAACCGATTTCACAAATCACTCCTCTTTGATCGGCCATCAAAAGTTCCAAAAGGCTTCAGCAAAGGTTTCCCCCATCACACAGAGAAACTGACAACAACAGCTCTACAGGAGTCAAATCCCACAGCCCTCGTAGAGGAAAAGGCATCAAACTGCTCTCCAGGCCTGTCGCCCTTCTCTGGAACAAGTCAGCCCCCGGGGGAGAATTAACCCCTTCAGATCGTCACGTGTGCTCACAATGCAGCTTCTACACTCAGAGAGCATGGCTCGTTCTCTGCCGCAGTCTGGTCGCACACTCACAATTTGATAGAAAGAGAAAGCCTCCCTCGGCACCTCCCAACTTTCCTCCTTCCACTCTGCCTGGTCCCTCCTTGCTCACCACAAACCCCATGGAAAGGGAAAAAACGATATGACCAGGAAGGCTCAGGTCCACACCTACGATAAAGTGTGCAGCCACTGCCACAGGGAAAGCTTGCCCTGGCGCTATCTGTGCGTCCTCGGGAGGATGACATGCCCATTGTCATCTCTTAGCTGAGGACAAAACCAGGCCTGCTGGACTTGGGGTCAAACACGCTGCCCGGAGTCCTAGCTTTGCCCCTCCTACTGTCCAAGGGGCCTGGGCTAATCACAGACCCGCAAGGTTGTGATGAGGGTCAAATGAAATAATGGTCTGTATATGATAAATCATAAACCTAAAAAGTGTATTTTTTATATATAAACTGGTTTGTATATGATAAATCACCATGCTCTAGCTCCCTGAAATTATCTTATTTGTCTGAAACACAGTTAGTATTGGGTAAAGGAGCCAGTAAAGAGTTTTTTCCTTCTTTGCACATTAGGAGAATAACATATAAATGTCACATGGTCTTTGAGTCCTGAGAACTTATCACATGAAGGATTTGGTTGGGTTTGGGTTAGGCAGACATAAAAATCAATCCTGTGACTAACCTGAAGTAAGGCTGTGTGCCCTACTCACAACTACTGAGGCGAATGGGCTATCATCGCCACTGGGGTAATGACATATTTTTTGAAAGAACCTACACAGAATACATGGACTGTAAAAGACATACATTGTTATTTAATACTAATACTAGAGGAAAAGCATACTTGTTTATCTGTTCATTCATTCTTTTTTATTATTATTATTTTATTTTGAGATGGAGTCTTGCTCTGGTCACCCAGTCTGGAGTGCAATGGCACAATCCTGGCTCACTGTAACTGCTGCCTCCCAGGTTCAAGCAATTCTCCTGCCCCCTGCCTCTGCTCCCGAGTAGCTGGGACTACAGGAGCATGCCACCGCGCCCAGCTAATTTTTGTATTTTTACTAGAGATGAGGTTTCGCTATGTTGGCCAGGCTGGTCTCGAACTCCTGACCTCAGGTGATCCAGCACCTCAGCCTCCCAAAGTGTGGGATTACAGGTGTGAGCCACCGAGCCTGGCCTTGTTCATTCATTCTTTCAAGACATATTTATTAAGTACCTACTATGTACGAGAAGTTGGCAAGTTACTTTTAAACAACCCCAGCTTCTTAGAACTTTCGAAAGTAGAGCAAACAAAAAAGCACCTTTTCAATTTTTGTTAAACACAGATTTGTAAGAAATTCAAATACACAGACAGGTCTTTGTTGTTCCCATGAAGGAACGCAGTTTAAGCTAAAATACTTGTCAACAGAGATGGATTGTAAATACTTAAAAGCTTGGGACCAGAAAACAGGGGAGTGCCCTCAGCCCCATTGTTAATTTGAGAGCCAGTGTCCGTCCATTGTCAAAAATCATCTAAATGATCCCATCTCCACCTCTGAAGCACAGAAATCCACAGCAGCAGAGATCACAGAGGGCAGCGTCGTCCAGCTACGGGGAAACTCGGCCCACTCTCCACCCTTCTGGAGCCTGGGACGCGAGACTGGGCAGGACAAGGTGGGGGCAGGGCCGCCTGCTGTGACCAGCGTCCACAGAAACTTGCAGCTGGCGAGGCCTTGATGTGGTGGAGCCAGGCCAGGAGGGGCAGGCAAGGGGCACTGTTGCCTGCATGGTACGGGAAGCTTTTGGCTCAAACAAGCGCGTGGACCAGGGACTAAGGCAATCCCACTCTGCCTGGTCCCTCCTTGCTCACCACAAACCCCGTGTAAGGGGAAAAATGATATGACAAGAAAGGCTCAGGGAAATAGCTACGACCAGCTCCTTGGGGTCTTCCCCAACAAGTTGAACTGAAACATTGGGGGAAGAGGATCATCTCTGAGAAGGGTCCTGAAACACGCCGGAGGTTATACATGCTTATCTGCACCCCTCATGCAGGCAGAATGTCCCCATAGAGCCCTCAAATCACCTCGATTTCCGGAAACCTTCAACCTCACACCATTCCCCTCTGTCCACCATCCACTACAAATCTATCATAGAACAATTCTCTTCCGTCTCCTTGAACCTAAACCCAGGTCAGTTAAAGCAGCAAGATCCTATGACATACTCTAACGAGTGTCAATGTGTAGATTACCTGAGGATTGATAAAATGTCCAAAACGTCTTCTCGTTCCTTAAAGAAAAAAGCTGTCAGTATGACAGCATGCTGTCATTTCGACTTGACAACCATGCATGCACTATGAGGCCTGCCACCAAGACTAAAGCAGCGTTGAAAGACTGTCCTGGAAGCCATGGGAGAGTGTGTATTAAATGAAGTCACACGTCCTCGGTGAGGTCGAGGCAGCTAGGGCAGGGCCCGCTGCACCTGCGGGGTGTTGTGTGCAGGAGAGGGGCGGCCTGAGGGAAGCTGAGCTCGGCCTGTTCTGAGTAGGCGAAGCCACTCCTCATAAGATGGGGAATCACAGCTTCAGCTCAGGCAGTGGGAGGCTGGATGCCCATCTTATGTGTAACCATAGACTTCTTAAAACTCTGCCAAGACTCTCGTGGGGCGGTGGGGGCGGGGAGCAAGGCCGAGTCTAAACTGAAGGATATCATTTCTGGTTTCAAGAGATCATTGGATAACCCCAGGAATGTGGTATGAAAGCAGGTCAAGTCCAACTTTCCATTTGACACACGATTCCTGTTGCAGGCAGAGGGCAGGCTTGGCCAGGAGGGGAGACACCCAGGGGCCCACCACCATCACCACCAGCGGGAAAGGCCTTGTCAAGCCACAGAAATATATCGCTCCCTGTATATATTCTTTGGCTTGCAAGTCAGCCGTCCAGCCAGCACCCCGAGCGGGTGACTGCCCGCGTGCCTACCTTGCGCCGGGGCGCCAGCTTCCTTTGGGTTTTGGTTGCGGGCCTGCAGTTCCCAGCGCGCTCCATTCCACCATTCTGCTGAACAGAAACTCCTTCCTCAATCATCCCGCCGGCTGGGCGGGCGTTCAACGCATCCCAGGTACCAGGGTTTCGGACACGCGCCCGAGGAGCGGCAGCTCCTGTTCTTGGCCCGTTTTACCCACGGGGCGAATGCTGTTCATTTCACAATGGGGCAGAATTTCCCCTTTTAAGGAAAAGATCTTCCCTGGGCAAGAGCCAGTCGACTGAAAACACTCTCAGTCCAGGAGAGTGTAAGTACCCAGCAGTGGGTGGCAGACTTTAATTTCCCTATTATTAATGGATTCCAAAGTGAGGCTGGGAGGCTGGGGAGGGTGGAAGCAAACAGTTGAGCTTCCGCGTTCTGCTGCTGCAGGGGCCTGCCCCTCCTTGAATGATGCCCTGGGGATTAGTGAGTTTGGAGAATGGAGAAACCCAGGGGATCCTTAAGAGGGGAGTTCACAGGGACAGGGCCGCAGGAGGTCGGTGGAGGTTGCTGAGCTCTTAGTTACCCCGACTCATTGTGTCTCTCTAATTACCACTTGCTCTCAGACTGCAGTGAGCTGATATCCCAATAACACCTTTGTTCTCTCCACCACCTAATGCTAGCAGCAATTTAAAAACAGAATCCAGTAAAACAGATTTACAGAAAAGCTAAGAAAGTTTTGAAGAATGCATACTGTGCATCTAGAAAGGGCTGAGAATAGTTTACCTTCAATGAGGACCATTTAAGATATTGTTCAGCTTGCACATTAAAAAACAACAACAACATTCAAAACAGTGTCATATGAATGACTCGACTCCATAGTGGCTGTTTTATTTCACTGTGTGGATGACTTTGAAGGTCAAAACACTTTTTACCATTTATAAGTACCTCAGGCCCCCAAACTACACTTAATTCTGTTTCACACAAAGCCAGTTCTTTTTCCTGAAGAAATCACCAGCTTGTCAGCGTCGGGGAGAAACAAGAGGGAGGATCTGTGGGATTGCAAAGAAAATGTTCACACTGTGGAGGTTAGGAATGAGTCCACGTGTTTGGACAGGTAATGTTTCTTTGAATGTATTAAAGGCAAAACTAACACTGAAAAAAATTCAAAATGAAGTGACTTCACTTACAGGAGATGTAACATTAGAATGAAAACGTCTGCTTACCTGGTTAAAGGTTTTCTTCTCCTTGTACATTTCCCGAGTGCTTCTTCTTTTTAGGGAACTCTGAAATAGATCCAAGTGACATTCTGTGACCAAGGGCTCACATATGACAGCCAGCATTAGCAAACATCATCCCCACAGGTGGGGACACACACACTGGACGGAGGCTGTTTCCCACCAAAATCAAGAAACAACTTAGAGTCGATGTGTAAATGCAGTCGGAGAAGTTGGAGGAGGTCTTTGAATCTTAAGATTCTTGAAATCCTAATTATTGTATTTGGGGTATTCCTTAAGTATTCAGTTAATGAAAAAGGAGAGTGGCTGGGATAATTTTAACAGTGTAGAGAAGGCAAGAAGAGGAGGAGAAAGGCAGGAAGTTTGGGAACAGATAACTCATATTTCTGGAGCTGGTTCACTTTCCAAATCATGTTTTGTTTGGGCTAATATGAGAATTAATTGGTGTTTCCTGGCCAGGTGCAGTGGCTCATGCCTATAATCCCAATGCTTTGGGATGCCAAGGTGGGAGGATCATTTGGGGCCAGGAGTTTGACACCAGCCTGAACAACATAGTAATAAGACCTTGTCGCCACAAAAAAGATTTTTTATTTTATTTTCAGATGGAGTCGCTCTGTCTCCCAGGCTAGAGTGCAGCGGCGTGATCTCAGCTCATTGCAAGCTCCGCCTCCCGGGTTCACGCCATTCTCCTGCCTCAGCCTCCCAAGTAGCTGGGACTACCAGTGCCCACCACCACGTCCAGCTAATTTTTTGTATTTTTAGTAGAGACAGGGTTTCACTGTGTTAGCCAGGATGGTCTTGATCTCCGGACCTCGTGATCTGCCCACCTTGGCCTCCCAAAGTGCTAGGATCACAGGCATGAGCCACCGCGCCTGGCCACACAAAAAATAATTTTTAAAAACTTAGCTGGGTGTGGAGTCGTGTGCCTGTAGTCTCAGCTACTAGGGCGACTGAGGCGGGAAGACTGTTTGAGTTCACGAGTTCGAGGCTGCAATGAGCTATGATCAGGCCTATATACCCCTGTACTTTAGCCTGGGCAACAGAGCAAGACCTTGCCTCAAAAACAAACAAACAAATAACTGGTGTTTCCTGAGTGGCCAGATAAAAAGTGCTGTGAAGGAAGAAGGGCGGCCCTTGTTTACAGACAAAACCTAACTAGGTTGTGAAATTCTCAGAAAACCCACTCTAATTCATGGCTAAACCTCCATCTTAAAGATCTTACAAAGCTCATAACTTATTCCTATGTGAAATGAAGGCCTTGGCTATGTCCTTCAGTGCCTGGGAGCCCTGCCTAGTTTTACATTATAGACTCCAGGCAAGAAATTGCAAATACATCTGAAAATACAAACAGAAGTATGAGTAAAGGGGCCTAGGGGTGTCTGCAACACACTAACTGGGAGATACACCAGCTCCTGCAAAGGGAAAGTGTGAAGGCAGAAAGAAATGAGGAGTGAGAAGCCGCCTAGAGGAATATGAACGGATTTGTAGCCTCTTAATCTGCAAAGATTAAGTTAATCCTGAGGAAAGCTGGGAGGAAGCAGGTGGGAAGCAGAGCTCTGCTGGCCCTAGACCTATAAGGCAAGTCTGCAAAAGGAAAGAGATTGTCCCCAACACCCACCTCCCTCCCCTCTGCACCTCCACCTCGGGGTCCAGGACCTCATCTGAGATCTGCTCAGAGCCCGGACTCTCTCGGCTTTACTCCTGGGTGCCCACCCTGTATCAGAAGAGTTTGCAAAGGAGGCTATATGCAAGTCACTTACATCGCAGTTAGAACTTAAGTTCATTAACTCAGTACTGTTCACATTTTAAGTGTCTCACTCTCAGAATGCCAGCCCTTGCCATTTATTGGAAGAATCCTAGGTTAAGAAACAGTTAAAATTCTAGCTGCCCCTTGGCCTCTAGGAGGCTGGAGACCCGGAAAATATAAAATAGATAATTGAGAGAAGGCCCTCAGGGCAGAGGGCTGAAGAGGGCCACGGAATCACCGTGGAGCAGGGGCGGCAGGCTCCCTGACTAACAAAGGTGGAGGGAAGCCCAGCTGCAGAAGGCTTTATTTCCTTTAGCCTTTTTGGTAAAGCAGGTCACACTACAAAGAGAACCAGTCTCCACCAACAGGTAAAGGTAAGCCTGTCTTAAGGACAGCTTGAATTTCTCCACTCTTAATAAGAAAGTTCGCCAAGATGTTCACCTTCATGCTTCAGTTAAGAGGTTTCTTTTGTTTGTTTTGCTTTGAGACAGAATCTTACTCTGTTGCCCAGGCTGGGGTGCAGTGGTACGATCTCGGCTCACTGCAACCTCTACCTCCCTGGTTCAAGCGATTCTCCTGCCTCAGCCTCCCAAGTAGCTAGGATTACAGGTGCACACCACTATGCCCAGCTAATTTTTTTTTTTTTTTTTTAGTAGAGATGAGGTTTCACCATGTTGGCCAGGCTGGTCTCGAACTCCTGATCTCAGGTGATCCACCTGCCTTGGCCTCCCAAAGTGCTGAGATTACAGGCGTGAGCCACTGTCCGCGGCCAGAGGTTTCTTTTATTTGAATGAGCTGAGTGAGATAAATCCTGATGATTCAGCAGGCTCTCTCCCAAGCTTTAACCTAAGGGACTCAATTCCAGAGCTGTAATAGCGATCAGGGCCCGCAGTGAGTGCAGAGCCTGCTGTCCCTGGCTTTCATCACATTCTCCCAATGTACACCCTGAAAGAAAACTAAATAGAAGTAAAACGAAAGCTAGAACTGGAGACAAAATCTATGCAGAATCATGGGCTGCTGCGTTTCAGGCTGGAGGCTGGAGCACATTCTGGGTGGGAGCCCTTGGATGGACTCTTCTAGCCACCCCTACCCACCCC
Source organism: Macaca fascicularis (assembly GCF_037993035.2). Taxonomy (NCBI): domain Eukaryota; kingdom Metazoa; phylum Chordata; class Mammalia; order Primates; family Cercopithecidae; genus Macaca; species Macaca fascicularis. Next base: position 77,195,983 of record NC_088392.1, on the reverse strand, counting down.
ATGTCTCCCCTTCCCTTGCTGATGGGCTGTCAACTGTAGCCCTGAGTCCTGCCATCCTTCTAGCAATTCACAGAACAGGCAGGGAGTCATGGGACGCTCCTCCTCCACTCACAGTGGCAACTAGAATGAAAAACACTGCAAGGGTTAAAGTTTTAAAGTTAACCAGAGGCCAGGGGCGATGGCTCATGCCTGCAATCCCAGCACTTTGGGAGGCCGAAGTGGGCAGATTACTTGAGGTCAGGAGTTTGAGATCGGCCTGGCCAACATGGTGAAACCCTGTCTCTACTAAAAATACAAAAATTAGCTGGGCGTCGTGGCTTACACCTGTAATCCCAGCTATTCGGGAGACAAAGGCAGGAGAATCGCTTGAGCCCAGGAGGTGGAGGTTGCAGTGGGACAAGATTGTGCCACTGCACTCCAACCTGGGCAACAGAATGAGACTCCCTCAAGAAAGAGAGAAAGAAAGAGAAAGACAGACAGACGGAGAGAGAGAGAGAGAGAAGAAAGAGAAGACAGAAAAGAAAGAAAGAAAGAAAGAAAAAGAAAGAAAGAAAGAAAGAAAGAAAGAAAGAAAGAAAGAAAGAAAGAAAGAAAGAAAGAAAGAAAGAAAGAAAGAAAGTTTAGTTAACCAGAAAGGAAACCATAGAACACTGAAGATCAACATAAAATAATGCTTAATGCTGCCTAATGGGAAGACCTTGTTATAAAGAGACCATGTTTCTTCCGAACCATTTTGTAAGTATGTCATTTTAACCAAATTCCTTAAAATACACACACACACACACACACACACACACACATATTCGAAAACTGTGTGTGTGTATGCGTATTTATACGTACTTTTTATGTGTTTGTGAGGGTGGTAAGAATGGACAAAATAATTCAAAAACTCATCAAGAACAGAAGTTGGCAAACCATAGCCCTCAGGACAAATCAACCCACAGCCTGTTTTGTAAACAAAGTTTAATTAGAATACAGCCTCATTTCTCACTGTCTATGGCTGCTCTGCACTGCAAGGGCAGAGGAGAGCACTAATGACAAACTGTTAGGGCCTGCAAAGCCTCAAACTACTTTACTGATCCCGATTTAGAAAAATAAATTGGTGAAAATTGCCAAGAACACTTTGAAAAGGAAAAATAATGACAGTATTTGTGCTATTAGATATAAAAATACAATGGTTCGGTGCTGGTACAAGAACAGACAGATTAATGAAACTAAACAAAAGGCTCACAAATAGATTAAAGAATATATGAGATTTTAACAATTGATACAGGTCATATTTTGAACTAGTGAGGAAAGGATGAACTATTTGGTATGTGTTGGTGAAATAACTATACACACTGTGAGATCAAAAAAGATGAGACACATACTATATCAAGATAAATCTTAGACAAATTAACATTTTAGATGCAAAAAAAATCATAAAGGCATGAGAAAAAAAAGATGAACTGATGTTTGTTCTTGGAGTATGGCTTTTATAAACACAGAAACAAAAGCAGAAACAGCAAGAGAAAAGATTGATAGATTGGCAAGATTTTTAACTTAAAAAAAAAAATACATCAAAAGAAACCACTTACAGTATTAAAAGGCAAATGACAAACCGGAAAAAAGATGTTTCTAACACATGACAGACAAAAGAGTAGTATCTTGCAAGCAACACAAAACACGTCTTAATAAAATAAACAGACGGCCAATAAACACAATTACTGACAATTAAAATAAGTTTTTTTTTCACTTAGAGATTTATAGATTCAAAAAAGTAGGGCACTCAGTGTTAGCACGAACCCAGGAAGACGGGCACTTCTGTGCAGAGGAAGGGGCGGGAGAAACCCACAGCATCTGGGGTGGGGGATGGTGGTGCAGCTCGGCCTTACAAAGGCATAGGTTGAGAGGCGTAATTCCACCTCTGGGAACATACCCTAAGGACAAGAGACACGCACCAAGATTTATGAATGAGAATGCTCTTCACAGCACCTTTTATCATCGTGAGTACTATGGAGGTATTACAATTTTTTCCTTTTTTTTACTGTATATATTTAAGATACACAACATGATGTTTTGATATGCTCATCTCAGAATACACAGAGTGAAATGATAGCTACAGTTAGGCAAATCAACATAACCATTATCTCATACAGTTACTTTCTTTCTTTCTTCTTATTTTTTGTGGTTAGCATCCCTAAAAGCTATGCTCTTGACAAATCACTAGTACATCATACAATAGGACTCATTATAGTCCTCATGTTGTATACTAGATTTCTAGATACAGTCATGCTTTTGAAGACTATTTAAGGATACGGGAAATGCTTACAACACACTATAAAGAAAATACAGGTTACAGACAGCATATATTTAGTGATCTCAAAATGCTTAAAATATATTTATATTTAATATATAACATGTATTAAATATATACCATATATTAAATAATATTAATATATAACATATATATATGTTAGGAAAGTGGCCTGGAGCAGGATACCCCCAAATGTTAATGGTCATCATGTTCAGATGACAGAATTACTAGTGATTTTCACTTTCTTTTTTTGTGGCTTTTCATAAATGATCTACAGTAAGTATTATTTCCTTTAAAATGGAAAAAAAAAAAAAGGTCAGGAAAATAAAACTTGTATTTTAAAGACGTCAGAGAAAAGAGACTATCACAGATCTCCTATGTGGGATTGCAATAACGATTCAATGGAAGTTATTCACCAGTTTCTTGGGTCTCTTCCCATAGGCTGATACTGTTTTCATCAGCTTGGTCCTTCGAGTATAGCCTATGCATATTTGGTTGGTTAAAAAGACCAGGAAGCCCCCTGGGGGTTGGGGAAACTGGCCAGGTACCCCACTGCATTACACATCTCCAGGCATATGGTCCCCTTGGCCAAGTGCCAAGCAGTCATGAGGAACAAGCACTGTGCCTCCAGCATGGAGCCGTGCAGGCTCCTTAATGGCCACCTGCCAGGGTCTTGTCCCGTGTCGAGTGCTAGATGCCTCCGGACCCTGGGTGAAGTAACCGCGGGTGTAGGACAATTTGTGTGCACATCAGTCATGCCCAGTTTATTCCTCTGGATGCCTCAGAGATCCAATGGAGAGTCTCTTCCAAGGAACAATGAAGGGAAGAGGTAAATGCAGACTATTAAATAACATGAATCCCCCAGTGGGGGCTTTGCCTGGTGACTAATTCTACTCCCTCCTTTTAGCCTGATCAACTGCCAGCAAATCAACTGCATATTCCTACTGAAAACAAAAAAAAATTAAGTTTGTGAATCCAAACTGAATCCATCTAAGGCTGATACTTTGCTGAGTACTGAAAATGATTAAATAAAATACAAAGTTAGGCAATTATTTGGACTTTCATGTCAATTCTTAATGCTTCCTATTTTAAGTTGGCCAATTTCTTCCAATTTCAGAAAAATTAATAAGCTCTCAATTGCTAAAATATGTCAGAGACAGACTTTGAAAGTCTAAATTTTTTTTAAAATTTAGATTGGTAATAAAAGGAGACAAATAAAAATTAAGATGCTGTAAATTATAAGTCAGTATGGGAACGAGGATGTAGACGCAGACTGATAATTTTCAGAATTCTTACAGATTCTTGTTATTTAGAAAGTTTGTAGGTTTTTTGGGGGGAGTTTATAGCACACACAGGTATAAAATCAGATTAACGAAATGAAGGTACAGAGGTCTTTTTCTCCCTTTTAGAAGGAAGTTATTAAGATTCCTTTACTCATATTAAATTGGTCATGGGAGCTCACACCTGTAATCCCAGCACTTTGGGAGGCTGAGGTAGGGGGATCATTTGAGGCCAGGAGTTTGATGTTGCCTGAGCCACATTGCAAGGCCCCATCTCTATCATATAAAAAAGATTATTTTACCCATATTAAAGTTGTCATGTAAGTGCTAGAAGATGGATGTGAAGGATGTGAATTAATCAGCCTCGCGTTCAGCCAGAAACACTACATCCTAGCAGGAAGATGCCCCCTCCCCCTTCCTCCTCTTCACTCATCCCTTTATTTGTTTCTATTCTAAATATTATGCCGTAAGAGGTATTATCTATTTATGTTTTCACCTATCCCTTTAACAGTTCCGGGGAACCTGCTTCCTTTCACACCATGGGGCTGCTCGCTTCACCTCGCACTGGAATTTCACAGCAGGACCCAATAAACACAAATCCCCTTCTCGGACCCAGCGGAAACCCTCCTTAGCCATAATGCAAAGGAAACCCTTTCTCCTTGGCCCCGTTAAGAGCACCGTAATGATAATGATATTAACAACTACCATATGTGCTGGGCACTCACTCATGGCAGGCACAATGCTAAACTCTCTTTACACATCTGTTATGGACTAAATGTTTGTGTCTCCCCAAATTCATATGTGGATGCCCTAATTCTCAATGTGCTGGTACTAGGAAGTGAGGCCTTCGGGAGATAACCAGGTTCCAAGGAGGTGGTGAAGGTGGAACCCCCACAGTGGGATGAGCGTCCTTATAAGACGAGGAAGAGGCACCAGAGCTTCCTCTCTCTGCCACGGGAGGATTCATCGAGAAGGCAGCTTTCTGCAAGCCAGAAAGAAGGTCCTCACCAGAACCCAACCCGACCTTGGACTCTGCGGCCTCCAGAACTGTGAGCAACAAATGTGTTCTTTAAGCCCCCAGCCTGTGATATTTTGTTACAGCAGCCCAAGCTGACTAAGACAATATCTAATCTAATTCAATACTGACGAGAGCCTGGGGACACATTATGTTATTACCACTGAGTAACAGACGAGAAAACTAAAACACAGTCAAAAGTGGGGTAATGTTTCAAGATCCCCTAAACTTGGAGATGGGCTACCAACCTGGGCCCAACCCTAAGCCTACATTCAAGGTCACAGCCCTCAGACCCTCAGAGCCACCTTCCAGGGCTCTCATAGCCCGATCGCCCATATTTGGGCTGTTTTCTGGTTTCTTAGCCCCAAATTGCCAATTTTTCTCATCCAAAAAATCTTTGTCTTTCTTTAGCGAAAGAGCACAAAGGACTATTCTAGGAATGGTTACAAGTTGCTACATTCGCAGGTGCCTGATGGCTATGAAATAATATTTGTTGGCACTGATGACTTCTCAAAGGATCTGAGACTGCAGACAGCAGAATTCCTTATTTGGAAAAGTAAGACACAAAACTATTATTAGAGGACAAACGTTGTAAGTAAATGAGAGAAAGAAGAGGAAAATTACATTGAGACACTTTGGCTAAAGAAGAGTGGAGCCATGAGCCACAGCATGGTTCAGGATTCCCAGCAGCCAAGTCAACGAGTTTGGGAAGGTCCCAAAGGCAACAGCCTGTCCAGCAAGTGGAAGGTCAGGGTCACCAGGCCACCTGGGATGGACACAGGTGCCCAGCACACCCCCCAGCAAATGCCACTTTCTCCTGGAGGAAGAACGCTGCACATGCAAACTCGGGAACATGACATACATTTGCTTTGCAGTATGAGTTGGTTGGCTCATTTTAACCTTTGTGATATGTACCTTGAAGCCTAGTTTTTGGAAAAAGCTAGGTATGTTTTGCCTAAAACATACTATCATATAGTACTCTGAACCAACATTGCAAAATAAACTAAACCAAAGGTAATGAAGTAAAACTGTAAATTACAATTACGGTGCAAAGTAAAATTGAAACTGATGACCATGACAAAACTATAATGATGACTACACCCAAAACACAAGGATCCTTCCCCCAGAATCCAAACTCTGTGCACATCCCTGCAGGCACTCAGCAATACCATGGAGCATGGTAGGAAACACGGAATCAGAATCGTACATTTGAGAAAACCCTACAGATGAGCCCTTGGGCATTTACAAAAGTTGAAAGTCTGTAGAAACACATGACATTTGCCTGTCAGACTGAATATAAGGCTGTGTCTTTTAGAAAATAATTTGTTCCTGGCCTGGCGTACTGGCTTATTCCCCGCACTTTGGGAGAGTGTACTGGCTTATTGGCGTACTGGCTTATTTGGCGTACTGGCTTACTCCCCGCACTTTGCCTGTATTCCCCGCACTTTGGGAGGCCAAGACGGGTGGATCACCTGAGGTCAGGAGCTCAAGACCAACCAGGCCAACATGGTGAAACCCTACCTCTACTAAAATATAAAAATTAGCCGGGCCCATGTGCTAATGCACACCTGTGATCCCAGCTACTCGGAAGGCAGAAGCAGGAGAATTGCTTGAACCTGGGATGTGGAGGTTGCAGTGAGCCAAGATCGTGCCACTGCACTCCAGCCTGGGTGACAGAGCGAGACTCCATCTCAAAAAAAAGAAAATAATCTGTTCCCACCTCTGCCATTGGTCTAGTGGAAGGAAATCTACCAGTCCATCAAGAGAGGCAAATTATTTCCTAGTTTGATGAAATAATGCAAGAGAGTTAGAACTACTTTGACAACAAAACAAAGCTGAAAAATCATACAAGTAAATGATATATTAAAATGTTGCCCTCTTTTCAGAGAAAACCCATCATCAGTTTTTCAGATGCATGTAATGTGAAAAAATATTTAACTGTCAAAGAGCACATAAGAAAGTTCTGAGTTACTCCTGATACTATTTTATACTAATCTGCCAGTGTCCCTACAGACCCTCTGATTTGACTTTAAGTATCATTCTAATTATAGAGTACACCATTACAGTAGTAAAACTTTGTATATACAGGTGTCAAAACTCAGTAAATGTGAACTAAGATCTGTGCATTTCTGTCCACGTGAGTTTACTCAAAACCTATATAAACAAAAATTTAGCTCTAGGTAACAACGTGTATTTTGGAGAAAGCGAATAGGCATCTACAATTTATTTTCAAATGCACCAAAAAATAAGATGGGTGAATGAATAAAAAGATGTGTAGACAGACATGTGATAAACCGAGTATAGTACAATGTTAACACACAGTGTGAATGGTGGGGATAACAGGTGTGTTCACTACAAAATTATTTTTGCTATCTGTTTGAAAATTTTCACAACAAAATATTGGGAAAAACAAAATCAGGCACATAAATTTTCATTTGCATTAAAAACAGTTAATATTGTGTAGCCATTAAAAATTGTGATTACTAAAAAATTTTAATGACAAAATTTTTTATAAAAGATTCACCTTTTAAACACAGGATTAAAAATATATACTTAATATAATCTCAACAAGATTAAATATTTTTGTCTTGGAAATGTTTGGAAGCAAATACACTAAAATGCTAACAGGTCTTATCAATGGGGAACAGAATTATGGATGACTTTATGTTTTTGTTTATAGATTTTTTTCCATTCCTCCAAATAATCAAGATTAATATTATTTTTTTTTTTCAAATCAGAAAGGTTCTTATTTTTTAAGGACAACGGAATTGACCTAGTGTAATGCAAACATCCCACACCTTCATTAAACCTCTGCTCCGTCTCACCTGGAAATGATGGACAAGAGTGATGGGCCCTGGGTACTCAAGCCAGACAGAAATGAACAGGAGATTAAACTGCAGGATTAACCCCCAGGCAGGATTAGCTCTGTGCCACTGTGGATCATCAAATACCTCTTTGCACAGAGGACAAAGGGCTTAATGTATATCTGAGGACAGCAAATAAAACTCTGAAACCCTAATTGCCTTCCCAGGCTGAAGGCTTCGTATCCAAGAGACTCTCCCACTAGGCGAGGCCTAATAACACCCTGTCCGACTTACTGACCCACATCTGCCTGGGATTCTTGTTATCTGGAGCCACTGCTTGGTTCCATAAATCATCTACTAAACTGTACTGAAATATCAAAAGCATCACTGGCTAGCATTACTGCACAAAAGCTATTGATGCCCCTTGGGCAAATCCTCAGCAATTCTCATCTCCAAGCACCGGCAGCTTGGATCCCTAGCTCTAAGCCCCAGGGCACGATACTTTAAGTGATTTAAGAGGAGGGGGTAACTTTCTGCTCCATGATTTCATGATTCTTAAGGAGCAAAAACCCTCCCTCCTCCATCAGCCTCTGCCACTGTCCTGGGAACTACGGACGATTTAATTAGGCAAGAGCAGTAACAGCTGCAGGGAGAGGTACAGGATGCAACCTGCTCCTACAACAGGACAAACCCCTGGAGGCTAGAGAGCTGCTCTGACGCTGCGGAAGGGGCTGGCCAGCCCTGGTCTTCGAGGTGGGTCAGCCAGTGAGGGCTGGGAATGAACACGCTTCTCCTAAAAGGCAACCTGGAAACAGAAAAAAAATCATCAAAGAACAATACCCAGCCCTGGGACTCAGGACGGGCACAGAGCAGAACAGAGGGAAGGATGTCCCAGCTGCACCTGCCCACCCTCAGCTCTGTCCTGCCGAGCCCTCTCCGAAGAAGGCGGCTGGGCCAGGGCTACAGCTGGAAGCAGGCATTCGGCAGAAAAATAAACAGCTATGCTTTCATGTGATGAAAACCAAAGCAGCCAGTTTGATTATCTCTGGTGCTGTCTGGAATGAACACACAGGCTAAGAAGGTTAACACCCCCAACTGTGAATATCTCTGCTAGTATATTATATTTATGAGACAGAACATTGCAGACAGTGTTGAAAAGCAGGATCAGTTGCCAGAGCTGGTGTTTTCACTGCAGCCTTTCAACAGCTAAAGCCATGGTCTGCAAGTCCCCACTGGGACCCTCCGGGCCCCAGCCTCTGATGCAGACCAGGACACAGAGCCTACAGAGTGTCTCTGCAGCAGCCACCGGAGAGGCAGCTGCTCCTTTCTCCCAGAGCTCGGACAACTCATGCTTCATCTAGGTGGGAGCTCGGTGGATCAGCTCACAGAACAGACGCTCCATGGAGGATGAGGGAGGAGGCCTCGTGAGGCATCATTCTTTGGCACACCCCTGCTGAAATGCAGGCCTGGAGTGCTCATTACCCACGCCTTTCTTGTGTGCAGCATCTGCTGCATGCTTTTAAAAACACATCCATCTCATGCTTTGTCTTCTAAATGACACCGATCTATGACCAGCTTCTCACATCTGAGAAAATCCAGATGTTGCTGGATCTTTATTTGCAAGCTATAAAAATCCGGAAGGCCTCCTGTGGGTACATGAGGGTGAGTGTGTGCATTATTCAGACTTGTGGCAGCATTGTGTCGGGATGGCTCCTCCTGGGGCTGTCTAGATCCATTTGTGCAATCAGGCTGGTTTCCGAGTGGACAGAAAGAAAGAGGCCCAGTCAGGGAGCTCTGTTTGCTGGAAGCTCTGCCTGCTTCCTTCTCTGATGTGGCTGCTCCCTGCTGGGACAGACCTCACATCTCCCAGGAGCCCGCATGACTACTTCTCTTCTATCACTGTTCCCAGGATGAAAGTACATGTCCTGGGTCCTTCTAATGCTTAGGTTCTCTGATTTTATTATTCAACAGAATCACTCCCACCCAAAAGAGAAGAGAGAAGCTTCCTTGAGGAAGCATGGGAGGAGTGGCTTGCCCGAGTAGCTACAGCACCCTCCTGTTGGCACTTCCATCCCTCGTGTGGTTGGGTCCACTTCTTCCTGAGGACGGGCAGTGTGAGTCACTACCCCAGAAGAAAATGGAGGCGTGCGAAGGTTAAGTGACTTGCCCAAGGACTTGCTGGGGGAAGGAGGCTCTCGTTCGAGGGTGCTCTGCTTGACCACATCACAGCTGCCTCTGACGCGCACACAAGCAGGCCACCAACAGTGCAGAGACTTGGTGTGCAGGTACTTTTGCTCTTTCAATCAGTCGTCTGTTCAGCCAGTCATTTCTTGCCCCTTGGGTTCACTGGGGAAGAGCGTGGGTGTGTCTCTGGCATAGTTGCCCCAACTTTCCATCCTCCTTCTACCTCCGCCCCGCTCACCGGCTGCATCAGGCTTCCTAGGGCACACAGGCCTGCCACCATGACATCTATCCTGAGGTGCAAACGTGCTTCAAAAAACTAACCGGTGTTCAGAGAAGGAGCCTCTTGGAGATCAAGCAGCAAATGGCCTGCAGGTAGGTGAAGGCCAAGGGGAGAACCTTCCTTCATCCCACCGGGTATCAACTCCCTTGTTCTTCTTGCCACAAGTTCAAGCTTTGAGGCAGCCCCACGGTGCCCTAGTCACATAGCCACATAGGCCACTATTTTGTTTTGACTCTTCTGGGCATTTTATTTCTCTCTTTTGATCATTGGGAGTAATTGCACCTGTCAGTGCCTCTCAGTGCTGACTGTGTAATTTTAACTGCTTTTTAAAAGCCTCCATGATAATGCCTTTAGAAAAACTTTGAAAATTCAAAGTATAGTTTGTTTTGCATTGGATAATGAACTTTATTCCAACATCCTTACAAAGTCTCAATTGTCCAGCAACCATGTGAAAGTGCCCAGGCTATGCGGGTAAAATGGAAAGATGAATTAAGGACATGGACGCTCACGTCCAAATTCAGACACATCGAGCCAGCCTGTGGTCTCAATTTCCTTACTTAGAAGTGCAGGGTTGGGGACCAGGCCTGGTAATCCCAGCAGGGATTACATGCCTGTAATCCCAGCACTTTGAGAGGCCGAGGCAGGCAGGTCACCTGAGGTTAAGAGTTCGAGACCAGCCTGGCCAACACAGTGAAACCCTGTCTCTACTAAAAATACAAAAAATTATCTGGGCATGGTGGCAGGCACCTGTAATCCCAGCTACTTGGGAGGCTGAGGCAGGAGAATCACTTGAACCTGGAGGCAGAGGTTGCAGTGAGCTGAAATCGCACCACTGCACTTCAGCCTGGGCAACAAGAACGCAACCCCGTCTCAAAAAAAAAAAAAAGTGAGACTAATACCTTCCTTATATAAAGCATTCTTTTAAGGATCAAATGAAGTAATATGCTTAACAAGTGATAACCATAAAAAGCAATAGTACCCTGCCAATTATGATTCTTTTCTTGCTTAATATTTTTCAAGTGCTAATCACCCCCTCCTTTTTTTCAAAGTAGAGAAAAAGACCCACTATTAATCACTTTGGCTTTCTTCTCTCTCTAGGAGAAAAATCAATGTTTAGAAAACAGGCTTTTTCACTCTGCGTGGAAAATGTGTGTTTGAAGTATGAACTTTTTTAACTGTGTGATTTCTATCTATTCTACATATAGAACAGAATTAATTTAGAACCCTAACTTCACATTACGAGTATATAAAGTCTGAAATAAAAATCCCAATCTGTTAATTCCTAGGAAAAATTTTCACAACAAAATTCTCTCCCACAGTAAGAGGACATTATTTCTATCATTTCAGGGAGATAAGTGGGTCAGATTTTCCACAATGCAATTAAGTATGCCAAGAGCCAATGGCAGAAGTGATTTCACACACAATTTACAGGATGAGTCAAACCACCAGGAGAAAACCGATGATGTGTGCTCTCTCCCCTGCTATTAGGGCCTCATTATCAAAGGACAGACACTCCTCTTCGGAACTGACAAGACTTTTTGTCAACATATTAAAATCAAATGAGCAATAAGGCTGAGAGAGACCTGCTGAACCAAAGGATATATAGAAGCGTGAAGCAAAGGAAAGGGAAATAAAAGGAAAAGAAGTTAGGAAAGTGTGAAGCAAAGGAAAGGAAAATAAAAGGAAAAGAAGTTAGGAAACCTCTTCTATACAAGAGTTTTGGGTTTGGATGGAAAGTGAGACGCTTATAGAGTGTGGCACGAGCTGGGCTGGAGACTCTCTGCTTCGGTGGTGGTGTGAGCCAGATGTGCAGGCACGTGACATCTCATTTGAAAGTGAACTGGCATCCAATTGGAAAAAATGAGGACAGACTTAGATTATGTTCCATGGGGACTTTACAGCAGGTTGGACCCTGGAGTCTGGGCGGGCCCGTCAGGGAAGCCCCAGTCAGCCGGCGTCATTCCTACCCCAGGATGGCCACTTCACAGCTGTCCCTTTCTTGGACATCGCTTTCCTCCTCCTTGATTTCTAACCCCCTGGTAACTCCTGGTTTCAGTTTTGTTTTCTTGCACATAACTGAAGCCAGACAGAACAACTCGGCACATCTTGTCACAGGCCCCCTTCCTCCAGACAGACACGGGACATGTTATCAATGAGGACGTATTGAGCGGGCTTGGTTGTGAACTACCATTCCAGGGGGAGAAGAATTTCTTCGTGCAGCTAGCAGGTCATTTCAGCCTGTAGACTATATAGAAGACTTTATAGAAGCTACCAAACAATAATTAAGAATGAAATTAACAAAGAGGAGACAGAGTACACGGAAACGGAATCGTAACTCAGCCCAGAAACAGCCACTGTGACAACAGATGGGTGCAGACGCTGCTTCCCAAGCCTGAGCGGGCACCACACTAGCCCCCTTCTCCCTGTGCTCTCACGCTCATCTCCTCCTTCCCGCCTATCCCACAGAGCCTCAGACCTCCTGCTTTTCCTGCCCCTCACCGAGAGGGGCTCCCCGCTTGCTTCCTTCCTGCACACCCCGTGCTGCGCATGCTGACGTCTTCTCGTACCTCCCTTTCAGCTGCCAGCATGATCGCTCCTGTTGTCATCCCTGTGGGGGTTCTGGCAGCGGCTCTGTCCTCAAGGGTGGAAGCCAGGAAGTCATCATCGACTTCCGTCCTTCCTCACTCCACGTAGGAAACTGCCTCCTGTGGGACAGCACCTTTTCTCTATGTTCTTCTGTTCTCCATGGCCAAGGAAGACTCCGTCATCCCGACTGTTCATTCGAGAGCCTCCTTAGTGGGGGCGTCCCCCCAGGGTTGCTCTCCTTAATCAATCCTGAACATTGAATAATGTTGGGCTGGGAGCAGTGGTGGCAGCTACCCTAGTTGAAATGTCCCAGCGCACGCCGCGTGGCTGCTTCTCGGCTGATGCATGGGTTCTGTACTGTGCATTCACAGGCAGGGGTGCAGCTTTACCATGGAGACCGCACAGCAACATGCCAGGTACCTGCCCTCATGACAGCAAGAGGATGCCGTTCAGCGAGGTGTCCTCGAACCTTCTCTTGGAAAATCTAAACTTACAAAAAGACGTATTTTAAGGCACTAATTATCAGGGATTCAAACCTATACCAATACTCATAGCAGCACGATTCACAATCACCAAAAGGTGGAAATTACCCACGTGTTCATCAACACATGGAAGGATGAACAAAACCTAATCAGTATGTCCCATGGAATTCTATTCAGACATAGAAAGGAATGAAATTCTGATACATGAATACACCTTGAAAATGTTATGCTAAGTGAAATAAGCCAGACAAAATATGAACGAATACTGTACGGCTCCACTTACATGAAAATACGGTTAGGCTGTGTCCCCACCCAAATCTCATCTTGAATTCCCACATGTTGTGGGAGGAACCTGGAGGGGGGTAATTGAATCATGGGGGCAGGTCTTTCCTGTGCTGTTCTCGTGATAATAGTAAGTCTCACGAGATGTGATGGTTTTATAAAGGGGAGTTTCCCTGCACAAGCTCTATTCTGTTGTCTGACGCCACAGAAGATGTGCCTTTCACCTTCCACCATGACTGTAAGGTCTCCCCGGCCATGTGGAACTGTAGGTCCATTAGAGCTGTTTCTTTTGTAAATTGTCCAGTCTTGTGTATGTCTTTATCAGCAGCACGAAAATACACTAATACGTATGAGATACCCAGAATAGACACATTCATAGAGAGAGAAAGAACAGAGGTTACCAGGATGACGGGCAGGGAGGGGAGTGAGGGATTATTGTTTAATAGGTACAAGCTTCTGTCTGAGATGAGGAAGAAGTTCTTGAAATAGATAATGGTGATGGTTGTCCAACACTGTGAATGTACTTAATGCCACCAAATTGGTGCTTAAAAAAGGTTAAAATGGTAACTTTTATGTTATGTATATTTATCACAATAAAAAATACTAATTACACCAAAAATTATCTATTTTCAGTCAGAAGCACCCCAAACAAAGCTCTACATGTGACTCAACCTGGCTTACATTTTGGGCATCACTGTGCAATCTGTGATTTATTGCACCTTCCATGTGAACAGCCCTATACGTTCGCTTTTCTCTCCTTTTATGGCCAAGAAGCTAAGACAGGCGAGTACTGCCTTTAATCTGTAAAATACACATCCAGATAGACCCAGACTGTTTATAAATTTTGTGAGGGCAGCCTTTAAACAGCGACCAAAGCTTTAGCAAGTTTTTTCTCCAAAGACCTTACTTTTTAAAAAAATGATGACACACATTTAAAATTTTTATATTATTACATCTCTAAAGGCAGTTTCTTCTCTCTGGACATTTCAAGGCAATATATTTTAATCAACCATTACACGCATCGTTTCTTCATAAGAAGTCACCATTTCTCAATCCTTATTTGTGGAAAAATATTTCTAAAATTTACCAGAAAATACTAGAGGAAGAAATTTTAATTTTCTAATAGAGTTGTAAAATCTTAAAATTGGTCAGAAATAATGGAAGAATGCCTTCTACAAAAGCCCATATTTGCTTTATGTAAATGCACATATACATACACGCAGAAACACACACACACACGGTTTCTTATGGAAACATGGGAAGAAAAAAGAATGAAAGGAGTAAAGAAAGTTGGAAATAATGGAGGTAAGGAAAAAAGGAATGAAAAAAGGAAAACATTGCAAGCATTACTTTCTATTCCTGATATAGCTCTAGTTGACCCTCTGTATTGACTGAGAAGTCAAAATCCTAACATTTGCTTCCTAGCAGGTCAGTGGGACCACCTGCTGAGATGACAACACATCCCCCAAAGTGCTGTCCTAGAGAACGCCAGGGGAGTTAGCAAACATGGAGCTTGCATCTGCGTCTAACTTTAGATGGCCAACACTTTGTATTCGAGATCCCCAATCCTAATACCACCAGTATGAGGTGGGGACTCTTGTTCTCATTTTCTGTATGAGAAAACAGGCTCAGAGGAAGTAACTTGCCCACCACATGGCCAGGATTTGAACCCGTTCTCCTTCCCCACAGCCTGCGACCCTCCACAGCCCGGCACTGCCTCTCGGAGAAGGGACTTACAAGGAGGCAGGTTGGAATCACTGAAGGACCGTCCACCTCCTGCTGACCGCTCTCGCGTTCCAGATGGACACGAGGTGAGCCCATGTTTCAGAAGAAGATATGACAAGTAATGTGCTGTGGCTTTGGGATTTTGGTGACTCCCAAAGGGGGCAAATAGAGGTCCAAGCGCTTCTCATACAGCTGGAGTCGCTTCTGACCTACTTTACAGCACAGCCCGATGTGCCATGGTGGAGCAGACCCACCCTCAGGACACCAAGGCCCCATGAGCATGAGCCCCCGGGGCCCCTTGGAGAAACCTGGAATCGCAAACCACGCCACCCTCCCTCGGCCAGGACGTGCACCTCTCCCTGTCGGGTGCCACCTCTATCCCTCCTCAAGCTCTGGGACCCCCCGCAGACCCAGACCTGGCATTTTCTAGATTACTGGCAGAAACAGAAAATCGATTATAATAACAGGTTGACATTTGCGGCCATCACACTTTTTTTCTGGAAATTTATGCCAATTATGTGCTTCTCTAAAAATCCTGGGCTTGGAAGGGCAACTCCCTTGTAATAACAGCCTCATCGTGGCCTCCTGCTCTTTGAAAAGGTTTCTTCCCACGAGATTGTTTTTGGGTTGTGACAAATGAGAACCTCTCCGACTCTGCTGCCAGAAGGGTCTCGGAGTGCCCTTGGGAAAAAGCAGCCTCAGAATGAACTAAGCACACAGGGAAAGGATTCAGGTTGCATATTCCTAGCTGTACGGAAGAAAACATAGTCAACTCTTCACCCTCAAGCAGTTAATGTTCCAGCAGTCTTTGAAATCAACAGGATTCTTTCCAAATTCCTCCTGAACTCAGCTCAGATACCAGCTAATGACCAAGAATGAACAAAGTACTGAGCCCCAGGAAAGATGCTGAAAATACTTCACAATGTTTTTCTGCTTTGAGAGGAACCAGCATTTACTTTCAGACCGAAGTCATACAGATGATCTCTGCAGAGGACATGCTCGGTGGCCTGTTAAGACATCAGTAAGTGTGGAAGCATTCAGCATCATCGTGCATGTGATCTGCTACTTAAGTCTTTCCACACGAAGACTTTGCTCCCAGGCAATTTTCTTCACAGTGTGATCACAAATGCAGAATTACAAACAGTAACAACACCCCCGTTTTCCTCCAGGATGCTCTCCACACCCCCTGCTGTCCTCTTGTCCTTCTGTCCCTCTGCTGTCACTAGCTTGGACTGAAACTTCGGAGGAGGTGTTTCAACTGGATTTCACTAGCTCCAATAAGTGGAGGGGGAAAGGGAGGAATTTTTTAGAGAAATCTGCAAGATAGATGTATTTGGTCCTCTCATCTCTATTTGGACTCTTGTCATCTGGTTTCCCTGGTTATCAGCAGAATTTGCAACAATAGTTTTGTTTCCTTGTGCCACCCATTACTGTGTGATCACAAACTCATGATAATCCCCGGGCCCTTGGGAGATGAGAGAGCGCCTGAATATGGGATAAACACAAACTTTTCTCAGGAAAACTTCAGCACAAAGGAATGCAGTCATATAGCTTATGCAAGACCAGGCTGTGTTAGATTTATCAAGTCCTAGAGCCTACCTAGAATCCTAAAGCAGAAGCACGACACTAATCACAGGTGAGATTAATCAGCCTGAAAAAATGTATCCCTTGCCTTCAATTACCCCAAATCCTATGGATGAAGGAAACCCCAGGTGAAGGACACTGCTGAAATCCATAGAAGAAAATGTGTGAAATTATTTCCACCTAGGAAACAAGGAGTGAGCCATGACTAGATGAGTGGAAAGATCTCCTGGTGGTATATCTGGCATAACTCCGGTGGGATTAGAAGAGTGGGTGCAGCTGGGCACGGTGGCGCACACTTGTAATCCCAGCACTTTGGGAGGCTGAGGCAGGCAGATCACCTAAGGTCAGGAGTTCGAGACCAGCCTGACCAACAGGGAGAAACACTGTCTCTGCTAAAAACACAAAATTAGCCAGGTGTGGTGGTGCATGCCTGTAATCCCAGCTACTCAGAGGCTGAGGCAGAAGAATCGCTTGAACCCGGGAGGCGGAAGTTGCGGTGAGCCGAGATCGCGCCACTGCACTCTCCAGCCTGGGCAACAAGAGTGAAACTCTGTCTCAAAAAAAAAAAAAGAGTGGGTGCTACCCATCGACTTTGAGTCACTAATGAAAACCCTTCACAAAGGAGCGGATTGTGCTTTTCCCTTTTATCTGTCTTGGATAAAAAAGCTGACAAGTCAGTCTTTAAAACCTTTTCCAGCCAAATCCAAGGTTCTAAAACCAAAGGAAGAAAAATTATGTCATAAGAACCATACATTTTATTGATAGCAATAACAATAAAAGACAATGAGAGCATTTAACTCACAGTAAGAATCTATTGCTTTCAAAGAACTGTGAAACTTGATCAGATCACCTTTATTAGACAATATTCGTGAAAAAAACCCTCAAAAATGCAAATGTATCTCCAAACATACCCTGGCATTTACCATAGATGTGCTTCTGCAAGGGGACGTGGCCCTTGCACACACGCCCCCTTCCTGTTCTAGATCCCTGCCTGGGTCTCGTCACTGCTGACTGATGGTCAGTGACAGCATATGCTCACACGTACGACAGGTCTCCCTGCTCCCCAGCCCCTTCTATCTTTGTTTTTAACCTGTTTTCTATAAAAACTGTATGGAAACTTTCTTAAAGGAAGAACTGAATCACCTGTTACAAAGTCTGGGGGGTCTCCTTGGTTGCCGGGACACACATCTTTTACCCTACGCTGACTGCTCTTGATCTGGCAACCTCAGGAAAACAGGTTTCCTATGTTTCCAGGGAAATGAAGCTTTCTCCTATAGAAGCTAAAACTTAAAGCAAGAATTAAACACACAGAGTCAAGCATTATAGATGGCTGTGAAGTTCTAGACTCCCAAATTCTGAACGTGGGATGAAAACAGCACCGCTGCCCACGGCATTCAGCAGTGGCACAGCCAGTGTCTCTCATTCCCAGGTACTCTTTCCGAAAAGGCGCAGGCTGTCTCCTGCCTTCTTATATGAACTTCACAGAATGCAGGTCAACATCTTCCTTGTGTCTGGGGTCCCCTTACCAGTCTTTGGGGACCCTACCTTGTAGCTCTCTGGCTGACGATTCCACGGTGCTAATGCTGCTCCCCTCACTCATCACTGGGGTGTCAGCAGTGCCCTTTGCTCTGCAAGTGTCAAATCCACTAGGGGCTGGGGCCTTAGACAACCACAGCCACTAGAAGATGATACAAATCCAGCTAACTTCACAGGGAAGGGCTCTAAGAGGAGATCCTGCCCACTAAATATATTGCTTGGGATTCCCTGCAACTTCTTTGGGAACTCAGAGGCTTTCTGAAGCACCCTGTGGTTTGGCCACATCCCAGATGCTCAGAACTGATGATGCCTGGACTCTGGACATCACTGCGTAAAGAAATACAAACACTCCTATTTTTTCTTTCTTCCTCGCCTGTAAAGGCTCTAAGTTTTTCTTTTCTCCAACAAGTTTGCCTCTCCCCTTCAATATTCCTGAAACTCCATCTAAGTGAGAATTTGGATATCTTGCCTTTGATGTATACACACTTCTTTTTCATGGCTAAGGCTGAAATCTCACACTGTTCTGTAGTGGAAATGTGACATGGGTTAGAAGTCACCAGGTGGTCTGACAACCTTCAAAAAGGCCCTGACCCTACAAGAGAGACCCCAGTATGAAAGTGCTAAAGCTTCTACACAGTTATTCTTTATTTTTTTTTATTTTTTAGACAGGGTCTCACTCTGTCTCCTAGGCTGGAGTGCAGTGGTGTGATCTTGGCTCACTGTAGCCTCAAACTCCTAGGCTCAAGAAATTCTCCCACCTCAGCCTCCTGAGTAGCTGGGATTACAGGTGTGCATCACCATACCTGACTTACTTTTTTATTTCTAGAGACAAGGTCTCGTTATGGTGACCAGGCTGGTTTTGAACTCCTGGGCTCAAGTGATCTTCCTGCCTTGGCCTCCAAAAGTGCAGGGATTACAGGCGTGAGCCACCATGCCTGGCTCATAATTCCTACTCTGAATACAGACCTAACAAAATAGATGAAAAGAATCACATGTGTGTCATGCTTCATAACTTACTGTAGAACCTCCATAACCACATCCTCCTCCTTGCCCCACTCCCTGTGAAAAGACATTCTGTTGACTTGATTGGACTGTATTCTCTGAAAGAGGATGATGGTCTGTCTTTTAAAGGTGGCTTAGACTCTAAAGATAGTCATGATCTGCCACAAAATAGGTCAGGTTCTCGTGGGGCCCCCCTGAGAGATGTCCTGGAACTCAGAAGCTGCCCTGGCCTCAGGAAGGTTTTCTGGGACAGACCCGGTCCCAGGGAGAGTGAGGAGAAGCATGTGAGATGTCCCTGAAGTGCTCCTGGGAGAAATGGCAGCTGGCTCGGTTCATCACCGTTTCATAAAGAGTGACACTCACACACTCTGCAAGATTGGGGCCAAGGAACGACCTTGCCACCACCGAATCTCTTGTTAAACTCCAGCCTGCTGAGGAGAGAGTCAAGGACTAAACACGGTGCTTTGTGCTGATGTGGTCATTTTCATCTCAAACCAATCCAGGGTAAAACAACAAAAGTAACAAACGACACCCCAAATAGCACCTGCGACATCGGCAGGAGAAGGCCTGGGTCTTGCACCTTGTCCTGTCACGTGTGTGACCTTGGGCAAGTCCTTTGGTGGCCCTGAGCCACAGTCGTCCCATGCATTGAGAAGTTACCATCTAACTCAGAGTGGCAGCGAGAGCAGCCGTGGCGCGGGGGCATCTGGTGCAACAGGCGGTGTGACTCAAATGCACTGTCGCCAATGTAGCCATTTTCACAAAAAAGTGACCGAGGGACTCCAAAGCATTATCAGTGATTCAAGATAACCCCTGCAGGACCAAACACACCAGGCTGCTCACATCAGGGCTCTCTGATGCCACTAGGTAAAAAGGACTCTCAGGTGTTCTCCACCTGCAAGCTATTTTCTTCCCATCAAAAAGCTTGAAGAGCTAAGTCCTCTTTCCGCTAATACTCCACACATCAGAGAGACAGGGACCAAGAAATGGAGAACAACAGAGAATATAAAACAGAATTGAGAAGAAAAAGGCAACATTAGATAGCAGGCATTTTGCAGAACTGCACACATCTACACTAAAGCTATTAGGAACCTGGGTGGCTATGGCTGCAAAAATACAAATTTAAAACTCTGCATCTATCATAAGATTCTATCAAAATCTTACAAAATGACTTGGTTCCCTTTTCCCCTGACATTACTGGTGTCTAATTACCAGGCACTTGATGGATTTCCTTTGCTTGTTTCCTGTAATGCTGTTTCATCACTCTAACATGTTATAAAGCCAAGGGCAAGAACTGAACCATTTACTTCTTCCATATTCCCAAAAGCTCCTGGTAGAGTATTATACACTTATACACATGGGGTTATTTTATAGATGCTTGCTTAAAAATAAAGGAGAGGCCAGGTGCGGTGGCTCACGTCTGTAATCCCAGCACTTTGGGAGGCTAAGGTGGGCAGATTGCTTGAGGCCAGGAGTTCAAGACCAGCCTGGGCAACACGGTGAAACCCTGTCTCTACTAAAATTACAAAAATTAGCCAGGCATGGTGGTGCACACCTGTGATCCCAGTTACGGAGGAGGCTGAGACACCAGAATTGCTTGAACTCAGGAGGTGAAGGTTGCAGTGAGCCAAGACAGTGCCACTGCACTCCAGCCTGGGCAAAAGAGGAAGACTATGTCTCAAAATAAATAAATAGGAAGTAGGGGAAAAATTGCAACCAGTTGCTTGTCATGTAAGTCTGTATGAAAAGCAATAAAATTTTCAGTTTGTGATAAGAATTAACATATATTTTAAATTTGAAGTATATCACCAAATGGTACGAAATGGTCCCATATTAACAGTCACAAACTGGAACAGTCCCCTCAGATTTTTACCTACAGTATCATTGTTTTTATAGATTTATGTCATTAGGAGACAGTCTTCATGGGGCTCTTCACTCCTATACAGCTTGCTGGGTGTGTCGTGAATGTAAGGCTGGAATCATACACTACCTGGACCATTTCTTAGGACTGTGTTTGCAGTGAGAAACCTTACGGCTGAGGTGACGTCTCCCTCTGCAATGAAGAGCAGGCTTGCTTACTATAACGTGGTATAAAATGGCTATAACATGGTGGGTTCTCCAGGCTGTGTTCCTCAGCTGTGACACCACAGCTCACATCAGGGGCTCTCTGACGCCACCAGGTAAAGGACCAGTGAGTCAGGGCAGAGCTGGACTGTTTGCATAGCATCCATCTGGCCCACTGGGTCATGCTCACTGGACGTGGGGATAAGGAAAACTAACTGTGCTGATGCTGCCTGCTGTGCCCTGAGTAGAAGTCCTTTGTCTCTGAACCAGGAGTCTCGTGTCTTCTGCCAGCATCCATAGAATGGTAGGAGGGTAGCTTGTTAGCTTGTGAGTAGAGTAAAATCAAATCCCAGATCTGTCAATACCTTTATTTCAAATAAGAAATGTCTCCCATTTTTAAAAAAATTGATATTATAGTTGATTCACAGGTAAACAACTGGATTAGAAGGCCATGCCTCTAACAATGGAATGTAGCACTGGCTATTTTAAACAATGATTTTAGCATTTTATGAAAACATTCTTGCCCATGTTGGGCTTCCCTGGGTCCAGGTATGAATGTGCATGAAGGTTTCTGTCTGTGCCATGCACAGATGCAGCCGGCAACCCCACTGCCTGACCAGGAGTTTGGGCTTATTTGTTCTACTCTCATCTTTTTCTGTGGGCTCCTGTGGCTCTGCTTGAGGCCACCTGATCTTATAGCCTAGGGGTCTATAGTAAAAATCATCCCTGGCTTTGGCCAGTTCCATCCTCTCTCTTTATACAGGAGCAGGTCAGGATGGCCATGTTCGATAGGGCGACGTCTTCATGCATTTGGCTGTTTGTCCACCGTATTTTCTGAGGTTGCTCATGTCCAGCTCTTTGTGGCACTGAACTCAGGCCTCATTATGGCTCACTGTGCACTGTCCAAAGCTCCAAAGCCCAGAGCAACCTTGTGTCATTCCTCTTGGAGGCAGGGGATATGCTGTTTGTAGAAATAGCCCACGCACCCAGCAATAGGGTGCCTGAACCCCAGGAGCAACTGGTAATATCTGATAAGTGGCTGAATTGATTCTTCATCATTTCTAGACTGTCTTTATGACAATATTTTTCAATATCATTCTATTGTGTTTAACAATTGGGATGGTAACAAGCAAGATTTTTAAACAGTTACCTCCCAAGAACCTTGGAAATACTCTGTGTGTCTGCGGCATAAAAACTCAGCCCTCTAAGATAGCAGACATTTGCACTCTTTAACGTGCTATGCCACGAGCATTCCTCCGGGACAAGTGCCAGGCCAGGCCTTCGTAAAACTTTCCTTCAAATCAAACATGAAAAAAAAAGAGGCACAGTCGCTAAAGAAAGCAATAAAACTTTTTAAAAAAATCTATTTAAAAGTTAAGTTAATAACGATCAGTTCCTATTCAACTAGTACATGGAGGTTTAAATAGTAAAAGATAAAACTTTAACAAATTTTTCAAAACCACTGCTCTGTACTTTGGATAGGCAGATGACTTTTTATAAGCAGTCACAATATTTACACATCTTACTCAAAATAAAACTTTTTAATGTTCTAACTTAAAACATTGGATTGTATTTAGTTTTATCTCATACTCAGCAAGTCAGTGCTGACCTGGTCCTCTTCTTCCCAGGTCAGCCCTCTCTATTTCTGTCCTAGAGTCAAAGCTCTGGGGTCCCTTCCATCCCACTCCTTCTTTACCTTTCAGCCTTATAGATTTATCAACAACCTGCTTTCAAATCTCCTTCTGGGGCCTTCTTTTGACAGAACACACACCAGCTATGTCCAAACATGCTAAAATTCCGAATAAACATTCAACCGAAAGTGCAGTCTGCGGCAGCTTGGCCTTACAAATCTCTTTTCCACGTCACCGCTGCCCTAACCTAAATCTTCAACACCTCACGCACAGGTCAGTGAAACAGCTTTCACAGGTGAATCCCACTGGCTCCATCTGTCCCAACTCAGAGCATTTCTAACCTCATCTAGTCTTCATAACAGCAAAAAAGGATTTTTTTAAATTGTGACGTCTCCCTCTTCTGCAACAGCAGCCAACCTCCCTTCAACTATACCCCTCACATCTGCCTCGCATGTACCCCGTCCTGCACTGGACCCATGTGACTCAGACCGATAAGAAAATTCACTTCAGATTTCCTTGACTGTTGAAGGGAATGGAGCTAAAACCCTCAAAAACAAAAAGCATTTGTTTTTAGAGTGTTGATGACATGAGTGTCAAAAATAGCAGCCCAGGGAGAAACTATGGCACAAAATGTCAGTTTTCTCGTCCCAAAACACCACCACTCTATTCTGGAAGGATTTAGGTCCCCACTTTCGAGCAGTAACAGTAGCAGCAACATCACTTACATCCTCAGAAGCATAGATCAAGCATCATATTTCACTCCTGGGTGGTCACCAAAACAGGCATGTTTAATGTCTGCACACGCAAAACTTAAAACAGACAACTGAGGGCCTGGTGAAATATCCTTGTGGAGCCTTCTTTTGACAGAACACACACAAGCTATGTCCAAACATGTCGAAAATTCTGCATAAACATCCAAGTGAAAGTGCAAAGTCATCAGCAGCCTGAGCCTTACAGATCTTTTTTGCATAAATATTTTGTTCTCAACAGAATCCAGACAGTCCATGTGTGGGTAACATGTGTGCATGAGTCATGCACATGTGCAGTCAGATGCCCACACCCACTGGTCCTTCTGGGGGCCCGCTGCCCAGGGCACTGTCCGCCCCATCCTCCTCCTCCCTGGAGCATGAGAGGGCCTGGCCACGGTGCACACTGTGCATCTGTCCACCCCACCCAACACTCAGGCCGGCTTGCCAGTAACTTTATCAATGCATCCAGAGAAGGCAACTACAGGCCTCATTCCCAGCCATGCCAAAGGGGGACCAGCTTGGAACTCCCGGAAATAAATTCAGTTTTATCAGCAAGTCATTTCCCTGTAATGAAGACAAAGCACTCTTAAAAGCCAAGACTCCCTTAAATCAGACACATAATCTGATTATAATTGCAATGCATTCAAAAAGCATGTTCATAGTCTTATTACAACTTTTCCCATGCCTAGAAAACTGTTCTCAAGACGGTTCCAGGGCAGTGTCCTCTGGATATAGGCATTTGGAGTCCAGGTTTGTAACCCCAAGGAAGAACTGGTAGCATTCAATACCTCCTCCCTGCCCTCCATCTGATTAGAAGATAGAAACTTCCTTCCTTCCTTCGCACCTCCAGCCAGCCAGGAGACAAGCGCAGGCTGCACTGGCCCCAGCTGCCCAGTCTTTCCTGCACAGTGCCCAGGGCACAGAGAGCAGCAGGCGGGGCCCCACCTGGGAGGAGGGACACCCTCCAGGACTGGGCTCTCTCCAGGCGTATTTGGCTTAGGCAGTCACACCAGGGAAAGTCATAAAATGACACTGCCGGCCGGGCTCAGTGGCTCACGTCTGTAACCCCAGCATTTTGGGAGGCTGAGGCGGGCAGATCACTTGAGGTCAGGAGTTCGAGACCAGCCTGGCCAACATGGCAAAACCCTGTCTCTACTAAAAATACAAAAATTAGCTGGTGTGGTGGCATGAGCCTGTAATCCCAGCTACTCAGCGGGAGGCTGAGGTGGGAGGATCACTTGAACCCAGGAGGCAAAGGTTGCAGTGAGCTGAGATCAGGCCATTGCACTCCAGCCTGGGTGATGGAATGAAACTCTGTCTCAAAATAATATAAATAAAAATAAAAATAAATAAATAAAATAAAATGACATTACCATCCAGCTAACAGCAACTTTCATATTCCCTATGGGTTAACAGAAACAAACTGAAAATACAGTTTTATGTTAGTCTTAGTAGTAAAGTTACTCTTAGAGCAAAGCTTTGTTTTACTGAAACATTGAAACAAGCTTACAGCCGGGTCCCAACAACTCAATTTTACAGGTGCAGACACTGAAGTTCAAGCCATTACGCAACCTGCCCAAAGTCCCATAGCTGCCAAGGAAAGAACAGGCTCCCAGGTCTGCAAAATCCAGGATCATGCCCCAAGTCCTGTTCGCTAGGGTCCAGGGCCAGGGCCAGTGGGAGGCGCTGTGCTTACAGGTATTTACAGGGGGCCAAACCCCATCCCTGAGCTCCTGTCACTCTCTCGGGCCCACCATTGATTGCATCTGCCCAAGCTCAGGCTCCGCTTTCTTCTCACTTAGGCCACAGCAACAGCCTCTTCATTGGCTCTGTCTCCTCACTTCACTCTTCCTCTGCTTACTTTCCAAAGATACAACTGCCCATGTCATTCTTCCTTGAAAAACCTCCTGTGGCACCCACTGCCTTCAGAGTGCATCAAACACCCTGAGCCAGGACCCCAGATCCATGTGGTCCATCCTCAGCCAGCTTGGCCTCTCCATACACTTTGTCCTCTGCTATGGTGACAGCATGGCTTGCAGCCCCAGGCTGGCCAACTCTTAACCTGTACCCACTGTCCTCCCCACCCTGATACAGTGTCATTACTGGTAAGGCCTGAGGCATCGGCAACTGCATTCGGGGGTGCCACAGCACACCTGTCATTCTCCAGTTGGCTCTCCCATGCCTTTATGAAATGAGCTTGCAGATGCTGCATAAGAAGGGATGTCCCAGGAATGGAAAATGCTGCTGGCTGATCGAAGGCTCCACCTTTTAAAGCTGCCAAACAAGTAAAATATCTCACAAGGTCATCTGAGGCAAGTCCAGGGTCTCCATTTATAACAGAACTAAAAGTAGAGATGATGTGTGCCATTTTGACGGCAGCATCATGTGCTAACAGAGTGAACAGAGGACACCCCGTCTGTCCTTGTGCACAAGAAACTGCTTTGAAGGAACTCAATCTCTTAGGTGATTGTGATGACCCTGAAGAAGGAGCTGTGACCACCTGACCGTAAGATACAAAGGTCCCCTGGCAGTTTCATTTTACAAACCACGTGGCTTCCTTCATTGAAGTCTTGCCTCAATCCAGTGACTCCATCCCGAAAGACGGGACTGGCTGATATCCTGAACTAATGTTAACATTAATATTAATGGTAATACAAAAATATACATGTATATACACACACACGTAGAGTCTTCAGAACTTACTTACATATATATAAGCTGAATTTATTTCGGGGAGTCAAGAATATACACATTCAGAATATATATATATGTGTGTGTGTGTGTGTGTATCTATGTATGTATGTATATTTTTTTGGAGACAGGGTCTTGCTTTGTCACCCACCCAGGCTAGAATGCGATGGCACAATTATCACTTACTATAGCCTTGATCACCTGGGCTCAAACAATCCTCCCATCTCAGCCTCCCAAGTAGCTGGGACCACAGGCGTATGCCACCATGCCTGGCTAATTTTTAAAATTTTGTAGAGATGGGGTCTCACTATGTTGTCCAGGCTGGTCTCCAATTCCCAGGGGCTCAAGCAATCCTCCTGCCTTGGCACCTACTAATATATTAATACATTTAATGTTGTGAGGCCTCTTCAAGCAGACCTACCTGGCAGCTTTGTGCAAAACTGACTGCAGGGGAGGGACGAAGCAAGGGGTCCAGCTTGGTGTGAGGTCTGGGCGCCTCGGTTCAGGGGAGGCAGAGAGACTGGAAGGCAACAGGGCAGAACCAGGAAACTGTGTGAGGGAGAGAGCTGACAGGGGTGTGGGGCCCCAAAAGAGGCGGCCACAAGCAGTTCTGAGGGGCATCGTCTGGGGACGGAAGACCAGGGGCACCAACATGACCTGGAAGGAGGACACAGAGCTTAGGTGTGTAGGGGACATCCAGGCAGTTTTTCTCACAACCTGCCAGTGAACTCCAGCATGGGGCACACAAGGAGGACACAGCGAGGACAGGAGCCTGCACAGGGCTGCTGAGGCTATCCTCTGGAGCCACTCAGGAAAAACATAATGCAGATAATACTAACAAAAAATAGAAAACGCGAGCCCATTGATCCTGTCCTCACAGGGCAGGGCAGTGTCAGGTTCCTGCAAAACTTCCTCAGGGCTCACTCAGCTTCTGTGCTTTCCTCTGTGTTGTAGGCTAAACTATTTCCCAAGAAGATATGTTCAACGGCTACCCCCAGTGCCGGGGAATATGGCCTTATTTAGAAATAGAGGCTTTGCACGTTAAGAGGAGGACCCACTAGACTGCATGGGCCGGATCCAGTATGACTGGTGTCCTTATAAGCCGAGGACGGGAGACACACACAGAGAAGTCAGCTGAGACTCAGACACACAGAGGGAAGTGGCTATGTGACGACAAAGGCAGAGGCAGAGATTTGGGTGGCTCAGCCACAAGCCAGGGAGCGAAGCACAAGGCATGGAACAGACTCTCCCCTAGGGCCTTTCC
The DNA here is from genome assembly GCF_037993035.2 of Macaca fascicularis. Classification (NCBI taxonomy): domain Eukaryota; kingdom Metazoa; phylum Chordata; class Mammalia; order Primates; family Cercopithecidae; genus Macaca; species Macaca fascicularis. The sequence goes on along the minus strand of NC_088392.1, from coordinate 77,168,528 downwards.
AGATAGTGTGCCCTGCAGGCACCCTGATCTTGGACCGCAGTCCCCACTGCTGTGATAGAATAAGCTTCAGGTCCTGAAGCTGTTTAGTGGGGGGCCCCTTGGTTGCAGCCATCCTAGGAAAGACAGAGTCAGTGTCTGTGAGGACCAGTGGTGTCCAGACCACAAGAGGCATGGTGTGGGCTCTGACCTGTCTCTCCAAAAGGCTGACCATCTCTGATGTCCACATGGAAGGGCCGGGGCAACACAGGACACCGGAAGGGTGAGCATCGTCGCGATACCCAGGCCCAGGTGACAATGCTCAGTGGAGGTGGAGAAACGGAACTGGCAGTCCAGGTTCTCCAGCTAAATCCTAAATGGGCTTCCCTGGCCCATTCCACTTTTGTCTCCTTTCTCTGAGAACAGAACTGCCCCCTCTCCCGCCACCCTTTTTGTATTTATTGTAGGTACACGTGGTCCTCAGGTATATATTCATGACTGTTTGATATAATGAGATAATTATCTGTTTAATAATCCCACATCCATAACCCACATCCATCACTGCCCAGGCCTGGATCCAGCACGCTGTAGGGACTCCTCTCTCTCCTGCGCCCACGTGGGCAGGAGATGGGAAGCAGTGCAGGGACCCCTGTGAGCAGGGTCTGCAGACCCCACAATACAGCTTGAGAGAAGGCTGCTGCGCAAGAAGGAAAACCAATTTATCCTCAATCTTATTTTTACTCTACATAGGACAAGAAAGTGCCCACTTCAACATATCCAGAGTTTTCTAGATTCAAATCCATGGGATTCCCCCTCTCCACACTTCAAAGAATGACAATGCTGAGAAGAGTGACAGCCCGTTTAAGTAGCCTCAGCACTTTAGATATTTCACCTCAAGCCCTCACGACCAACCAGAAAACAACCAGAGTTGGCAAGGATGTGGAGAAACTGGAAGCCTTGTGCAATGCTGATGGGAGTGCAAAACGGTGTGCCACGTGGAAAACAGTGGGGCGGCTCCTTAACAAATTCAAAGTAGAGATATCATCTGATCCAGCAATCCCACTTCCGAGTACACACCCAAAAGAACTGGGAGACGTGAACAGACATGTGTACGCTCACGTTCACTCACAATAGACAAAAGGCAACCTAAGTGTTTATTGATGGATAAACAGATCAGTGTGGAGTACCATGGAATATTATTTAGCCTTAAAAGGGATGGAAATTCTGACACATGCTGCAACACGGATGGAGCATGGATTCAGGACATTTATGCTAAGTGAAATAAGCCAAACACACAAAAACACAAATACTGTCTGGTTCCCATTATACGAGGAACACGGAACAGCAATTTCATGGAGGTAGAAAATAGAATGGGGGTTGCCAGGGGCTGGGAGGGGGTTAGAATGGGGAATTGTTGTTTAATGGATACAGAGTTTTACTTCTGCAAGATGAAAGAAGTTCTGGAGATGGATGGCGGTTGCACAACAACGTGAGTGTACTTAATGTCACTGCACTGCAACTGAAAGTTGGTTAAAGGGATACATTTTATGTTGTGTATGTTTTACCACAATTAAAAATAAAAAGATAAAAGTTGAGCATGTGCACGCCCTACGGCCCTGCACATCTACTCCCGGGAACACGTTGGAGAACTTACTGCATGTGGGCACCGGGAAACGAACAGTGACACGTGTTCATGGACACATGTTTTGTAATAACAAAAACCAGGAAGCTCCTGAACAACCCAAAACACAAGAGAAGAGACTAATAATGTGTGGTATATCCAGACAACGGAATGATAAAGAACAGTAAAAATGAATGAACTCCAGCTGCAGGCATCAGCATGTAAGAATTTCACAAACATGTTGCCAAGTGACAGAAGGATGCCGCAGACGGACGGCTACAGTGTGACTCCGTCTCTTGGCTTATTCAAAAATAAGGAAAACTAAACAATATGCATCCGAGGGATACACACGATGTTGGCAAACTGTAAAGGAGAGCAAGGAAAAAATTAACACCATTAATAGGGGGCAGACATATCTGGATTTTGCAACCAATTGATAATGCTTTATTTCCTAAGATGGGTATTCTTTTTATGATTCTTTAAATTATATAGTTTACACAAAATATACATTCTTTTTCTATGTAATGATTATTTTTTAATCATAAAAATAATTAGGTCCTGAACTTTACTTATAACTGAGACTCTCCAATTCCCAAAGCCTCTCAAAATCAGGAGGTGGCAGGTGAACTCACCGCTCTGACCCTCCATTGGCGGCTGTAATGTCTTTACGGATCACGGGATTTGTGGAGACCACAGAAGGCCACGGCCGGACAGCTCAGGGGGGCTGGATGCCCTGCTCAGGGCCACCCCTCCCAAACACTCCCTGCATAAGCCTCTAGACGTCAGAGCCAGGGAACTTCTGGGAGGTGGCGGGTGGGATGGAGGACTCTTGTACAGAAGTTTGGTGTAACCCACATCCTTGCAACAAGCAGAAGGGACAGAAGAAAACCACCAGGTGAGTGCGCCCATCTTGAATAAAGGGGGCGGTGGTGGTTACTCAAAAAACCTAACAGATGCTACTTGAAAAACCTAACAGATGCTACTCAAAAAAAAAAAAAAAAACATACCATGCTTTAAATGGGACAGTTACAAATCAGGTTGATACGCTCTAAAAAAAAGTATCCAAACCTGTGAAAAGAAAAGAATTAAAAACAGAAAGAAGATAAAAATAGAAAAAAATATGGGACGTAGTCACAAGCAGCAGCAGGAGGCAGGGTGAGAAACGAAAACCAGGAGAAGTTTTTATCTCAGAATTTCCACAAAAATCTGACGTGTTTGAACTGAGTAACTTACAATAGAATTAATGTTCCAAGAGGATGAAGAAAATACAGTGTCCATTAAAGAAGGAAGTCAGAAGCTACAACAATTTAAAAGGTTTGATAACACCGATGATATTTCAATCTTTCAAAGAGAAGTTCTGGAAAATGTATTATTACTCATGTCACTGGAGGAAAATGTGAGCGAGCAGAATGGCAGAACGGGAGAAGAATGCCAGATGGGAAACCGGAGACCTGGCAGCTAACCGCATGCACCTAGCAAGCGGCAGAAAGGGCGCCAGTGGGCCCGGGCAGCTGCCAGTCACAGCTGTGAGACTCAGCTCTCTGTCACTTGCTAGCTATGGGACCTAGGGCAGGTTTGCTAGCTACTCCAAGCCTCAGTTTTCTTATCTTACAAGACATATAAAAATGGAATATAAAAACGCCCACTTCAAAGGGCTGTCCTAAGATTAGATGAAGATTTAGGAGCAGCCAGCATCCAGTTATGCACCATAAATGTGATGCCCTGGGCCTCAATTTCCCCACCATGCAAATATAAGACAGAATAAATGAACTCCAACCTCACCAGCTCTCAAGTTTTGCTTTCCTACTACAGTAGCCAGAATAATGCCCTTCAAATGTCCACGTCCTTGATCCACAGAATATGTGACTGTATCATGCTATACGGCAAAGGGAGTGGAGGTTGCTAATCAGCTGACCTTGAAATAGGGAGATTATCCTGGATTATGTAGGTGGACCCAATGCCATCATAGGGTTTTTAAAAATGAAAGAGGGAGTCAGGAGAGAGTATCAGACAAATGGCAGGGAAAGCTCTCAGCCCGCCATTGCTGGCTTTGAAGATGAAGAAAGAGGGCCTGAGCCAAGAAATGTGGATGGCCTCTGGAAGCTGGAATGAGCAAGAAAATGGGTTCTTCCCTAGAGCCTCCAGAAGGAACACAGTCTTGCAGAAAACTTCCTTTTAGTGCAGTGATGCCGATTTCAGACAACTGAACGACAATGACACAATAAATTTGTGTTGTTTTAAGCCACTACATTTGTGGTGATTTGTTACAGCATCAATAGTAAACTAATATCTTTATCTGTAGTACTAAGACCTTCTATGCTTAGGACTGGACCTCTACTGTGCTGGGAAAGACAGAATCACGCAAGTAAAAGGAAAAATAAAGAAAAAAGAAAACATAAAACGCCAATATGTAACATGTGATTACATTTATCAATTCATTTATGTATGTTATATATTTGCATGTGTTTACGTCATTTAAAAACTGTTTAGCCTTACCAGCCTGCTAGAACAATGTTCTGTACTAAGGAACCGGAACCTATCAATGAATCAAAATTAGACTACCTTCTCTAGCTCCTCCACACGGGACTTCTCCATCTACGGCTCCACCAAAAGCAGTTTAAAGTAACTTACGCAATTTTCCCTAAAGTAACTCATTCAAATTTTCTAAATAGTTTTAATAAGGTGATACAGTTTTAATTGTGATGAGTAGAAAAGTAACAGTAATAACTTCTATTGCCAACCTCAAAGTGAAAGTCAAAGGCATACAGGTCCATGAGTAGCGCACGTGTTTTCAAAGTCCACAGTATTACTGTAGTCATATTATTGGTGTCACACTTCCTCCCTAAAGGTGAGCTTCGTTAAGGGAAAACTGTATAAACCATGGACTTCTGTTTGTTATACGCTTTACATTTTCCATAGAAAAATAAGAAATTCAGAAGTACCAAATAACGTGTGTGTAGGTATTCGAGATTTGCTTAAAGATGGTCAGCATAAAGGAAAGGAAGGCGATATGGTTTGGCTGGGTCCCCATCCAAACCTCACCTTGAATTGTAATAATCTCCACGTGTCAAGGGTGGGACCAGGTGGAGACAACAGAATCAGAGGGTGGTTTTCTCCATACTGTTCTTGTGATAGTGAGTGAGTTCTCAGGAGAGCTGATGGTTTTATAAGGGGCTTCCCCCTTTGCTCGGCTCTCACTTCTCCTTCCCGCCACCATGTGAAGAAGGACTTGCCTCCCCTTCTGCCACGATTGTAAGTTTCCTGAGGCCTCCTCAGCCATGTGGAACTGTGAGTCAATTCAACCTCTCTCCTTTATAAATTACCCAGTCTCAGGTACGTCTTCATTAGCAGCATGAGGACGCACTAAGACGGAGGGAGAGAGGGAGAGCAGGAGAGGGAACAGATAAAAGCAGTCTGTGGAAAGGTTGGAGACAGGTATCTCACGCATCCTTACATTATTCTCTGTATACATTTGAAACTCTCCATAATAAACAAAAGTTCTTAACCAGGTATGTGTCCCACCTGCCCACATACACCCACCAAACTAGGATTTGTCTTGTCCTATCTAGAATTGGCTTCTGCCTGTCTGAAGATATTAGGCTTGGCTCCACAGCACAGTGCTTTGTTTTCTGCCCTGCATCAGAGCTCCCGAGGACACCAGGGCAGGTCTGAATAGGATCAAGGAAGCAGGCGTTTTCTTGGAGACACAGGCAACTGTTTTCCAGCAGCTTCCCCTCAGACCCGCTCTTCTTTGCGAAAAACAAGCTCTTCTACCAGCGGATGCGCACCCTGCGGGCTGAGCCACGCTAAGCCAAGCGAACACAGGCCCTGGCTCCCAGCTGCCTCAAGCCAGCTTGTTTCAAGAGCCATTTAACTCTCCATTAAGTTGATTTGATGAGTTCCTGGATGGCCACCAAGTCCACCGAGAAAAAAACTCTCAAACAGCAAGCACATCATCATTTACCGTACCCATTAACTGATTTGTGAGTCTGTGCTGCTTGGCACGAAAGTAAATCATTTTTGTTTTCTTATTTTCCTTCCTGTCCTTCCTGGGTTGGGTGTGCATGAGTTGGTGCTCAGTCGCAGTTTTCTATTTAGCTGTTATGTCCCTTTTATGTTTCCCATCCCATAATCTTTTACTTAGCTGCACAGTTTGCTCTTGCCATTCAGGTAATTTTTGCCCTGGAAAAGCAGCCAGTTCCTTCTATTAAGGAATCCAATTGAAACCCATCCTTTAAACATTCTCAAGTGTTAACAATAGAATAAAAGGTACTTGCTATTAAAAGCAATTTATTTGCAGTTAGGAAAGCAGAAGCTGAACAAAGAACACTGATGAATGACTGAAACAAGAGTGTTCTCATTAATTCCACATGGACGGCAGGGAAAAGGACAGCCAGACAGCCAGACATAATTATTCCTGAGTAATTAATGCCACTGTAATGAACCAAGGTCCTGCAGTTCAGACATCTAACTTCATGCAGACCACCTTCAAACTCCTTCTACCCATCCCACTTCAAAGTGTTCCCCATCCCCAAGTACCTGCATGCATGAACCTGTGTAGTAAGAACATTTGATGGGGACTCAAGAAAATCCTGGCCATGTCCCTTAACCATTCTGGGCTCTGGTACTGCCCTATGTAAAAGGGGTCAATTTAGGGTTGCTCTGTGGAAAGAATGGAGTCTGCGGTGAGAAGACCTAAGAGGCAAAAGATCTGGTCTGGTGTTCACTTTTCAACTCAACTCAACAAATGTAAGGGCAACTAGGACATCCCAGGTGCTGCCTTAGGCTATGGCTGTGGATTCAACAAGCAAGACCACACAACCCCTGCCCTCAGGAAGCCTAGAGTCCCACAGCTTCATAACAGGAGTAATCTAAAATTGAGTTCTTTCGGCCAGGCGCGGTGGCTCACCCCTGTAATCCCAGCACTTTGGGAGGCTGAGGCAGGCAGAAGTTAGAAGTTAAGAGACCAGTCTGGCCAACATGGTGAAACCCTGTCTCTACTAAAAATATAAAAATTAGCTAAGTGTGGTGGCGGGCACCTGTTAATTCCAGCTACTGGGGAGGCTGAGGCAGGAGAATCACTTGAACCTGGGAGGTGGAGGTTGCAGTGAGCTGGGATTGTGCCATTGTACTCCAGCCTGGGTGACAAAGTGAGACTCTGTCTCAAAAAATTAATTAATTAAAATAAAAAATTGAGTTATTTCATTTCCTTGGGCCTCATGGTATTTGTCCCATGAGGGTGACAAAATAATCCGCCTGCCTCACAGGGCTGTAACACAGTTTGGCCACTGTCTTGCTTCTTATGGATTTCCAAATGCTTCAGAGGATTGGTTCCTGCGTCCCTAAACACATATGAGTAACAGAGCTCTAAAGACTGGATTTTGATTAATGGGAAAACAACCTGCTTTAAAAACAACTTAAAGATAAATGAGTAAAAAGAGCAATATACAACTGTTTCTTGACTAACCAATTACTATGATGCCTGCCTCCAAATTCACTCAGCAGGATGGGCTGGAGGAGACATTAACATCTTTTACAAGGACAAAGCAATTGTTATAATTACAGCCAGAAAAGAAATGTTACTCTCATTTCCTCTTTACAATCTCCTTGGCCGGGCGCGGTAGCTCACGCCTGTAATCCTAGCACTTTGGGAGGCGGAGGCAGGCGGATCATGAGGTCAAGAGATGGAGAGCATCCAACATGGTGAAATCCCATCTCTACCAAAAATACAAAAAAATTAGCCGGGCGGGGTGGCATGCGCCTTTAGTCCCAGTTACTCGGGAGACTGAGGCAGGAGGATTGCTTGAACCTGGGAGGTGGAGGCTGCAGTGAGCCGAGATCAGGCCACCGCACTCTGGCCTGGTGACAGAGCAAGACTCCGTCTCAAAACAAACAAACAAACAAAAATACAAAAACAATCTCCTTAATGCAGATACTTGTGGCAGCCCTCCTGGTATCAGCACTTAAACCCACACACAGGCCTCCCCTCCTAGCAGAAGGCTGTATGACCAGACAGTGCTGTTTCACAGTGTTCTCCCTGAACTTGTCAGTTTCTCAATTACTCTGACCTCTCTGAATATGAAAGACGTTGTTGTTGATCTCCGAAAGATGCATTCTCATTATTAACATGAGAAGAAGAATCCTAGGCAGTGTAGGGTATCTCATAAACACCACAGATATGCACAGGAACTCTTTGTGGGAAGCGCATTCATATTCTAGCAGAAAACCTTTCTGTGTTGCTTCTCTTCCACCGCGTATGCACGCCCACCCCAAACGTGCTTGGAGGGTGTGCTTTCTGGTGACACAGTCCCCTGCCTGCTCCTGACTAGTATCCTCACCCCTGAGCATCCCATATTTCAGGGTGTTCTTTAATTTTTATTTTTTTTTCTTACTCTGTTGCCCAGGCTGGAGTGCAATAGTATCATCAAAGCTCACTGCAGCCTGGAACTCCTGGGCTCAAGAGATCCTTCCGCCTCAGGCTCCCAAGTAGCTGAGACTGTAGGTACATGCTACCACACCTGGCTAAATTTTTTAATTTTAATTTTTGTAGAGGCAAGGTCTTGTTGTGTTGCCCAGGCTTGTCTTCAATTTCTGGCCTCAAGCAACCCTCCCACTTTGGCCTCCCCAAGTGCCTGGGATTACAGGCATGCTCCGTCATGCCTGGCCAGGATGTTTTTTTTAGATGAACAAGCGACATGCACCAAAATATACTAAGTCCAGACTTCAGGGATGTCATCTATGAGTTAAGTGAACTCTCACTTCAACATAGTATTGGCTGTCCAAGGTTTTAACTTGGGTTTCTTACTCTGTTGAACCTAGTTTTCAGATGTCATAGACGCTGCAGAGGGGAGGTTAGCCAAGGACTGTGTGAGCCTCCCTATCCACTCTCAAAGCAGCGCGTCCTTATCAATGCACCAGGTAGGTCTAACCTGACTTTAAAAGGCAGTTATTCCCTATAAAAAGCAAAACTGTATTGTGCGGAGGAAAAGGAAGAGAAACTCAAAAGAAGTGTCTCTATTTTCTATTCTGAAAGCAAAAGAAATGCCACACCATTGTTCTCTGCTAATTATAGGAGGTCAACTGGACCTCCAAGTCTCTCCCAAAGTCGTTTTTAAATTATTAGTGTCCACTGGCCAACATGTCTGTCTCAAAATATGAAAGAGCACCACCTAAAAAATTATGCTATAAATCCACAGGGCTTCACATTAAAAGTACCTATAAAAATGATTTTACAAAAGAAGACAGAAATCACCTCCTTACTCATGAGTTTCCCACCACACGTAAACTGGGAATTATATGTAAACACATGTGTCATACCCATAAATCCAAAGAATATTAGTGTATAGAGTAACTTAACAAGAACAACAAACATTGTCTTCTAGCAAATGATTAATGCATACAATTATTTTTAAAAACTGCACCAATAACCTCAGAGCCCAGGTGGGAACGGGCCCCTAAGCTTTGCGGTGAGAGGAGGCCCACCCCACCGCGTAGCCACCCAAGAGAAAGGAGAGGCGTTCTGGTTTGGAAATGCAAGACCAGGCAAAACTTTCGGAAGGAAATGATATTAGCTATGAAATTATTGACTAAACTGTTGCTTCTTAAATACTATTGAAGGAGAAATAAGAAAAATGAAAAAGTATGTTGTTGATTCTTTGAGACCAACACACTCCAGTAAGACTGACATGATGGCTGCCTAAACCAAACTCACTTTTTCTCATCTTGCTGACATGGCCCCAAAAAGCAACAGACAGGAAAGCCAGCCCACCGGCCAACTGGAGTCATGGGTCAGATGGGCCATGACCTTGGTTTAGTAGCAGATTCTGTCCTGCAGTTGGTAACGGAGCCCTGCACGACCCCAGTCCTTGAGCAGTTCTGAAAGCACTGAGGGGCTACCTTCCCCCATGTGTATGTCATGGGACTCGAACCCACTGCTCAATCCTCAGCCTGCACTGTTTATACAGCATTCCCTCTGTCATCGCCTCAGCCCTGAGGAAACTGAGGGAGACCCCAGGTGCCTGGCTGCCCTCGCGTTGCTCACCTGCTTAGCATCTTAGATGGTTTCTACTCATTTCACTTGCTGTCAATCAGGTTCTGAGAAGAGTTTCAACAACACGCACCCTGATGGCCAGCCCAGACCCCACGGCCGTGACATGCCCCTCACTGCCCAGCCCAGGGTTTGTTAAAGATACAAGAAGCTGTTGGAACCAGCTGTGAATTTTAAATACAGGTACGAAGTGAGATTACTACAGGAAGCTTCTTAATGCTTTCTCTAAACCCATCCTTAAAACTCGTTAAACTTCCCTGTCTCTGTTTAAGCTATTTACTAAATGTCAAAACAGAGCCTAGTGCAAGAACTCAAGAAAACTTTATCATGAACATCAGCGACTCTCTTAGTTTGGTTCGTTGCTGCGAAGATGAAAGTGAAGGGTGGTGCCAGCGTCCTGCGTGTGAATGTCCCGTCCAGAACTTCACTGCACAAGGGAATACGCAGAGTTACAGGCAATATCCAGTGCAGCTCACAGGAATCCTCCAAAAAGGTGTCCTCTGGAGTCAGACATAGTGGCGAACACCTCTTCAAATCCCCTCACGCCTCCTGAGGTTTCTACTCAGGTAGGAATATTTGGGGCACAGGACATAACAGGGCTTATCCAAGGGAACTTTAAAAAGACATGGATATAGACAGCCCCCAATGTATGATGGTTCCAGGTATAACTTTTCAATGTTACTGGTGGAAACCTGACTGTACAAATCATTGTACAGTCATTCTGTTTTTCACTTTCAGTACAGTATTGCAATCGATTACATGAGACACTCAACACTTTATTATAAAACAGGCTTTGTGTTAGAAGACTTTGCCCAACTGTAGGCTAACGTAAGTATGCTGAGTTTGTTTAAGGCAGGTGAGGCTAAGCTATGACATTCAGTAGGCTAAGTGTATTAAATGTATTTCTGACTTACTATAGTTTCAACTTACAATGAATGGGCTTGTCGGGATGTAACCCCATGACAAGTCAAGGAGCATCTACACATACCATATTTCACTGAATTTAAGACGCACGGTGTCACATTTTAACATCTCTGAACTCAGGCTGCATGTTATGATCTATGGCATGTCATCATGTAATTGGCAGCATGCTCTACTTTCTCCTAACGGTGTACCTTTCAATCAATGGCAGAGCAGGTGAAATATGCTTTGTCCATAGAAGCAGCTATACCCTGCCTGCTTATGTGACACAGGATTAAAAAGTGAGGAGAAGGACTTTTATTTGTCTTCTTTATTTTGTACACACACAGCCTTAATATATGATAGTAGACAAATTTATACATTTCACACAAATACTGCTGAATTTCCCCATTTCTTTTCAGAAAAGGAAAAGTGATTTTGGTTAAAAATAAATACATAAAGTATTTGCTCTGTCCCCTACAGTCCATGGCTCCTACTGGCGCAAGGTCCTGTCTGCCATTCACAAGTTGTATGACCTGGGGCATGCCACTTACTCTCCCTGAGCTTTGATTTTTCTCAAGGGGAAGTGTGCCCTGACACTGGGTTGCTTTGAGCACTGGAAAACACTCAGCCCGTGGCTCTGAGCGGGCCCTCACTCATTCAGCTCACATGCTCTTATCTCCCACTTTCATTCAACTCCCATCCCTACCTCCACGCCCACCCTCCAACTAGAGGAATTTCCAGAAGTAATGCAGAGTAAGCCCGCCCAGGCTGGCAAACTCCCCTGAACCTCCTCCTTTATAGAAAATGTGTTCTACCACCCCTAGAGCAGCAGGGATCAAACGAAACCCGGCCTTTGAAGGGGATGACTTGAAAAAGGCAGCCAGGAAGGACAGGTCAGAGACCACCCACATTCCAGCAAGGGTTCCCGTCCTGTTAGATTCCGTCTGCCATTGACCCACGGAACAGAGCCACACAGATTCAGTGCCATCTTTCACAACAGCCAGAACAGTGTGCTCTTCAGCTGAGCTAAAGGGGAAGAGGACAGAGGAGAAAAGAAACTGAAGGTGGCGGAGGAGTGGAGTGGAACTGATGAGTGGCAGGTTCAAATCCACCGTAGACAAAGGCCATCTTCATGCATATGCTAGAATCTGACCTCAGATTTGCTTTAGGAAAACTGTAACAGGAAACCATATAGTTATTGTCCTTTACAACTTCTGTAGTCCTGGAAATATAAAACTCATGATTGGGAACTTACTAACTCATTAATTATATATCATAGCTAAATTGTCTGGGGCCTTGGCTTTCATGGAAAGAGGTCATTTGTCCAAACAAGTGACTCCGAAGTCTCATGTTCACAAAATGCCAGTTTGGGAAACTCCTACTTTTACCCTTCATTAATCTGACCAACTCCCAGCCCCTCTCCTGGTGGAAAATTGTTAGCTTCCGTGAAGGAGATGCTGTAGGCACACTGCTGCTGACCTGAAACCACCGGCGAAGTTCTAAAAACCACAGATGCCGGGGTCACCAACCCAGGGTCTGATGTAAGAGCCAGGGTGTAGCTTGGGCAGCAGGATTCTTAAAAGCTCCCCAGGGATGCTACCGTGCAGCCAGGGCCTGGCATCACTGGCCAAAGGGCTTGATCCCGGGCACGCACTCTACAATCTTTCACCGCCTCAATAAAAGCAATGGCACAAGAAACCACTTGTCAAAACCTGCCCCTGGCACTGCCACCCTCTAATCTTCCCACAGAGAAGGGCCCAAACATCTATAGAGTCACTTAAAAGGGTGTTTTGCAAGAGGTTGAGAATGAAGGTGAACATGGGTGTCACCTTCTACCCATCTCATCAATCAGCTAGAAAATGCAGGATACCCTTCAGAAAATACATAACGAGCCAAGCTGGAGACTTCACGGCGATGGCTCTGGAGCAGGTGTGACCCGAGACAGTAAGAAGGGAGAGACGAGAGAGTTCTCCTAGGTGCTAGAACATACCTTGTGCAGCCAACCCACAATCTTGTCAAACACATCCTTCAAGACAGTTGAAATTCTTCAACACCAAGTACTCGGGGTCAAGCAACGACTCTTCCCTCCAAAGCTTCAGGGGAGTTGGAGGGGAAAAGAGTTCTTGATTGTCACAAATTGGGGAGGGGGGTGCTACTAGCATCTAGTGGCCAGAGGCTAGGAACATCGTTAAGCATCCTGCAGTCCACGGGACAGTCCCCACAACGAAGCAGGACCCAGCCTACAACAGCAGCAGAGAAACGCTGCTCCAAGCGGATTACTCAAGCGATTCCTCTAGCAACCCTCACCTGTGATGTTTCCACGAGGGTTAGATGACAACTGGGCCTTATTACTTAGGTGACCCTGTGAGTAACCTTGTTTACAAATAAGTTCAAAATAATGTTTATGGCTCTTTCTCAAGGGAAGATAAAAATGACACATCCAAACCCAAACCAAGATTTCTACACGAGAACCCTTGGAAACAAACAAGAAACTCTGAGTGTTACTTCAAAATTGAAAAGTAAAAAGGGCCTGGCCAAGCCCCAACTCTGCCCCAGCCGGCTGGCCGGCCCACTCCCACCCGCGAGGACGCTCCTGTAGCCGCCTCGGTACCAGGGCTTGAGGCTCTCAATTATTAACAGGATGCTAACGGCCAAGCACAGTGGCTCACACCTGTAATCCCAGCACTTTAGGAGGCGAGGTGGGTGGATCGCTTGAAGTCAGGAGTACGGGACCAGCCTGGCTAACATGGTGAAACCCCGTCTCTACTAAAAATACAAAAATTAGCCAGGCATGGTGGCAGGCATCTGTAATCTCAGCTACCGGGAAGGCCGAGGCAGGAGAATCGTTTGAAGCTAGGAGGCAAAGGTTGCAGTGAGGCAAGATCACGCCACTTCACTCCAGCCTGGGCGACAGAGAGACTCTGTCTCAAAAACAAACAAACAAACAAAAAATGAGGCCAACAGAAATAGGGACTTGTTGTGAAAAACTGTATCATCTTTAAATTTTAATGTTTCCTATAATTTACAAAAACAATACATGGAAGATTTTTCAGCAGTGATTTTGTTTCTCTCATTTATGAAAAAAAAGCTTTACTAATCCCTATGAATAAACACAGAGGACCAAACACTCCCCAGCCTCATCTCACCTCGGCCCACCAGGTGGTCTAACAGTCCCGAGGCACTGCACCCTCAACTCTCACCTTCCTCCCTCCTGCCAGGAGAGATGAGCCACGTGTGATGGGAAAACAACTGGCAAAGGTCTACCACAGCTGTTCAGCACTAAACGGTACACAGATAGATGCCTGCTAAATGAACACGGCTTTGCCTGGGCGACCACAGCACATCCGCACCCAAAGATGAACAGTGTCTACGTTCAAATGCCAACTGCCTGACGAACGCCTTCCCCATTTCCTGCTTCCCTTGTCCCAGGAACACTGCTGAAGGTCACACAAAAGCATATCTAGGACGCAAGGAATAAGCACGCACCTAACTGCCCCCACCCCCAACATTCTTTCAGGGGAGAATGACCACCCTGTACAAACAGCCATGGGGAGCGGCGCCCTGCCAGCACCTAGGGTCCGTCCTCTCTCTGGGGCTTATCCTCAGGTCAGAATTCAAGTACCACCTGATTACCTGCCCAACAGGGACAGACACTCAGTTGGGCTGTGTAACTGTGTGCGGGTAACTCGGCGCCTTTTCAGTGCTGAATGATTTTGTATTACTAGGGAGAAAAAACAATACAACTGCTTATTTGGCTCACAGTCATACCATTTCAGTGTACAACGGCTCACCTGAGTCTGAGCAACACCAAGAAAGAGCACTTGGCCAGGCGCGGTGGCTCAAGCCTGTAATCCTAGCACTTTGGGAGGCCGAGACGGGCGGATCACGAGGTCAGGAGATCGAGACCATCCTGGCTAACACAGTGGAATCCCGTCTCTACTAAAAAAATACAAAAAACTAGCCGGGCAAGGTGGCAGGCGCCTGTAGTCCCAGCTACTCGGGAGGCTGAGGCAGGAGAATGGCGTAAACCCGGGAGGCGGAGCTTGCAGTGAGCTGACATCCGGCCACTGCACTCCAGCCTGGGCAACAGAGCGAGACTCCTTCTCAACAAAAAAAAAAAAAAAGAAAGAAAGAAAGAGCACTCAGGCCGCAGAGAATACCACGGAGTATTTTCTAAGCATTTCTATTTCTCTGACTCTTGATTTTGCGCTTGAAGATAAGTTACCTAAACTAGCCAAACACAATAGCTCACACCTGTAATCCCAAAACTTTGGGAAGCTGAGGTGGGAGGACTGCTTGAGCTCAGGGGTTTGAGACTAGCCTGGCAACACGGTGAGACCCAGTCTCCACTAAAAAAAAAAAAAAAAAAAAAAAATTAACAAAATTAGCCGGGTGTGGTGGCACACGCCTGTAGTCTCAGCTAGTCGGGAGGGTGAGGCAGGAAGACTGTTTGAGCCCAAGAGGTCGAGGCTGCAGTGAGCCATGATCCCTGGGCAACAGAGCGAGACCCTGTCTCAAAAAAATGAAGATTAAAAGAATAAAGTTACCTAAATTATATTACATCAATAACATGACTTATAGCATATAAATTCAACAGACCCCCAAGAGATTCAAATATAAATTTTGAGGCGGGACACAATGGCTTACGCCTGTAATCCCAGCACTTTGGGAGGCTGAGGCAGGCAGATCACTTGAGGTCAGGAGTTCAAGACCAGCCTGGGCAACATAATGAAAACCCGTCTCTACTGAAAATACAAAAATTAGCCAGGTGTGGAGGTGCGCACCTGTGATCCCAGCTACTCAGGAGACTGAGGCAGGAGAATCACTTGAACCTGGGAGGCCGAGGTTGCAGTGAGTTGAGATCACACCACTGCACTCCAGCCTGGGTGACTGAGCGGGACTCCGTCTCAAAAAAAAAAATGTGTTTTTGAGAACAGCAGTAGTTTCTATTTTTCCCATAGAACAGACAATGCTACAAATTTGATGCAGTTGACTGCCTAGTGAAAGTCTAAATTATTCAGAAATATGTGCTGTCTATATTTTAATGATTATTATTATTTTTTTTTCTTGAGATGAAGTCTCGCTCTTGCCCCCGAGGCTGGAGTGCTACAATGCAATCTTGGCTCACTGCAACCTCCGCCTCCCAGGTTCAAGCGATTCTCCTGCCTCAGCCTCCCGAGTAGCTGGGATTACAGACACCTGCTACCATGCCCGGCTAATTTTTGTATTTTTAGTAGCCTGGCCACCATGTTGGCCAGGCTGGTCTTGAACTCCTGACCTCAGGTGAGCTGCCTGCCTTGGCCTCCTAAAGTGTTGGGATTACAGGCGTGAGCCATCGCACCTAGCCTATTTTAATTATCATTATTATTTATTTTTATTTTTTTTTAGACGGAGTATCACTCTGTTGCCCAGGCTGGAATGCAGTGGCACTATCTCGGCTCACTGCAAGCTCCGCCTCCTGGGTTAACGCCATTCTCCTGCCTCAGCCTCCCGAGTAGCTGGGACTACAGGCACCCGCCACCATGCCTGGCTAATTTTTTGTATTTTTAGTAGAGACAGGGTTTCACCGTGTTAGCCAGGATGGTTTTGATCTCCTGACCTCATGATCCACCCACCTCGGCCTCCCCAAAGTGCTGGGATTACAGGCGTGAGCCACTGCGCCTGGCCAATTATTTTTAAGAAAAGCGACTGAAGCACAGTGCCCGTTTCACTACAAGTCAGAGGTTCCATTCTAACATGAAGGTAAAATGTTGAAACGCCCTGCACATTATCAGAGATTCGCATTTTCCAAGAAAGGCTATCTTAGAGAAGGGCAGAAATAGATGGATCTTCAATCTCTTGGGAAGTCTGCAAAGTAACAGGTTGCTCACATAGCATAGCTGTGTCTGATGCAGCCATCCCAAGGGTGCCATAATCTGCCCTAAAAGGTCCCCCGGAGCCTGCAGTGCTGTGGGTGAGACTGCACAGGAAATAAAAAGAAGGCAGCTGTACGGCACACAGGGCACAAGCCGGTGTTGTCCAAGCCCGGCGAGGAGCCTGGCTGACGTTCGGGAAGTTGACGAACAGAAGCGGCTTCGCTTATCACTAACCAAACAGGGCAATTTCATGACTCACAGTCATTGTCAAAAAGCTTGACCTACAGTGGAATTACTGGCTTTTATTAACTATCCTGAGGTAATGATATAAAGAATCAGAAATTCCTCAGCAAGAGATTTTTAAATGATGTTTTGGCTCTTTCTCAAGGGAAAATAAAGATGATAAAACCTTCACCCATGGAAAAAATATTTATCCAGCGTTTCATAAGGATGAGGCTATGTAGAGACACACAGACATACCGAAAGCAAAGAGGTGAGGGGGCCAACATGCCACTGAGGGACCAAATGAGACTGGCATGGACTCCATACCAAGAAAGCACTTTCAGGACATACACAGCTAAGAGATCAAGGCTGTGTGGCTCTGGCAGAGATCAATGGAACACAGCAGAGAACCCAGAAATAGGCCCAAACACATGTGCCCAACTGATTTTTGACAACAATGCAAAAGTAATTCAATGGAGGAAAGGTGGTCTTTTCTTTTTTTTTTTTTTTTTGAGACGGAGTCTTGCTCTGTTGCCCAGGCTGGAGTGCAGTGGCCGCATCTCAGCTCACTGCAAGCTCCGCCTCCCGGGTCTACGCCATTCTCCTGCCTCAGCCTCCCGAGTAGCTGGGACTACAGGCGCCCGCCACCTCACCCGGCTAGTTTTTTGTATTTTTTAGTAGAGACGGGGTTTCACCGTATTAGCCAGGCTGGTCTCGATCTCCTGACCTTGTGATCCGCCCGTCTCGGCCTCCCAAAGTGCTGGGATTACAGGCTTGAGCCACCGCGCCCGGCCGGAAAGGTGGTCTTTTCAACAAACGGTGTCAGAGTAACCGGATGTTCACAGGCCAAAAAAATGAAACTTGACCTAAGTTTCATACCATATACAAAAATTAATTCAAAATGGATCACAGACATACATGTGCAATGTAAAACAATAAAACTTTCCGAAAAATACAGAGGAGAAAATATTCAGGACGTAGGGTTAGGCACAGAGCTCTTAAAATTGATACCATAAAAGGAATCATTCGTAAATTGGGCTTCATAAACTAAAAACTTTTGCCCTGAGAAAACCCTGTAAGAGGATGAGAAGACGAGCTACAGAGTAAGAGAAAATATTTGCAAACCATATATCCAACGGAGGACTTGAATCTAAGATACGCCAAGCTCAATGGCTCACACCTAAAATCCCAACACTTCGGGAGGCCAAAGCAAGGGGATCACTTGAGTCCAGGAGTTTGAGACAGCCTGGGCAACACTGCGAGACCCCAGCTCTACAAAAGATTTTCTACAGTCAGCTGGGTGCGGTGGCGTGTAACTGTAGTCCTAGTTACTCAGACGGCTGAGGCAGAGGATCCCCTGGGCCCAGGAGTTCAAGGTGGCAGTATACCACGATTATACCACCGTACTCCAATCTGGGTGACAGAGGGAGACCCTGTCTCTAAAAAATTTTTAATTAATTAACTAATTTAATGTACAAAGAACTCTCAAAACTCAACAATGAGAAAAAAATATATAACAGGCAGGCCTTACGCCTGTAATCCCAGCACTTTGGGAGGCTAGGGCAGGAGGATCCCTTGAGGCCAGGAGTTTGAGACCAGACCGAGCAAAATGGCAAAACCCTGTCTCTCCAAAAAATATGGAAATTAGCTGGGCATGGTGGCACTAGCCTGTAGTCCCAGCTACTTGGGGCCAGGGGTGGGGGTGAAAGGCGCTTAGGCAAGAGGACTGCTTGAACCCGAGGAGGTCCAGGCTGCAGTGAGCTGTGATCACACCACTGGACTCCAGCCTGGGCGACAGCAAGACCATGTCTCAAAAAACAGTACAATAAGCAAGCCATCCAGCTGAGTGTGGTGGTTCACACCTATAATCCCAGCACTTTGGGAGGCTGAGGCGGGTGGATCACCTAAGGTCAGGAGTTTGAGACCAGCCTGTCCAACATGGTGAAACCCTTGTCTCTGCTAAAATAAAAAAAAAATTACCTGGGCTTGGTGGCACGCGCCTGTAAGCCCAGCTACTTGGGAGGCTGAGGCAGAAGAATTGCTTGAACCCCAGAGGTGGAGGTTGCAGTGAGCTGAGATCGCACCACTGCACTCCAACCTGGGCGACAGAGCGAGACCCTGTCTCAGAGAAAAAAAAAAAAAAAAAAGAATGGGCAACATAAGAAGGCCCCACATGAGACTAGCATCAGTTTTAGAAAGAATACAGGTGATGAAAGGAAATACGATTTGAGAAAATTTCACTATCGAACACTATTTGGAGTGAAAACTCTCCAGATTTCATGACAGATTTAATGAGACTGATGGTGAATGCTGAGCAAAATAAGAATAAATCTAGACAAAGCGGACAGAAACTATAGAATACCAAACACACACAAAAAAAGTATAAGAGTCATCAGGAAGTAAAGACAGATTAGCTACAAAAATAAAAATTATGCTGACAGCAGACCTCTCTATAGCAAAATGAGCCAAAAGATAATAAAATATTATCTTCAAAGTGTTGGAATTACATGCCCAACTAAATAGATTTCAAGACATTATGAAATGAAGGCATTTCAGGCAATACTGTTTACTGAAAAGAACCCCTGAAGGATGTATTAAAAGATCAGCAAGAAGGAAACCGAACTCAGAGGAGTAACACTCAAGAAGCAATGATAAGTAAACAAACTGGCAATTAAATTAACTGTAAATTAAACAAGCATTAGCTATTAAATAAGTTTTTAAAAGGTCATTTTAAAAAGATGAAACTAAAATGATATAAAACATATGAAAGACAAGATTTGATTAAAGTTGAAGCTTTCTAAGATGGTTGTATTCTTCAGGAGGAGAATACAGTTAATGATTAGTTTTAAACCAATTCAAACATGCATATTAAATATGTGAGTAATCATTAAAATAACAAAAATAGAATGTATAACTTCCCAACTAAGACACAGAATTAAAAACTCAAACAGAAGTCAAAGAAAGAAAGAAAGGGGAGAGGGAGGGAGGGAGGGAAGGAAAGGAGGGAGAGAGGGAAGGAAGGAAGAAAGGAAGGAAGGAAGGAGAGAAAGAACAAGCAGGGAAAATAAAGAAATAAAATGCAATGATAGAAATAAACTCAAACCATCAGTAGCCACAATGCATATACATGGATTAAATTTATCAGTTTAAAAAAGAGAGAGTCTCGGATCGCATTTTTTAAAAATGTAGCTACATTCTATTCACAAGAAATACACAGAAAACATAATGACATAGAAAAATAGAAACTAAAGAAACCATAGAAAAGCTATCCCAGGCTATGCAAAGGACATGAACAGACATTTCTCAATTGAAGACATACAAGTGGCCAAGAAACATGAAGAAATGTTCCACATCACTAATCATCAGAGAAATGCAAATTAAAACCACCATGAGATATCATCAAACACCAGTCAGAATGGCTGTTATTAAAACACCAAAAAACAGCAGATGTTGGCATGGATATGGAGGAAAAGGAACTCTTATACACTGTTAGTGGGAACGCAGATTAGTACAACTCTATGGAAAACAGTACGGGGAATTTCAAAGTAGTAAAAATAGAACTGCCGGCCGGGCGCGGTGGCTCAAGCCTGTAATCCCAGCACTTTGGGAGGCCGAGGCGGGCGGATCACAAGGTCAGGAGATCGAGACCACAGTGAAACCCCGTCTCTACTAAAAATACAAAAAAAAATTAGCCGGGCGCGGTGGCGGGCGCCTGTAGTCCCAGCTACTCAGGAGGCTGAGGCAGGAGAATGGCGGGAACCCGGGAGGCGGAGCTTGCAGTGAGCCGAGATCGCGCCACTGCACTCCAGCCTGGGCAACAGCGTGAGACTCCGTCTCAAAAAAAAAAAAAAAAAAAAAAAAATAGAACTGCCATTCAACCCGGCAATCTCACTAATGTGCATCTACCCAAAATAAATCATTATATAAAAAAGACACCTACGCTCGTATGTTTATTAAAGCAATATGCACAATAGCAAAATCATGGAATCAACCTAAGTATCCGTCAATAGACGATTAGATAAAGAAAGTGTGGTATATATACACAACGGACTACTACGCAGCAATAAAAAAGAATGAAACCCTGTCTTCTGCAGCAACACGGATGGAGCTGGAGGCCATTATCCTAAGTCAAATAACTCAGACACAGAAAATCAAATACTGCATGTTCTCACAAGTGAGAGCTAAACAAACAGTGGGTGAACATAGACACAAAGACATAAATAATAGACACTGGGGAGTCCTTAGGCGGGGAGAATGGGTGGGATGCTGGTGAGGGTTTAAACAAATTATCTACCGAGTACAATGTTCACTGTTTGGGTGGTGGGTGCACTAGAAGCCCAAACCTCACTATTGTCCAAGATACTCATGTAGCAAACCTGCACACATGCCTCCGAATCTAAAACTGAAAAGAATTTTTAAAAGAATTACCAAAACCCTGGGGTTCAGATCACCACCATCTCTCTCAAGGATTTACTGGAGAAGCCTCCTAACTTGCCTCCTCTTCTCTCCCCTTTTTATGGACTGAGCATTTATGCCCTCCCCCAAATTCATATGTGGAAGCCCTGACCCTCAGCGTGATGTTCTATGGAGGTGGGGCCTTGGCCCCATGATGGGGTTAATATCTTTATGAAAAGAGGAAGAAACACCAGAACATGTGCTTGTTGCTCGCTCTCTCTCTTCTCTTATTCTCACTCTCATGCTCTCTGCCATATGAAAACACAGCAAGAAGGCAGCTATCTGTAAGCAAGGAATAGGGCTCTCACCAGGAACCACACTGACTAGCATTTTGATTTTCAACTTCCCAGCCCCCAGAACTGGCAGAAATAAATGTCTGTTGTTTAAGGAAAAAAAAAAAAAAAAACAAAACAGAAACAAAAGCTATCCCAAGCCAACACTACCCAAAAGAAATTTGGTATAGATGATGAAAGCAGATAAAAAAGACTTTACAGCAAAAAGCAATACATTAGAAGAAAGAGGTCATTACCAACTGATAAAGGGAATAACTCATCACGAGGAAGAGTCCTAAATCTGTTTTCACTTAAAAATTTGGCATCAAAATACATAAGGCAAAGTTTGACAAATTACAAGAATAAAATTAAAATACATAATTATAATGGGACAAAAAGATATAAAGGATATAGAAAATTTGTATACAGTGAACAAATGAGTTAACACATTTTCCCAAATTCCAACAATACACTAATGAACTATAAATCAATCTTATAACCACCATTAAAAATTTTTTTTAACTGAATGGAAAATATCAGAGTGCACCCCAAATGACAAAGGTAAGCATTACCTTGTTAAACTTTTGTTTATAGTTGTATATTGAGTGATGATGCCCTTTTTGCTGTGGGTTACAATTGAGGTTTGAAGTCTTCAATCTAATAGATTTAAATCAAAGTCTGCACCCCAAAACACGCTCCTCTCAAGTACACAGGAATTATTACAAAATCTGATGATTTACTATGCACAAAAGAAGTCTCAACCAAACCCAGGGAATCCATGTCATTTTCTGAGCTTGAGAAAAGGCGGCCACAAGAACCATCTCTTAGTTGGTTCCCTGGGACTCTTTTCAATAACCTGAGCTCACCTGAATGATCTAGAACATGTCTCTCATCCCTATAAGTGCTGGCTAACCTGGCTAGTTGTTATTTGTGTCTAGCATGTAATAGAACTCTAAAAATTGGGGGTAGAATGAAATATTGTTCAGTGAAAGAATTACGGCAATCTTAGAAGTGGAAACTAAGCCAAGGTTAACCATTTCCTACTTTTTGAGAGACTCCGCTATACGTAGAGTTGAATACTAGAAGAAATATATCAGGAAAAAAAAAAAAAAGGTTGAAAATTGTTTGAGCTTTGGTACAAGCAGAGGGCATGTGGGTGCCTGGGGTCACAGACTCCAAGAGTGAACAGGCACAGGATGCCAGCGAGAAGCTGGCTAGTGGGAAGGGACAATTCTAGCCAGATCAGCCCTTTTTTATCAATAGAGAAAGTAACTTTTCAAAGACACACCTCTAGCAGTTCAAAAAGAATCAGAGTGCACAGTCCCAACAGCCTTCTAAACCGCTCTTCCATTTCAGGCCAATGTCTACAGCCCTGGAGTGGCAAACCCAACAGCGCGCCAGGGATGGGTCAGGGGGTAATAGGCTGCTGTGTCATGTGAAAGAGTTAGACAAGCCAAGGCAGGTCTGTCTGTCTAAGCAGAGTGAGATGGTCAGAATTTTGGCATGCAGCGAGAAAAGGAAAGGACTAGAAATCGTGTATACATTCAACGTGCGTGGTCAGCCCACACTGTCAGCTCTCAAATACTCGTCTGAGGTGGGGGACTGGTAAAAGTATGGATAGGCTGGAGAAAGAAAAATCTTTTTTTTTTTTTTTGAGATGGAGTTTCGCTCTTGTTGCCCAAGTTGGAGTGCAATGGCATGATCTCGGCTCACTGCAACCTCGGCCTGCTGGGTTCAAGCAATTCTCCTGCCTCAGCCTCCCGAGTAGCTGGGATTACAGGTGCGCACCACCACGCCTGGCTAATATTTGTATTTTTAGTAGAAACAGGATTTCATCATGTTAGCCAGGCTGGTCTCGAACTCCTGACCTCAGGTGATCCACCCACCTCAGCCTCCCAAAGTGCTGAGGTTAAAATTCACATAACAGAAAACAAGCCATTTTCAAGGGCACAACTCAGTGGCATTTAGTACATTCACGGGTTGTGCAGCCACATCTATCTCGTTCTAAAACATTTTCATCACCCCAAAAGGAAACCGCCTGCCCATTACGCAGTTGGTTCCATTTCTCCCCTCTCCCCAGCCCCTGGAAACCACGAATCTGTTTTCCGTCTATATGAATTCATCTACTCTGGATATTTCTTATCAATGGAATCAAACAATATGTCTGGCTTCTGTTACTTAGCAGATTTTCAAGGTTCATCCATGTTCTATCAGGTATCAGTGAGAAAGAAATGTCCAAAGCCTGCAAAAGCCAAACCTACAGCACTGAGCCAGCAGCTGAAGAAGGGAGAAGAGGGTTAAGGGTAACGCCATTGTCAGCCTTGGGGACTGAAAGGACTCAGGGACCGTTACACAAATAGGAGACAGAGAAGGTGCAGGGTGGGGCAAGGGGCGATTAGTTTCTTCTGGACAGAGTCTACAGTGCTAGGAAAAACTCATATTGGAGATGTCCACTAGGCAGCTGGAAACAGTCTAGAGCTTCAGAGAGAAGGGAATGGTGGCTCCAGAGGAAAAAAAGCACGGAGATGCTGTCTCACAGACCCCTGAGGCCGAGGGGATACACACACACCTGCGACAACTGCTGCTGCTCAGACACACAGCCCATGAACTGTCCTTGCCGTTTTCAGGAAGTCACACATCCATTTACAAAACTCCAGGGGTGAACAACAAAAAGTGAGGCTCAGGATAGAAAAAATATTACCCTCACCCCAGAGCAAAGCTTAGCCTGTTTGTACTGGCTTTTGCAAAAAGAACCAATTCACAAAGACAGCAGTTGGCATTTTCCAATAAATATTTCCTCCACCCCCTTTGAACCTTGTATCACGAGATGCCATCGTTCTCTGCTTCCAGTTTAATCTACCAGCATCTAACCCTCCTGGGACTCCTGTCAGTTTTATGATTCATTTAGAAGTCTGGTGTAAATATACGGTCCCACCACGCTGACTGCAATTCTGGAAGTAAAATACTTATTTCATCCTAATTGAACAATTCCTCTCAGTAATTCTAACCTACAAAGGGAGGGCTGATCCCTCTCCATTCTCTCCTCACATCCACCCTGAGCCGGCATCAGGCTCTCTGAAGATCCTTGTCTCACCCTGGCCTTGCTTTTGAATGTCAAGAGCAACAATAATTGTTTCTTCCTCCAAAGAGATGCCAAGTCCTACACAAATCCATTTAAATGTATGCAAAAGAATCTTCACCTACTTAAAATATAGATTTATATGTTTATGTATTTATACACAAATGTATACACATATAAAATTTTATAAAATATACTTCTATGGTTGACTCTTGAACAACGTACGTTTGAACTGTGAAGGTCCACTTACACTCAAATCTTCTACCTATGCCACCCGAGACAGCACGACCAAACCCTCCTCTTCCTCCTCTATCTACTCAACGTGAAGACTATGAGCATGAAGACTTTTACGGTGCTCCATTTCCACTTAATGAATAGTAAATATTTTTTCTCTTCCTTCTGATTTTAACATTTTCTTTTCTCTAGCTTTATTATAAGAATACAGGACATAATACATACAACATACACAGTATGTGTTGATTGGCTATTTTATATCAGTAAGGCTTCCCGTCTACAGTAGGCTATTATTAGTTAAGTTTTAGGGGAGTCAAAAGCTATATACATTATTTTCTCTTTTTTTCTTTAAGAAACAGGGTCTTGCTGTGTTGCCCAAGCTGGCCTCAAAGTCCTGGGCACAAGCAATCCTCTCGCCACTGCCTCCCTAGTCTCTAGGACTACAAGACATGCACAGATTTTCAACTGCACAGGAGATGACCCCCATGCCCCCCATCCCCACGTTGTTCCAGAGTCAACTGTAAACTATTTTCTCTACCCTCTAACTGTTAAGGTCAGGCTCAAACTGAGAAAGGAAATTATTCCAGCAAACTTAGAACAAAGGAATGGGAGGGAAGTAAAGTACCAGCAACTGGTACTTTAATTGAGGCAGAGCTCCTCAGTTAGAGGACAAATTCCTGGAGTCCTGGGGGCAGATACAAGTGTAAGTTAAGGGGTGAGGGTTACCTGTGATGAAAGCAAGCTCCCAGAAGCTAACCTCTTCCTCTGGGAGGCCACCTCATCTCCCAGGCACGCTCTGATCACACAGCTCTATGCTCTGCTCCCTCATTCATTCCTCCACCCAGCATGTTCCAGGCACTGTTCCAGGCATGAGGACCCCACAGTGAGCCAGACAGACAAAGCCCCTGTCCCTGCCCCACAGAGCTTGTGATCCGAAGGGGCACCAGTAAAGGAGGGCAGGGATGAAAGACAGAGAAAGAAAACACAGCATTGTCAGATAAGTGGTGACAATAGACAAATAATGTCCCAGAATATGTATGTCACATGGGAAGGTGAACAGGGCTGGCCAGGGTGGAGATGGGGACAAATTTCACGAGTGTTGAGGGGAGGGGCTGAGTGAATCTCAGGACCCGAAAGAGATAAGGGAATGAGCCACAGGTGAGTGCCTGGAGAAAGAACCTTCCGTGAGGATATGCGTGGGAAGAGCAGGGAGGCCTAGGCAGCTGTGAGCAGAGGGGTGGGGGCAGAAGCAGAGAGGGGCATGCCTGCTACTTTGCTGTGATTTGTTTATTATCTATGCACCTGATTGAAATGGAGGCGCCCTGAGAGCAGGGCCTGCACCACACACGCACAACTCCACCCAGAGCCTTTCGGGCCAGAACCAGGTGCGGCGGATGGGAGGGAGCATGGATAGGGAAGAACCGGGTGAATCAGGAAACTTTTCCAAAGGAAAAATGAGCCGCTAAGCAAGGCTGTTGGCAGGTGCAGGTAACGTGCCAGAATTCACTGTAAGCTTAAAGCCTTCGCCAAAGGCTTTTAATTTCAACACATGCAGGACATTTTCCAAGAAAACACTCTGCTTTAATCTTATAATGGAAGTCAATAACAAAACAGGATTCGCATTGCTGTATGCACATGAGAAAAAAAAATTCATTTTCCAGACTACTTTGCTAGAAAAATCACTCCCTAAAATTTAAAAATGTCTATATTTAACTCATTTTAGCTACATAGGTGGCATACATACATTGTCTGTTTACACAGCTTTCATAGACAACCATAACATACTTTCCAGTTCACTGGAGAAGACTCTGGGGAAAAAAGCTACTTCTTAATTCTGTATTCTAGCAATAATAGCCTCCACTTGGACACATCAAAGGAATTAATGGTCAGCTCATCTGAGTGGTAATTACAAAAACTAGCTTTAGACCAGGCCCCAATAAGCCTTTTCTATAAAGGGCCAGATAGTAAATATTTTAGGCTTTGTAAGCATCACACAGTATTGAATCCATAGCCTTCTTTACTTTTGGAGGCTTTCTTTCCTGCGAGTTTTGCTTGTTTGCTTGTTTGTTTACCATGCTAGGGAAAAAATGTAAAAACAACCTAACTTCTGAGCCAAACAGGCCACGGTTTGCCAACCCCGGCTTTCGACCACAACGAGAAGGGGGCACGTGGAGTTCCAAGCTCCTCCTTATTAAATCCAAAGGGGCAGGAGCCCCACGGTTCTGGATTACCTCTTTCAGTCTCTCCAGCTCATTCTGGAGGGCCTGTTTGGATATTTCCACTTCAATCATCTGCTGTCGGAGAGTTTCGTTTTCATCCTCAGCTTTAGCGCGCTTTTCCTCCACCGTCTTCAGTTCGTGGTGCAATCTGACAGATACATCTTTGGCTACCTGCATCGACCCACAGAGATCATTATGAGGATATGAGGCTTTGTGTGTGCTAAGGGTACTATCAGACAACGTCAGAGGCAAAAACATTAATATGATATTGCACCACATAGCAAAGACCCTAGCAGTACATAACCGACCTATTTTTAAAAGGAGGAGGAGATTCGTTTAAAAATGAAATCAACATCTGGACTAAAAGGCCACTCCGGCTGGTCTGATAGTGGTGCATTATCAGAACGTGCTAACATTACTGTCACTAAAGTTGGTATACAACCCCCCCAACTGCTAAAGTTAAATGGCTTTAAAATAAATAGTTTTTAAAGCCCACTTTGGATAACCCTCCTCCCCCAGAGATGGTCACCACGAATGCCAATTCTGCCCAGGCTCACGGGCTTTAAGCGAGAAATTTAAATAATAGTAAACAAATAAACATTTCTATTCACTAAAGTTATACCGAACCCACCTGCTAACAAAACAAATAAGTTGCCTGTAATCCCAGCACTTTGGGAGGCAAAGAAAGCAGGATCACTTGAGGTCAGGAGTTTGAGCCCAGCCTGGGAACCACAGTGAGACCCTGTCTCTAAAAAAATTATAAAAATAAAAAATAATCCAGGCATGGTGGTGCCTATAGTCCCAGCTACTCTGGAGGTGAAGATGGGAGGGTCGCTTGAGCCCAGGGAGTCTGAGGTAATAGTGAGCTATGATGGTGCCTCTGCACTCCAGCCTGAGTGACAGAGCAAGATCCTGTGTCTAAAATAATAAAAAAAAAAATGCTGCATGCTTAAGATGTTCAATGTAGTCAAGTTTTAAATTTTGTACTGTGGCTCTGGTATGGTAAACCATTTGAATGAGCAAAGCAGTTAAACATGTTTACTTTCTAAAAGCAAATGAGGAAAGAGGCCTTGTAAGAGAAATATAAATCACCCTTTATTACACCGAATGACATTTTGTTAGTGGTTTATAACTTTGGTAGAATTACAGAGGTTCTTTTCCTGTTATCACACTGAAAGGCTAGATGAGATTTCACAAGCACTCTGGTAATAAAGAGAACAGTATGCATAATTCATCTCTAGATAAATGATTTGATAATCAGGTCATGAGGGCCTCACTGCCCACGGAGAGACAATGGCATAAAGTCTGGGATTTCTTCCCATTATTCCCACTTCTCCCAGTGGTTCTCAAAGACACCTTAGACAATTTGTGATAATTTCTCCTGGCGTTAGATCCTCACTACACAAGTCTTGCTTGGGTTATGGGAATGTCAGGATTTCTGCATCCTAGAAACCTAAATAACAATAAAAAATGTGAAGTGATATGGTCAACTTTTACGAGTGGCCTTTGACTACACTGATAATAGATTTTTTTTTAAATAGATTTTTTTTTAATTTCATATCTTTCAGAGTTTCTGCAGAATTTCTATCCAATTGTCAGATCCATTGGCATGTATTAATTCTTTGTTATCGCAGATTATTATCATTTTTTAAAGTTAACATTATGACAAATTTAAACCTTGGGCTGTCAAAGTCACACAACTACACACACTCTATAAGCCATAAAGCAAACCAAGACTGTTTCTGCTGCAATCTGTAGAGACAGACACAAGCAGGGAAAAAACACCAGGGCAATGTGCACGTGGCCAGCCAGTCCTGCAGCCTCGGGGGTGCACGCACCACCCCTCTCACTCACCTTCAAGTCCTGCTCCAGGCTTCGAATAAGCTCGCCATCCACCTGACCTGTCTCAGCCACTTTCAGGCTTTTCTGCTCAGCTTTCCGAAGACGGTACTGCAGGATTCGGCAGTTTTTATTAGCACGGTCCAGTTCTCGCCGAAGTTCCTGCAGCTGGTAAACATCTTCCTCTAAATAACTGTCTCTCATCTCTTCCATCTCAGCACGGAGTTCATCTAACTCATCCTATGCAAACCAGACAGAGAAGATTTATGAGCCAAGTACATCAAAAAAGGATGGTGTGTCTCTCCTTCATCCCCGCTCCTCAATACTAAATATCGAAAACCTGCACGCTTACCCATCAGCTCAAGGCCACGCCTGTGTGATAGGCAGCAGAACCTCTGGAAATTTGCACGAGATAATATAACTGAGTATCTGTTCAAATCTTATGTAACCAGAAGCTAATAAACTGGATTATTCACTGTGGCCTCTCAGAACTTATCCCACTCCCAACATCTCCGTACATAATCAAATAAAATCAACTCTGCAGATAATCGAACCTTTCGATTCAAACCAAACATTGACCTAAGCCTTTATCTCTAAGGCATAATCTAGGTACTAAGATGAATCATAGGGACCCTGCCTTCAAAGAACATACACTTCAGGCCGGGCGCGGTGGCTCAAGCCTGTAATCCCAGCACTTTGGGAGGCCGAGACGGGCGGATCACGAGGTCAGGAGATTGAGACCATCCTGGCTAATACAGTGAAACCCCGTCTCTATTAAGAAATACAAAAAACTAGCCGGGCGAGGTGGCGGGCGCCTGTAGTCCCAGCTACTCGGGAGGCTGAGGCCGGAGAATGGTGTAAACCCGGGAGGCGGAGCTTGCAGTGAGCTGAGATCCGGCCACTGCACTCCAGCCTGGGTGACAGAGCGAGACTCCGTCTCAAAAAAAAAAAAAAAAGAACATACACTTCAGTAGGATAACAACTGCTAATTGCCCTGGAACTGTAACATACCTGCAAATGTCCCAAAAATTCTGTTCCACAAGACGCATCTCAGCATCAACTAAGCGACTCTATCCACAAATGAGACATTTTCCATTATTTTAAATACACACTGGGTATGTTTCTTCCCATTCACCCATCCTGTATTTCCCACACCTCCACTCTTTGCTGTCCACAGGAATGTACCGTGAATACAGGAGAACCCAAGGAGTCATTCCTGGCTCTCCCTTCCCTCCCATTTTGCAGCCAAGCCCTCAGCCAGAGCTGTGCCCCTTCCGGATGGATCACCCTGGTCCAGGCCTCCATCCCTGGGGGAGGGGAGCCACACACAGATATAAGTGGAGACACACAGGTGCCCACTGCCCAGCTGGCCCTTTAATCCTCCTATAGTCTGTCCCCCACCCAGCAGAGTGATCCTTTTAATGTGCAAATCAGACCACCTCACTCCCTTCTCAAACCCTCCAGGGGTTTCCTTCTTTCCAGGCCTCCTAGGGCCTCCTGGCTACACTCCCTCCCTGCCCACGACTAGCCTTGCAGGGTCTGAGACTGCTCGCACCTTTGCTTCTTCAGGCCTCAAGACCTTACCTGCTATTCCCACTTCTGAAAACACTCCCCACTCTAGATCTCTGCAGAGTTCATTCCATCATATAACCTGAGGTCATGAAAGCCTCCCCTGACCACCCTCATCAGCCCCCAAGTCTCTAGTCTCTTGCTGGCTCTATTTCCTTCCCACCTCTGAGTGCCATCTAATAGTATTGGTATTTTTTCCTACTTACTGTCTGTCACCTACACTAACAAGGTAAGCTTCAGAGGGGAGCAAGCTTGTCTGTCTTGCTCCTCTCTGCATCCAGAGCAGCATGGAGCACACAGTAGGCCCTCAATAAATATTGCTGAATGAACACACAGGTGCGCCAGTGAACACTTACAAACACCAAGTCAGAAAGCCAACTAACATCAGACACAACTGCATGCTCGCTTTGTTCCAGTCTTGCAGCCCAATGATGAAAGCTTCTTCCCAAACCTACAGACGTAGCTGCAGGTATGAGATACTCACGCTACTGAAGTGTTACACAAGATTTAAAGGAGGAACACTTCGGAAGGAGGAAGATTAAGAAAACACTCTAGGGGTTTTCTTGACTGGTTTCATAATTGATGTTTTAGATGCCTCCAGAATAGCATGCACTCAGTTATTCCCATTTACTTTATTCACCTAATATTAAGGTTCAAGAAAAAAAAGTATCGCCTACACTTAGACACCCTAATTGTCCATTCTTGTCCTGCTATTTAGTTTGTTCCTGGATTCTTACCACTCATGCTAATCCTGTATTTATTCTTAAAACCAGGAATTGACTAACAATATAAAACAACATGCCCAACATCTGAGCCTCAGACAAAAAAAAAAAGAACAAAAAGAAATCTCCTGAAGATGTGTTTATCCTAGGTAAGATTAAGTACAAGAAACACAAGAAATAAAATTGGGAATCCTTATGGAAAAATAAGAGTTGGCACAAAATGGGGTGACAAAGATGCTTCGGTCAACCTTAGCTATACACAATGGTCGACTGGATAGGGCACAGATATGGCAACTCATCCCCCAATCCAGCCTGTAGGTTCTCTCCACTCTGCCTACACTATCCCATCAAGAGAATGAGCTACTCGCTTGACCAGGACTCAACTGGAGCCTGTTTCAATAGGCTACCAAGGAGAACAGATGTTAAAGAAGAGAGCTTCACCAACTTCCCAGTAGTCAAATGCATAAAATGTTCTTCTTCTTGGCTCCTAAATGTTCCTACAGAATTTCTATACCAATGATGAAAATATTAAAAATATAAGATGTCCTAATGTGTCCTAAGAAAGATCAATCTTAACACCGAAAATGTTGTGAACTCTAACTGAGTTTCATTTCTTTTTTCCTCCATGGAAATCTCTCCTGGTAAATCCTGGTCCTTGTGGTAAGATCTGCTGGAACTGGAAGTTACTGAACTGAGCATAGGAGGTGATCAGCTGAACACACATAAACAGAATGGGTGGTCTGGGCTCTTCAGGGGACCAGAGAACACAGCTCTTTCAGGACAGTGCTTGCCAACCTTCCAGAAATCTTCCACAAAGAGTAGGCTGTTACTGACGCCTGATCACTGAGGCTTTGATGACGCCCTATGGGAGCTGTACCCCTACACTACCCACTCCTAGAGGAGGTCAACTGCAGACTGAACGCTTTAAAATGAGCCTTGTGGTTGTCACTCTTTCAATAGAGTGGGAAGTTAGTTCTGAATCTTCAAAAATCAACATCAAGTTTGATTCACACCCCATCCATGAAACTAATGGATCAGACTTTAAGAACCTAATAGCAATGCTTGTTTCTGAGTAAAGAGGTAATTGTTTCACTGAATCATTAATACAAATCGGTTCAATACAAGCAATAATCACTAAATGTTCAACACTAAGTCAATATATGTATATGTATATCCCTACATACAAATATACAGTGACTGTGGCCATTCTGTTCATGAGAAGAATGGTTTGTGGTTGCTTTTCCTTCCAGAAAGCCTTCCAGAGTCATTAATGCCTGGGATTATCTTAACTCAGACAAAAGTTTTTAAAATGCAATATAGCCCTAAGATGCAAGATACAGCTTCCAGGTATAAAACCTCTCTAGCTTTCAGACTTTGCAATAGGAGAACCCACATCCACCCTAATGTTAAATGCTACATTTTCATACATATGTTACAGGTGATGAAAACTGTTCAAGGGCTAGATGCAACCACGCCTCCACATCATTGAGCAGGCCAGATGTAAACAGCAATATTTTTTGGCACAAATATCACCAACATTAGTTGTACTGAAAAGAAAATTAGGGGCCGGGCGCGGTGGCTCACACCTGTAATCCCAGCACTTTGGGAAGCCGAGGCAGGCGGATCACGAGGTCAGGAGATGGAGGCCATACTGGCTAACACGGTGAAACCCCATCTCTACTAAAAATACAAAAAATTAGCCAGGCGTGGTGGCGGGCACCTATAGTCCCAGCTACTCGGGAGGCTAAGGCAGGAGAACGGCGTGAACCTAGGAGATAGAGCTTGCAGTGAGCAGAGATGGCACCACTGCACTCCAGCCTGGGTGACAGAGTGAGACTTTGTCTCAAAAAAAATAAAGAAAAGAAAAAAGAAAATTAGGGAGAGACCATATGATATGGTTCCCCATACCATATGGATCCCCACTCAAATCTCATCTTGAGCTACAGCTCCCATAATCCTCATGTGTCATGGGAGGGGCCCAGTGGGAGGGTAACTGAACCATGGGGGCGGGTTATTCCTGTGCTGTTCTCGTGATAGTGAGTAAGTCTCAAAAGAGATCTGCTGGTTTTATAAAGGGCAGTTCCCCTGCACGGTTCTTACGGGCCTCCATGTAGTATGTGTCTGTGCTCCTCCTTTGCCTTCCACCATGATTGTGAGGCCTCCCCAGCCATGTGGAACTGTGAGTCCATTAAACCCTTTTATCTTTATAATAATTACCCAGTCTAGTGTTTCACAGAAGTATAAAAATGGACTAATGCACCATAACTGCACGTATTTAAATAACTGCTCTTATAATTCATATTTTATCTAAATTTACAGAACAGGCGTCGTTTATTAAGCACCTCACCCTCATTACCAACCCTACAACAACCCTGTCAGGAACATATTACACAGTTTCTAGACAAAAAAACAAAACCGAGGCTAGTTACATGTGTCCAAAGCTTCACATCTAGTAAACGGAAGCCACACTGCAAACCCGGGCCTGTCTGTTTTCAAACACACACTCTTTCAAGTAAATACTATAAATTATTTGCTTCAACCTGGACGAATGAAACAATAACAGACCTTCAATTGTACTTTTAAAAGCCGATCATCAGTGTAAACCAATAAAAGCAGCCTAACATTTACAGCTCGACAAGTGACAACACACAAGCATATCCATTAGAGCAACTGGCTCTTAGGAAGACACTGCAATGTGCGGCAAAGATATCCATGCCTCTTCCCTCCTTTTTTTAAAGAGACAGGGTCTTACTCTGTGACCCAACCTGGAGCACAGTGGTGCAACCATGGCTCACTGCCAGCCACCTTGAGCTCCTGGGCTCAAGTGATCTTCCTGCCTCAGCCTCCTGAGTAGCTGGGATTACAAGCACATGCCACTATGCCTGGCTAATACTCCCATCTTTAAAATGAGGAAACTGAGATTCTATAAGTATAAATGGCTTTCTACCACTGGTCTGTTGCAGAGATAGGACCAGGGCCAGTATTTCAACTCTCCCCAGAGAGCCTAGAAAAACGCAATTTTCAGGTTCAATGAAAAGCAGTTAAACAGAAGCAAATTATAAACCATGTAAGCTGGCAGCAGCCATCTGAAGAGCAAAAACTATGATTATTGGAATTAGGGTCATGATGGATAGCGATTTTCAAACTAACATTACATTAATTTTCTTACAGCATGCTCCAATGTAGAAAACTGTATTGCAGAACCTTAACGACATCTGCCTACTAAAAGTTTACGTACACCAAATCTAGCAGAGCATATGATGTTTCTGACAGGTGTAACTTAAAAGATAGTAAATAAAATTGGAAAATTGCTATTGTCTTTTTATACACGGAAATAAGAAAAAAAAACTGTCCTTAATAGTTTTTTACCGAATTAACACCAAGTCTAGAGGATACTTAAGTGTTAGATCATTATCTCATTGAAAAGCTAGTTTTAATTAAGTATCTTTTTTAAGTTTTGTATATAAAATGAAATCTTGAAGTACTGTGAAGTCCGGTCAACTATTCCCCTTTGCCTGTGGCTGACAAATCAAGCCTTATCATGTATCTCAAATTAGAGGAATAATGAGGTACCACGTGTGCACTAGAGTAAACCAAGATTAAAATTACATGTTTCGATGAAAACCTCTAACAGGATAGTTATTCATAAATATATAATAAAAACCGAATCCATGTTTCTTAGTAAAGTGATGAAAACTCTTAATCATGTTAATAACTATATGAAAATCTGAATCTCTTTTAAATACCCAAAATCAGTAACTATCTCTATTTTAGCACCTCCTCTTTAAATAGACCCAGTTTGGATGGTAGAAGCAGTCATCTGGCTACTGCTGCAATAATTCTATCTTCTGGGCAGACAGAAACTACTGTCTTTTGTAACATACGAATAATCCACCTCACTTCCCTCCGGACAAGGGAAATGTTCTCCTCCAAGAGTTCCAGCTGTAACTAAGGAGGTGCAGGGCCACTCCCACTGTCTACCAGGTGACGGTCCAGCCAGCAGCTGGTGGCCGCAGCTCTCGCCTACATTAGCTGCCACTGAAAATGATCACAGCCGCTCTCTTTCACTGGCTGAATACACAGCGGGTATGGACAGCGAATATCGGGAAAGAATGGGGAATACTGTCCATGTTAACCCTTCCGAAAGAGAAAGGAGTAGGAGGCGGGGAGCAAGGAGGCGCTGAGACACATCAGCAGCAGAGCACCGCCTGCGCTCCTCTCCAAGTGCCCCTCCACCCCCAGGCCACACTGAGCCCAGGTACCTGGGCAGCCCGGCAGCCAAATGTCACTAACCAGGTCAGGGCCTGAAACTCCAGGCCCTGGCTAACTCCAATGAGAAGCAGGATGGTAAACTTGGATCGGCAGTGAGACACTGCAACCCATAAAACCAAAGCTCAACCTCTCCCTTAGGAAATCACATTCCTCTCCAAGAAGCCAATTTTATCTGCCCTTGTATCTAGCACCAACTTGTTTTCTTTTAACAAAAAACAATTCCTATGAAATAACTGAGAAAGCAAAGCAAAAAGAAACAGCTCTTCCCACCCCAATCCTCACCCACCCTGCGGAGGTCAGCATGACAAGAGGACACTCTTTGGGGGTGGGGGAGGTGTGAGATTATGGCCACTAAAAGCATTTTCAAAATAGGCTAGTAAATGCCAACTGATTAAGTCCTCCTGAAAAGCCTGTGGAAACAGAGAACATAATTAATATGTTGACAATGAGCATTCCGGCTTGTCTGATTGTCTCAGAGCACTCGAGCAAAACACAGGCCTGGCAGCCTGGCAGGGAAGGAACACACCAGCACTTTACCCAAGGTCCTCAACATTAAGGAAGTGCCTGGGTTTTATGAGAAGCCCAGGCCTTTGGATAACTCAACTGAAGCGCTCACCTGAATTTCGGAATACTTCCAAACGTATTTGAGTTTATCAGAGGTCAAAGGACAACAAGAGTGCTTTTCTGTCTGTGTTTTCCCACGAAAGCCAGCTACCTGGATTGATTTTGCATTTTTCACCTAGTCACCCAGGCACCATTTGATGAAGGTGGAGAAGGAACAGAAAGCAGAGTCAGAGATGATGAAATTGTGCTCTGTTACAGCACAACAGAAGGTGTCTACCTCTCTGTTGACACTGGCTATTTTAAAAAATACAGGCCAGGCCGGGCGCGGTGGCTCATGCCTGCAATCCCAGCACTTTGGGAAGCCAAAGCAGGCGGATCACCTGAGGTCACGAGTTCAAGACCAGCCTGGCCAACATGGTGAAACCCTGTCTCTACTAAAAATTCAAAAATTAGCCAAGCATGGTGGCAGGCACTTGTAATCCTAGCTACTCAGGAGGCTGAGGCAGGAGAACTGCTTAAACCTGGGAGGCGGAGGGTACAGTGAGCCGAGATCATGCCACTGCACTCCAGCCTGGGCGACACAGCAAGACTCCATCTCAAAAACAATAAATAAAATAAAATAAAAAAATACAGCAGCCTGGCTAAAAGCCAAGATAATTCCACTTAAATGTCCTGATCCATAGGACATCCTCCTAAGGTTTTGCTGGACTTATTTTTCTGCTGAATTGGGCTTTGGTCATTCTAGTTCAGAAACTGCAACAGTCTTGTACAATGATGACAGCACTTACTTGGAATCCTCCAGAATACAGCAACATAAAATCTGTGGGCCAAGCCTCTTGTCAGATACAATGGAATAGATGGATGCTGTATCTAATCCTGAGAGTTAGTTCTGTGCAGCTCCCTAACAAAGCAGCAGGTCAAGGATGTACTTTTATCTACCCTCTTTAAAAAGTACCCCTACGGAGCACAGAGGCTCAAACTTGTAATCCTAGCACTTTAGGACGGCAAGGAGGGAGGATCACTTGAAGCCAGGAGTTCAAGACAAGCCTAGACAACATAGCCAGACCCTGTCTCTATAAAAAATTTAAAAAGTTAGCCCAGCTTGGTGGTGTGTACCTGTGGTCCCAGCTACTTAGCAGGATGAAGCAGGAGGATCACTTGAGCCCATAGTTTCAAGGTTGCAATAAGCTATGATCATGCCACTGCACTCCAGCCTGGGCCACAGAGCAAGACTCTGTCTCTTTAGAAAAAAGAAAAGAAAAAAACCAGAAAAAAGTACCCCTGAAAACAACAAAAAGAGAAGTTTTGATTTATAAGGGGCACACGCTAACCACCACTGCAAAGGCATGACTACTGCCTGTGCCCCATGGGGTCCCTGAAGCTCTGGACCCAATTTTGCACATGTGGGCAGGCTCCATGACCTGTAGGAAAAAAGTCCATTCGGATCCTTGCGTTTCTTTCCCGAACTGAACTATTGTCATTTAAGCTTCTGAGTGACCAAGTGAGCACCTCACATGCATACACGTCATCATCTGGTTTGCTAGCCTCCTTCAGAACCCTCTTCTCTCCCCTGCTGCTGGCCAGAGGAAGGGTGGGGAAGTGGGCTCAGGCAGAGTAAATGGATGCAAGTGACTCCTCCTCCACAGTAAATGGCAACTGAACAGTCCTCACAACTGAAACACTGGCAGTGGGATTTATGTGACCATTCGTACACAGGCTAGTGGAGAGACGGTTATGACGGCCCTCTCACCTGAAAACAGAGGGCCCCTAGAAAAGCTCACCACAAGGAACATTTTGAGCTATGAAAACAACTGAGAAGCAGTGTGCTCAGAGGAAAGCAGCCTCGCTGGAAATACGGCTGCATCCCGGTGCAGTAAAATGGGCAGAGGCGCTGGGGAAACACAGGTGCCACCAGTTACTCATTGCATGACCTTGGCCATGTCACTTCTGTTTTAGGTTCTCAGCATCTCCGTTTGTGAAATAGTAGTTATGACCATGATACCACCACCACCACGCTATGTTGTTGGGAAGATCCACTGAAATACCAAATACACTATATGAGACTCCAGGCTCAGACACATTTCATTCATTGCAAAAAAATAAAGCAAATAACCAGTTGCACCAAGGATGAATTTCAAAATAATGGATAGCCTACCTTAAGATCAAAGGTATAATGAGAAACTTCTTTAAAGAAATACAATTTTCCCTTGCATAGCAGTCATTTGGATAAACACCATTCAATCAGAAAGTAAGTCAGGGGTTATGCTAAGAGCCCAGGGTACAGAAACAAGATTATCTTTGTCACCCTCAGGGAGCTTACATTTGTTGGAGATTTACAAAACAGCTGCTTTCATGATGGAGTCACCTGCAACATAGTTGCCTTTGAACTTCACTCCGTTGTCTATTACCTAAGAGTAAGTGACAAAAGCAAACATACTATCTGAGACATCTTGCTGTAAGTCCCAATCTTTATTTTGTCACCTCTCTTTCTCTGCCTCACTGTTACTTCTTGCACAAAGTAAAATAACTACAAGGCTCAGCTGGTTGGAGCAGCTCCATAAGAAATTTAGGCTTGGGACCACCCAGCAGTGTTAACGTGCTCTGATTGTGAACTGCAGACTTCACCGTTCACCTTAAAACCCAGTCCTCAATCCCATTAGCCAAAAACGAGAAAACAGCTCAAATCACATAACCCTCTGAAGACGCAGGGCCACACCCCTGGGTTTGAAGGCTGCTCACTAAGACTTAACAGATACACAGATTTATACCACCGGAGTTGTTTACGAACCTGAAGATTACAATAAATAAAACAGTTGCTACCAGTACAACTCCCCTTATTTTCTCTCAAGTCACCTGGATCGTCCTGACCCCGGGAACCCGGTCTGCAGCGTCAGCCCCCCTCCGTGGAGAAAAGATGGAGCCGGATTAAGCACTCAGTGCTAAGGCCACTGCCGGCAGGCCCTGCCGGAAAATACTCAGAGAGTGCAGCAGGCGCCGCGATTCCTTAGAAAGTGCTGGCGTGGCCTCTCCTGACACAGAAAGCCGGCTCCTGGATGCTTACAAAGGACTGGCCGGCGCAACACTGTTGCTCCTCAACCCGGGCCACACTCCAAGGACCACTACTGAGCTTCAGCTTGGTCACCGAAAACGGCGCGGCCCCCTCCACCCGGGATGTCGGAGCCCAGGAGACCCCGAGGGCCCCCAGCTCTTTCTGTTATTGCAGAAGCGGCGGGCGGGTCCGCAGCCGGGGCCCCCCAGTGGCATTGTCCTGAACCGCCACGCCTGCACGTGGCCCGGCTAGAGCTCCCTGGCGAAGGATCACCTGTTCCCACAAGTGAGGCTGACACGTTCTGAGCGGGGACGGGGGTGTCGGCTGATGTCCCCAAAACGATTACAGCCTCCTAGGCCCCAACAGATCAACAAAAGTAAAAGTAGCAGCGAAGAGAGGCAAGAGTTCTAGACGCGAGAACAGCGAAGTGGGTTGCGAACTGGCGGAGACCCCCAGGTCTTGCTGCTCCTTCCAGAAGTTTAGGCTTAAGTTCCCAATGCCTGACAATGCGGGGGCAGGACCGTGGAGGGCAGGAGGGAGAAGGCGCTGGACAGGCCCAGGAAGGCGGGGTTGGCGGGTCCCCGCCGCAGCCAGGCCCTCCGGGGGCGCCCCGGGACACCTGCGGCCGAGGCGCGGCTCACCTTGAGATAGTCGTTCTCCGAGCGCAGCTCCTCCATCTCCCGCAGCAGCTCCTCTTCCTCCGCCGCTGGCACGAGCCGAGGCTGCTCGCCCAGGCTGGGCTCCTTGGGGGTCCCGGGGACTGGTCGCTCCGGCGGTGCGCGACCCCGGGCATCCTCCCCCGCGCCGGGCCCCGCGAAACCCCCGGAAACCCCGCCCGGGATGCTCCGGCCCCCGGGACAGGAGCCCGCGGCGAGGGGCGCGGCGAGGAGCGCTGGGGGCTCGGGGCTGCCCGGCGGCGCTCCTCGGGCTGCGGGGCTCGGCGTCGGCGCTCCTCGGGGGGGTTCTCGGTCGCTGGAGCCCGTGCCAGATTCGGCGTCGCTGCTGGCGGCAGGGAGCAGGCGCTGCTCGTCGGACAGGGGTTCGGAGGGGCAGTCGGAGAGGTCGGAGCTGCTGTCCGTGTGGCTGATGCGCGAGCAGCGGACCGGAGACCCGGCCACCGAGGTCACCGCGAGGGTCACGGCAGGGATCCGGGCGGCCGGGGTCGGGGGAACGATGGTGCGGGCGGGTGGCGCCCGGGAGCCGCGCTTGGCTTTGCGGCCCTTGGCAGCGGCGGGCGGCGGCTCGGCTCCGGGAGGCTTCCCAGCCCGGGACAGCGGCTCCGCGGGCGCCACGCGCGCCGCCCTCCTGCTTCCCAGGGCAGCCTTGGCACCGCCCGCCGCTCTGGCCCCGGCGCCCGGCGGGGGCTTGTCCTTCGCGCCCGGGACGCCGCCGCTGCGCCGGGAGAGGCGGCCGGGCGCGGCCAGGGACCCCGGCGAGGGCGGCGCCTTGCCCGCGAGGTTGGGCGAGCGCGGGGCGGCGGACGCCGGGGCTCGGCCCGAGGAGGGGACGGCCGGGCCGGGCGCGGCGGGCCGGGCGTGCAGGTCCTTAAGGAAGGGTCTGGCGGGCGAGGGCGCTCGGTGCAGCCGCCGCCTGTCGGCCACCGGGTGGAGGTGGTGGTGGCGGTGGTGCTGGCCGGGCGGCTGCAGCTTCGCGTCCGGGGCGCCTCCGCCCGCGGGGCCGTTCAGCGTCTCCATGGCGGGGTCCGCGGGCAGCAGCTCAGGCGGCAGACGCTCCGGGCGGCGACGGCTGCGGCGGCGGCGGCGGCGGCGTGCAGCCTCCCCGCGCACTCGCTCATCACTGTCCCAGCCCCGCCCGGGCTGCGCCCCGCGCTCCCGCCGTTCCCCGCCCCCCGCACCCCGGCCCCAAGGATTCCCGCGGGGTTCGCCGCCGCCGCGCTCGCCCCTCGCTGATGTCACCGTGGATCGAGTTCTCCCGGCTCAGCAGCGCGGCGGCTCCTGGCCGCTCGCATCCCCGGACCCCGCGCTCCGGGTTCGCGGTCACCGGTGCCGCGGCGGCGCTGGCGGCGCGCGCCCGGCTCCCGCGTCCCGCTCCCCGCCCACCGCCGGCCCGCTACGGCCCGCGCCCGCCCCCGCCGCTCCCGGCTGAGAGAAGCCGCACGCGCGCGCCCCGCCGCCCCGCGCCCTCGCCCGCTGCCCGTGCGCATGCCCCGCCTCCAGCCAGCCGGCGCCGCGCGGGGGAGGGGCGAGGGAAGGGGCGGGGCTTGCGCTTCCCGGGGGGCGGGCGCCCGGCAGGGACGGGGCGGGGCCTGCGCGCCCTTGGGAGCAGGCGCAGGCTGGGTCCACGCGCCCTCGCCGCCCGGGACCTCCTTGCTTTTTGAGGCCCTAGAGACGCTGCCAGGAGCTAGGGAGGAAGGGAAGAGGCGGAGGCGAAGTGGGGGCAAGGGGCGGCACCGGCCACTTGGGGAAGGCATGCGCGGCGGCTGACAACGCCCCCCTCGTGCCCCTCCATCCGCCGCCCGCTTCCCCGAGGCCCGTCCCCTCCCCCGCGTCCTGTCTAAGCTGTGCCCCTGGTCCCCGAGCTCCTTTAAGGATCGCTGGTACCAGACACAGCTCTCGCGTCAAAATGGCACGGCGGGCGCTCCACAGTTGGCACCCCTGTGGCCTCGGGAGTTCAGAAGAGGAGGAGCTGCTGCCCAAACAGGAGAAGCCTTTGCCAAGCTGGGGTCAGAAAGGGAACTCGCATTTATAGTTCCGGCTGCGAGCCAGGCCTGCTGGCCACTTACTGGGCATTGTTTTATTTAAACCTCACCACAGTCCCGGATTGGAATTGCTGTCTTCGGTAAAGACTAGGGCACCGGCGCAGGGAGGTGAAGTCACTTGCCTGCGATGCCTCACCCAGTCCCTGGATGAGCGGGCTTAAACTCAGGTCCTCAGGATTCCGAGTCCTGCAGGCTCTCCGCTTAGACAGCCCGGAGCCCGGGCACCGGTTCTACCTCTTGAAGGCACTAGACCTTTCTGAGCCCCAGTTCCCTCGCCTGCATCATTAAAACGTACTGCCACCTGAGTGTGTGTGAAGATTGAGCAAATACCAGAACACACCGTGCAAACTGTAAAGTGCAGTTCACATCCCATTGGGTGCAGTTTATGTCCCAGGCGTTGGATGTTGGCCAGTGTCCATAGGAATAAGGGCCAGCCTCTCCTCTAGCCCTGGCGTTGCAGGAGACAGAGGGTCAGGTAATAATTACAAGGTGGAGGGCGGGAGCGTAACCCCGCCTGGGAAGGCTTGCATTTTCCTGGAAGGACGGGTTGGTCTCGCAGCTGAGGGCCCAGGACACAGTAGAGCCTGCAGAGACCAGGGCCCCTAGGCGGGGAGGCAGGTGGGTTAGGGATTAGAGGGGAGACTGGAGGGTGTGTGGCACCGAATATCCTACCAAGGCCGTTGGGCATTAAACTAGAGGCGGTAGCCAGGGCAATTCTGAGCAAGATGATCTGATGTGCTCAGAAAGACCCCGGGGGCACCAGCCTGGAGGAGAGGGAGGTGGGCCATGGGAGCTGCGAGTGGCTGTGGCAGTATGCGCGGTGAGGGGGCCGAGGGAGCAGGGACAGAAAAGTGGGGGGGGGGGGGGGCGACTCACAAAAATAAAGAAAAAATCGACTCCAAAGTCTGTGATCTTAACCACAGATTTACCCTACTTAGCCATCTCCTTCAAAAAATGCAGGATGAACCCTTTTTTTGTAATCCTGTAAGTCAGGAGAGCCCTGCCCCGAAGTCGTCCTGCCTGGCCCTGGCTGAGCTCTGGGGACACTGAGACCTCGCCTGCTCCGCTGCTGTTGTGCTCTTTGTGAGTCGTTTTTCTGGGAATGCCTCTGAATGTGAGACGGCACGCACGAAACCCAATCTCCACGAAATCCAATTCCTTAATCTCCTTTGAGGCTAATGCCCTAGCCGTTTCTCCCGCGCTGGGAGAAGGACACTGTGGGCTCCGCGGTGGGCGTGGATGACCGCGCAGCCCGAAAGGCTTGAGAGGTGTCGGCCGCCGCGCGCGCCGGGCCGGCTGTCCCCAGAGGGCGCTCTAGCGCTCCCCTTCCGCGGGAGGGGGCTCGCGGTCCGGCCAGAGCACAACCGATCTCCGCCTAGAACTTCCTCCAGAGACCCTGAAGCCTCCCACACCCTCACATTTCCGAAGAATTATGGCCGGGACTCGCAGCACAAGCTTGCCAGCTTCTCACACCAAATACACTCAAGGAAAGGGCCCCCCAACAATGTTTCAATACGTTAGTCTTCCAAAGACAGTAGCTTGATGACCGTAGGATTTGCAGCCAGCTTCTCTTTCTTTCAGGTAATAAGTCAGATAAAATTCATCTTCCTTATTACTTATTATTTGCCCGGCAAATGGGACTACTAGCCCTTTGTAAGGAAGTATTCAATCAATGCTTTCCCTTTTTTTTTCTCTCTTCCTTTTTTTTTTTTAAGAGATGGGGTCTTGCTATGTTGCCCAGACTGAAGTCAAACTTCCTTGGCTTAAGCCATCCTCCCACCTCAGCCTCCCAAGTAGCTGGGACTACAGGCATGCACCACCCAGCCCAGCCAATAATGCTTTCTTTGTTTTCCAGTATTCAGTGAGTTACAGGTATAAAGAGATACCTGCTTGCATAATAGATGTTTTTAAAGTCATTCAAAAAAAAAAAAAAAAAAAAAACCAGAAAAGAAAAAGTAGCCCAGGTGTGGTGGCTCACGCCTGTAATCCCAGCATCTTGGGAGGCCAAGGTGGGCAGAGAACTTGAGCTCAGGAGTTTGAGATAAGCCTGGGCAACATGGCAAAATCCTGTCTCTACCAAAGAAAAAAGCAAAAATAAGCTGGGCATGGTGGCGCACACCTGTAGTCCCAGCTACTTGGGAGGCTGAGGTGGGAGGCTCCCTCAAGCCCAGGAGGGGAGGTTGCAGTGAGCCATGATCACGCCACTGCACTACAGCCTGTGTGATGGGAGTGAAACCCTATTTCAAAAAAATGGGAAGGAAAGAAGGAAGGAAGGAAGGGAAGGAGGGAGGGGAGGAAAGGAAGGGAGGAAGGGAAGGAGGGAGCAAAGAAAGGAAACACGTGATTTTAAGGTCTTTTTCTGTTAAATCAAATGAATCTAAAGGTAATAGGGGATTTACTATTTAGGGGAACTGTAAAGTGCTTATTCCGTGAAATAACAAACCCCAGCATGGGCATGCCTGTTTTCATCTGTGTGCCTCAGATCCAGTCTTGCCCTTGCGCTACTCTGCGGTGAGCAGAAGTGTGGATTTCCAGGCTGCTGGGTTTGCTGACTGGGTTTGGCCAGTGGAGGTGCTGTCAGGAGATGGGAGTGGACCCAGAAGGAAGAAACCAGGTTATTTCTTACCCTCTTTACTGCAGGCGGCTTCTCCGGCAGTGGCTGGGTCTCCATGAGGAGTGGATTTCTGAGGTTCCAGCCATCACCGGATGGCCTGCTCCTCCTGGTAGCTGTTCGTCCTCCACTGCCTCATGTCCAGGGTGGTAGTGGCTTCCTGTGCCTGCAGATCTCCGGGTTGCTTCACTGTGGCTGATTCCCTGCATTGCAACCCTGGGTTGTAAATGCTGGCACAAGGCCCAGGGCCCCATCGTCTCATTCCTCTGCAGAGGCCCAAGTACCGTCCGTCCTAGGGAGCCGCGTGCAGCAGTGCTGTGATGAGTAATGTTTGTGTGCTATGTTCACAACCTCTTTGTCCAAGAACGGTGTGGTATGGTGACAAGACCTGAGACTTCGACACTAGGTAAATCTGGGTTCAAATCTTGCCCAAGTCATTTGCTGTCTGTGTGGCCTTGGGTAAGGTATTATTATCAATGTTATCATCATCATTATTTAACGCCAGTGAAATAATCTTCAAAACTCTTAAAATATGAGCAAACCAGATTTTTCACTCAGATTCCAAACTCACTCAGAGAGTTAGAAATCTATTCTGTATCTATACAGTTATATAAAGAGAAATGAATTCTTTTTTTACTTGGTTTGACTCA
Source organism: Macaca fascicularis (assembly GCF_037993035.2). Taxonomy (NCBI): domain Eukaryota; kingdom Metazoa; phylum Chordata; class Mammalia; order Primates; family Cercopithecidae; genus Macaca; species Macaca fascicularis. The sequence continues at coordinate 77,123,650 of NC_088392.1, read as the reverse complement.
TAGACCAAAAAAAAAAAGTGACTTACTCAGGACTATGCTTCACTCTATACTCCCAGGCAGAATTACATGCAGAATTTCTATACCTTTAATACATTGTCCAAACCCAGGCATATATGTATCTTCCCGTTTTTCCCCTTATTTTAACAGAAAGGCACATTTAAAATATGAAAGCATTCCTGGTTGAAGTCATGAGAAATCATCCTCTTTGAAAAGAGTGGAAAGAAGAGGGAATTTTTCAGAGTGAGTGGCTGTTTTGGGCGCTGCAGGAAAGTTACGTTTGAAAAGGGACAACCGGATGCTTGATCCCCCTGCCTCCCCACCAGCCGCCAAGGTTGAAGCTGGAGTCTACATCCAGCACTAGGGTCTGTGGGGACCTCCCAGCTCTCTTTGCAGGGGTGATTGCCAACATGCCACATGGGACCTGAAAAAGGCTTCATATCCACATTGGCAGCTGTGCGTGGTGTTGGTGGTGACAATGACAATAACTTAAGAGGCTCTTAAACCTTGAGGACATTAAAATCTCCTGGTGAGACTGTTAAAAATGCACATTATCCGGTCATATCCCCAGGGATCTGATTTAAGAGAGATTAGCCTGGAAAGCTGTATTATTATTATTATTATTATTATTATTATTATTATTATTATTTTGAGGTGGAATCTTGCTCTGTCACCCAGGCTAAAGTGCAGTGGCGTGATCTTGGCTCACTGCAACCTCTGCCTTCTGGACTCAAGCAACTCTCCTGCCTCAGACTCCTGAGTAGCCGAGATTACAGGTGCCTGCCACCACGCCCAGCTCATTTTTTTTGTATTTTCAGTAGAGACGGGATTTCGCCATGTTGGGCAGGCTGGTCTCAAACTCCTGATCTTAAATGATCCGCCCGCCTCGGACTCCCAGAGTGCTGGGATTACAGGGGTGAGCCACTATGCCCGGCCAGAAGGCTGTATTTTTAACAAATACTTTTGATGCAAGTAATTATCTTACTTCTCATTGAAAAGCACTGCATTAGTGTTTCTTTTTTCTCTCTTCCTTCTTTCTTTTTTAAAAAAGACAAGGTTTTGCTTGGTCACCCAGGCTGGAGTGGAATGTGCAATCATAGCTCACTGCAGACTCCAACTCCTGGGCTCCAGTGATCCTCCCACCTCAGCTTCCCAAGTAGCTGGGACCACAGGCACATGTGTTATTGTTTCTACACAGGTCCAAGTGTCACATGGCTTGTCATTTGCATTCTTCCTATTTCTGTTCAAAACTCCTTCCGCTACTGTGCGGGATGACCCACCTCTATGCATGTGAGATGCTGGGTGATGGATATTTGCTCACTTAAACCTGAACTAGAGAGTCCCAACCTAGCACGCCCTACAGTCTGCTGGGAGAACAGGGGAGTCTCCCTGTGACGTGAGAACCAGAGGAAGTAGAGAGCTGAAGGTGTAAGGAGGCCCTTTCCTTCCTGACCAGTGGTTCTTCATAGGGGCGTAGAGTGCGCCCACGGGGAGCATGCTAGACATATATTGCGGTGTTTTCTGTTGTCACAACAACTGGATTAGAGGGTGCTACTGGCATTTAAGTGAGGGCAGCGGAGTAGTCAGGGTGGCTAGATATCTTGCAATGTGCCCAGAGAAGGGTCGTCCCAGGCAGGATGAGGTGGCTCACACCTGTAATCCCAGCACTTTGGGTGGCTGAGGTGGTGGATCACTTGAGTCCAGGAGCTTGAGACCAGCCTGGCCAACATGATGAAACCCTGTCTCTACTAAAAATACAAAAATTAGCCGGGCGTCGTGGCATGTGCCTGTAATCCCAGCTATTCAGGAGGCTGAGGTGGGAGAATCGCTTGAACCCAGGAGGCAGAGGTTGCAGTGAGCTGAGATCTCACCAGTGCACTCTAGCCTGGGCGATGGAGTGAGACTCCATCTCAGAAAAAAAAAAAAAAAGTCATCTCTCCTACTACAGGACTTCCAAGTGTCCCCTGAAACATTCACGTGGGTAAAAAAAAATCTGTTTATCATTATCTAAGGCTAGAAGTACATGTTTTACATGTAAATGCAACACTTTTACATATAAAGCAGTATTTTTTAAGCTTTTAAAACATTTTTTAAAAATTAATATAACTTTTAATTGACAAATCATAATTACATTGACAGAGTGCACCATGTTATTTTGATATATGTATACTAAAGCAGTATGTTTTTAGGGCTGTTTTAATATCAGCTGAATTTTTTTTTTAGGAATGAAACCACAATAGAAATCAAGACTGGACTGGGCACAGTGGCTCATGCCTGTAATCCCAGCACTTTGGGAGGCCAAGGCCTGCGAATCATTTGAGGTCAGGAGTTTGAGACCAGCCTGCCCAACATGGTGAAACCCTGTCTCTATTGAAAATACAACAAAGTAGCCGGACATGGTGGTACATGCCTGTAATTCCAGCTACTTGGGAGGCTGAGGCAGAAGAGTCACTTGAACCCAGGAGGTGGAGGTTGCAGTGAGCTGAGATCACACCACTGCACTCCAGCCTGGGTGAGAGAGGGAGACTTTGTCTCAAAAAATAAAAAATACAAATAAAATGAAGACTATTTTATTTGGAGATTTTCAGTGCATTTTTTATCTTTGATCATTTCATTGAGTCTGTGCCACTCAAGGGATTGGAGTCATGAATAGAACCCACCTGTATTTGTCTGTGTTTTAGCAGTTGCTTCTATGTAGAGCATCTGACTACTTTATTATGTATTTCGTAGTATATCTGTACCTAAGCTTTATATATTGAAATAGATATTATTTTGTTATAAGTTGCTTTCTTATTATTTCTTTTTTGCATTACCATTAGAGAAGTATAACAGTTTTTTTAAATATATGGTTAGGGGAGTGACAACCACAAGTAATGATTCTCATTTCAAGAAATTAAAGGGCATTTGTTTAAAAAAAAAAAAAAAAGGCGGGAGGTGGGGCTCTGGGGCTGGCAGGGTTGAGAGACAGCTCCTGCCCAGGGAGAGCCGCGATATCCTGCGGGGTGCCGCCTTGTGGTGGCTTTTGGGATGGCACCCTTCCCTACAGGGATAAAATAAAATCTATTATAGAATGGTCAGTCCCAGGGTGATGGGTGTGTGTATAATTTAAAACAGCCTCCAGGTGGTTCTAAGAATCTTCTTCATCATGGGAGGCAGAATTCCCTTATACAACCTTTTGGCATGTTTGCTACATGTTTGCAACCTTTTGGCATGTTGCCTTGATATTGAACATTTGAACTCTTTTTCTCTTAAAACATAACTGCTAAACTTTCAAAAATTATCCTGGGATTCTAGGCTTGTTGCACAGGGAAAATACGTTGTTATGTAAGGAAAACTAATCAAAGCTCTCTACCTTTCCTGGTCAGCAGCATGTGTTTCCAAAAAATTTAAGAGAAATTAACAGGTTAGTTGAGAACATTCTACATCTCACCATGTTTGCTCTTATCATAATTCACCATTGCTGATTTCTCTACCTACAGAGTTGCTGAACCCGGCTTGATTTGCCCATAGAGCTGAAGCCTGAGGAACTTACATTTGTTTTGTCTGAGTTTCTTTCTCAGGAAACCGACCATCAGGCCTCCCAGATAGTATCAGGGAACTGAAACTTTTCAGATGACGGCATTCGGTCATGAGATGCACCTGCTGCCTATTGACCAATGCCCCTTCTTTACCTCTCCCTAACTCCCTACTATATAAACCCCTAACTTCAGTTGGTTAGGGAGACAGATTTGAGACTGGTCTCCCGTGTCCCAGCTGACATTACCTGCATTAAAGCCTTTCTTCCCCAGCAACACTCATCGTCTCAGTGATTGGCTTTCTGTACAGTGACAACAAGACCTGGCCTGGGCTGGGCGCGGTGGCTCAAGCCTGTAATCCCAGCACTTTGGGAGGCTGAGACGGGCGGATCACGAGGTCAGGAGATCGAGACCATCCTGGCTAACCCGGTGAAACCCCGTCTCTACTAAAAAATACAAAAAACTAGCCGGGCGAAGTGGCGGGCGCCTGTGGTCCCAGCTACTCGGGAGGCTGAGGCAGGAGAATGGCATAAACCCGGGAGGCGGAGCTTGCAGTGAGCTGAGATCCGGCCACTGCACTCCAGCCTGGGCGACAGAGCCAGACTCAGTCTCAAAAAAAAAAAAAAAAGACCTGGCCTGAACCCCTGGCATCTGGCAACATTATTACCTGTCAAAACAGAAGTAGAGATTTGAAATAGAGGATGCCAGTTCCCATTTCTTCCTGCTGTCTGGAAGGAAGTCTGGCTTTCCAGCCCAACTCTAAGCTCATCTTTACATACATAATAAGGGCATGTTTACATGGAAAGCAAAAATAGAACCATGGATTTATAGAAAGTTCCATAGCAGCAAATAACAGTGCTTATGAAATAAACATTTTAAGTATCATTCCTGTGTAAAATTATTGTCAGGCATACTTTACCAATGAAGAGATAGAACAATGTGGGTTCTATGCCTGGACACAATGATTTGTTTAGTGACCTTGCACAACGTAGGCTCAGTCTTCCTGGGCGTTAGAGGCCTTGTCTATAAAATTAAGGAGTTGAATTTAAATAAGCTTCAATATTATTCCCAGCTTTATGAATCTGAGAGTTAAGGTGGACTTAAAGGTGCTATTTTTATTACTTTTCACATTCCTTTTTTTTTTTTTTTTTTGAAATGGAGTTTCGCTCTTGTTGCCCAGGCTGGAGTAGAGTGGCGTAATATTGGCTCATTGCAACTTCTGCCTCCTGGGTTCAAGTGATTCTCCTGCCTCAGCCTCCTGAGTAGCTGGGATTACAGGTGCACGCCACCATGCCTGGCTAATTTTTTGTATTTTTAGTAGAGACAGGGTTTTTCCATGTTAGCCAGGCTGATCTCAAACTCCTGACCTCAGGTAATCCACCCCCGTCAGCCTCCCAAAGTGCTGGGATTACAGGCATGAGCCACCGTGCCCCACCCTTTTTACATTACCTTTAATGGCAAAAACCACAATTGCTTTTGCACCAACCTAATAATTATCAATATGGGATTATTCACAATAAATTGTAGGTCACCTGTGTTCAGCCATTTCTGTGTCACCATAAAGAAATGCCTGAGGCTGGGTAATTTACAAAGATAAGCGGTTTAATTGGCTTGTGGTTCTGCAGGCTACACCAGCCTGGTTCCGGCATCTGCTTCCGGTGAGGGCCTCAGGGAGCTTCCAATCATGGTTAAGGTGACAGGGAGCAGGCACCACGTGGTTAGCGTGGGAACAAGGGTTGGGGGAGGTGCCACACACCTCTAAATAACAGATCTCATGTGAACTCAAAGCAAGAGCTCACTCATCACCAAGGGGATGGTGCTCAGCCATTCATGAAGAATCCACCCCCATGATCCAAACACCTCCCACCAGGCCCACTTCCAACACTCACCATTTCATGTGAGATTTGGAGGGGAAGAAACATCTAAACCGTGTCATCACCTCCGTTCATTCTCAGACAAAATATACTCAAAAGATGTTAACTAATTTTAATAGACTAGCATAATTAGGAAGGTTATATGATAGAATTAATATAACAAATGCTGGTGAGTCAAAAAAACAAACTCAGTTGTCTCCCACTCTACCCTCACAACACCATTCTGATGCCAGATGTACAGCGATTTTTCCCCAGCAAACAAGCAATTAATTCTGCAGTGGACGTCAGCTGGGTGTCCTCTAGTTCAATTCTGACACTGTCTATCTGGAGATGGCCTCAGATTACACAGGTTGAGGCCCCAGCCCCGTAAGGCCACCCACCGTACTTCTGATGCTCATCAAAAGCCCCAGGTTGTGACCTGTGCTTCCAATCTGGCTGTAAATCGGGATTCCCATGACCCCCTCCTTGGCTTTGATTGATTTGCTAGAGCAGCTCACAGAACCCAGGGAAACATGTTTACTGGTTTATTATAAAGGATATTACAAAGGACACAGAAGAAAAGATGCACAGGGTGAAGTATGGGGAAAGCGACATGGAGCTTCCATGGGCATACCAGCCTCCGGGAACCTCCATGAGTTCAGTGATCCAGAAGCTCCCTGAACCCAGTCCTTTTGGGTTTGTGTGGAGGCTTCATTAAGTAGGCGTGAGTGATTAAACCATTGGCCATTGCTGATCAACTTAACCTTCAGCCCTTTTCCCCTCCCCGGAGATGGGGAGGTGGCGTTGAAAGTCCCAGCTCTCTAATCCTGCCTTGGTTTTTGCAGGGACAGCCCCCATCCTGAAGCTACAGAAAGGCATTTATCACTTTGAAGAGTCCAAGGATTTCAGGAGCTCTATACCAGGAGAGGGGGAGGAAGACCAAATACATATTTCACAATGTCACAGTTAGTTCTACATATTCCTGAATACCTTACTGGGGTAGAATGTTGAGAGTTAACCATGCTTTTGTGTTTTTCAATACTGTGGATTTAGAATAAGTAAATTTTGTATTTCCTTCTTTAAATATTGCCCACAGAGCAGTCAGAACACACACAACATTGATCAATTAAGTCTGTCATCTCATATGAGTGCACCCCAAAACAATTACAATAGTAACACAGATAATAGTCACAATAGTCATGATAAATTGTGAAGTATTGTGAGAATCGCCACAATGGGACACAGTGACACATGCTGTTGGAAAAGTAGTGCCAATAGACGCACTCAATGCTGGGTTGCCACAAAGCCTCAATTTGTAAAAAACACAATATCTGCAAAGTGCAATAAAGCAAAGCACAATAAAATGAGGTGTGCCTGTAAATAAAGAAAAAAATGGCTGGACGTGGCGGCTCACACCTGTAATCCCAGCACTTTGGGAGGCCGAGGCAGGTGGATCACAAAGTCAGGAGTTCAAGACCAGCCTGGCCATTGTGGTGAAACCCCATCTCTACTAAAAAACTACAAAAATTAGCCAGGCGTGGTGGTACACTCCTGTAATCCCAGCTACTTGGGAGGCTGAGGCAGGAGAATCGATTGAACTCAGGAGGCGGAGGTTGCAGTGAGCCGTGACCGCCTGGCAACAGAGCGAGACTCCATCTCAAAAACAGAAAGAAAGAAAGAAAAAAAAAGTTATATATATAATAACATATAAAATATATATGATAGAATACGTATGTGTATACCTAATATATCTCACAGGATCTAAGAATCTGAGAGCAGAAAGAGCCTTAGAGCCCGGGTGTGGTGGCCCAAGCCTGTAATCCCAGCACTTTGGGAGGCAGAGGCAGGAGAAATGCTTGAGCCCAGGAGTTCAAGACCAGCCTGGGCAGCATGGCAAGACCCCATCGTCCACCCCCCCCCCCAAAAAAAACTAGCAGGTCATGGTGGTGTGTGCCGGTAGTCCCAGCTACTAAGGAGGCTGAGGTGGGAGGATTGCTTGAGCCTGCGAGTTTGAGGCTGCAGTGAGCCGTGAATGCACGACTGCATTCCAGCCTGGATAATAGAGCAAGACCCCATCTAAAGAAAAAGAAAGAGGCCTCAGAAAGCATTTGCTGTCCCTTCCTTCAACACCCAGCTTTAGAAAGTCCCGTGACTGGTGTCTTCTGGCTATTGTTCTTGTTCTGAAGCCTTCCTACCTTCTGTCATTAGGGTGGTCATATAGTTTATCATCCGGATCATAGAACGTCTGAGAGTGAAAGGAGATACTCAGTAATTACCGGAGACAACAGGTGCGAACTGGCCCAGGCCGGGTAACTCAGCCTGCCTGGTCAGCCATGACTAATGCACATTCCCACAGGTAAGAACATCTCCAAATTGAATCCAACTGGGATAGAAGACGAAGAATCCTCATAGCCTGTTCATCCGCTCACTTGTGTATACACTCATTCATTTGAAGATTCTTTATTGAACACCTTCAAAAATGCTAGGCCATGTGTAGAGGTTGGGAGCAGCAGGGATGAAAAAAAAAAACATGGTACCTGCCTTGATGGGGCACATAATCTCATACAGGAAATGTCACAAGGAAGAGAAAAGTTTTGGCTGACATCAGGAGCTGGCCCCCATGGTCACCGTGGCGTTTATGTTCCTAGGACCTCACCTGGCCCTCAGAGCAAGGTCCTGTGTTCTCCTGCTCAATATAAACCATTTCACAGAACCTTAGCATTGCACAAGGGCACTCTAAGACTGTGACAATCAAGACAAAAACAAGACCATAAATCTTTCTGTTGTGCAATGCCACTTTTAAATGCAAAAAGCATGAGCTTTTAGCTCACGCTGGATCACAGATATTACACAATTTGTATTTTGAATCCCATATACTGATATGTTTTGTTCTTACTAGAACTGTAGAAACACTGTCCCAAACTAACTCAACTGTTTTTGTTTTGCTTCTTGATATTCATGTATTTTACAAACACTCTTCCTTCAGCTTACTAAAGAGTAGGGAAGAATAAGAAGAAAAAGAACAGTGGGTTGGCTAGTAGAGGGAGACAGCATGAGTGAGAAAGGATGTGATAGGGTTTCTTGGCCATCTGTGCATATTTGAACACTACTGTCTGTCTCCTTTCTGCATTCAAAAGCCAGTTCTGGTCAGTTCCTGGCCCAAAGGAAAGCATGGCCTCTCAGAGCTCCAGCGCCTCTGCCTATTTGGTCATGGACACGACACCCTTACCTTGTATTTGCGTTCAGCCTTGCTGAATTCCATATATCATGGCCCAATGGAATGCTGTGCTCGGGGGCCACATGAATGCAGTGTGCAAATCAGATGGCAAGGAACAGCAGACATGCATCTTGCATGTGCCTGCTCTGTTAATCCATACACTCCATTGTCCCACTGGATTTCTCTTAAGAAACACAGTTTCAGAGATCAATGGGCTAAGAATTTCAAGTTTAATGCAACAGCAGAGTATTAAACTGAGGATGAAAGTCTTCCTTTTTTTTTTCAAGACAGAGTTTCGCTCTTTTGCCCAGGCTGGAGTTCAGTGGCGCGATCCCAGCTCACTGCAACCTCCACCTTCCGGTTTCAAGCAGATTCTCCTGCCTCAGCCTCCCAAATAGCTGGGATTACAGGTGCCCACCACCACACCCAGCTCATTTTTGTATTTTTAGTAGAGACAATTTTTCACCATGTTGGCCAGGCTAGTCTCGAACTCCTGACCTCGTAATCTATCCTTCTCAGCCTCCCACGCTGGAGTGCAGTGGTGTGATCTCAGCTTACTACAAGCTCTGTCTCCCGGGATCATGGCATTCTCCTGCCTCAGCCTCCCAAGTAGCTGGGACTACAGGCGCCAACCACCACGCCTGGCTAATTTTTTTGTGTTTTTAGTAGAGACAGGGTTTCACTGTGTTAGCCAGGGTAGTCTTGATCTCCTGACCTCGTGATCCACCCACCTCGGCCTCCCAGAGTGCTGTGATTACAGGCGTGAGCCACCGCGCCCGGCCAACAGTTCTTAACTCATAAGTTATAGTGAGGATTAAAATTTAATAAATAAACATGAGAGTCACATCACCTGGCATCTAGCGCCACCTGAATGAGGATGAGCTATTATTAGTGGAGATGAACATGTGAGGCCATCATTGCTTCACAACACCAGCGCCTCTGAGCCATGTGCAGCCAACATCCTGACAATAATTGAGCTTCCTGTATAAATCTGCTCACAGGCAAACAATGTGCTTGATAGTTCCATTTCTCATCGGAAAATAAATAGGTTTTCTGTTTTGCAAATTTCAAAAACAAGAACAAAAACCTACACGGGAAGTAATTAGGTTTGGCAAGGCTTTATGGTGAAGGTAGCAAATGAGCCTTGTCAAACGCAGTAATGGGTCCTAAGTTGGGGGAGGCAGATACTATTTTTCTGTCAGTGCTGCAGATGAAGAAACCAAGACACAAGGCGAAGAAGCCACCCACCCTACAGCATAACACTGTTAAGTGGCAGAGCCGGGCTTTGAACTCTGAATTGCCTGGCGGTGCACACACTCCTGCCCCACTGGGTGCTGCCTCCTCTCATACACTCTCTACTCCCCGCGGGGACCAGGCCACCATCAGAGCTGGGGGCTTTCCCAGGAGCGAGACGGGCCGACTTTGCAGGATGCACAGAGGAAAGAGATGCCAGGGAAGCGGCTGGAAGGAAAGAGCTGAGGGTCCTCAGAGGGCAGACAGACATGCCGAAATGTCTTGCTTCCTCATGGAAAGTTCCCACCAGATGTCTGCCCTGGGGTTCTCAGTGCCAGGAGCAGCTCTGGAATTTCCATTTGCAAACGAGATGACGGTGGAAAGAAGGTTTTATGCTCATCAGGAATCGGAGGCCTTCGGGAGTGCATGGAGCCAACAGAAGAATGAGTTCCACTCAAACGAGTTCTGTACAAGTTAAAAACGGGAAAGATGAGCAAGAAAATGTTTAATTAAAACATGGAATAGGGCCGTGAGTGTGGAGGGGCACAGCCCCCATACACTGATCCAGGAAGAGGCTGGCTTTGAGCTCCTGATTAACGAGTTGATTTTTGATCCCTCCAGAAGTTTAAATTCGGTCCTGGGAGAGTGTTCTGAGAAGACCGAGGGAGAGGGGCAAGCGGTTCGATTCTTTGAAACTTTGGGAAAACAAAACCCATTAAGGCTCAAGGAAACCTGCTTGTGACATTTCAGCTTCCATTCAACAACACGACCGTGTGTGGCCCAGCGTCCCTTTGTGCTACGTGAGTAAACACGCAGTGGCCAAGTGTCAAAAGCCCAAGTACGTGCTTGGATTGTGCTTCTGTGGGTGCGGTGAAGAAGCATGGCCTGTCGCAGTCTCAGAGGCTGATTTGAGTCCAGGCAGTGTGATTGAATCAAACGCTGATTTAACAAGGTGCTTTAGGAAGGCCCTTGACAATAGGAATAGCATTGCAGATGCAAAAATGATGTCATCAGGATTCATGATGTTTTTGATGGGGTGCGTGTGTGTGTGAAATTGCCTTAGCTTATTAGGTCATAGATGGAAACATTTGCAGCTTCTCGTCTCCCATGGCAGTTTCTCCACATTACTGAGTGGGGAAAGACTTGCCACAATCCCCCTCTTCCTGTTTGTCTGTCTTGGAGGCCAGTGGGGTCTCCCAGGAGCTATGTTCTGATCGAGGCTCTGATCCAACCAGGGAGAAGAGGGAAGACCAGGAGCATGAGCCTGAAACTCTAACAGGAAGTGTCTTCTAGAAGGCAGAGGAACAGGCAGATGCTTAGAGATGAGAAGCCTCCTTGTCTGCACTGCTTTTCTGCTCCTTTGAATTGATACCTGGCTCTGAAAGTTCATCTTTGACCTCCCTCTCCCACCCCTTCCCTGAAGACTTCTGAGCCACCTGTCTAGAGACTCCACCTTTGTTGAGCATCTACTGCATGCCAGGCACAGCCAGCGCCCATCCCTGTCATTGTGCTCCCCCTTCCTTAGCCCCTCAGATCTACCCTGAACACCCACCCAAGCTCTCCTAAGGCCTCAGTGATGACCAGCTTCCAATTTGCTGTCCTTGCATGTGTGGCTGGCGTCACCAGACAGCTTGGGAGGGAGAAGCCCCAACCAGGGCCTTTGCCGTAGGAACCAGCACATTCCCACGTTTATCCTGCACCAACCACCAGAGCGTGTGCAGATTTCAGGAGAAATCTCACAGCAGCACTTCCAGTTGCTGAGAAATGTCTTGAACAAAGGAGAAATATATGTATGTATTTATTTTTGCTGTGCAAAAGTATCAATGTTTCCCTCCAAATACTCAACCTGAGTGTTTACTTTTTTAATTTTTAAATTTAAGGACAGAATATACCACATCAGTTGCTGTTAGGTACGCTGCAAATCTCAAATGAGGGGGGAAGCAGAAAAAAGACACCTCCATGTTTCTGCTCCTGATTTCACAATGTTCACACGACCTTTGTGGCTGTCAGACAGCTTGTGAATTCAATAAAATATAAACATCTTGATAATAGTTAATTTGGTAGGGAACTAACTAGAAGGCTAACTTGAATGTACAAAATGCCCATTTTTTTTTCCAATTTAAGAAATGCAGCCTATTATGTACAGTAATAATAGGAACTGAGCAGCAGATGTTCATTGCTGGTTTGAGAATTGAGACCCTGCCACCACAGTCTACAACAGACGCTGGGCCAGAAGAGCGCCATCACAGCCAGGGAACGCAGAGTCCTTTTCACTGGGTCCTGCATTTACTTGGACCACAACAGACGGAGTGACCCTAACTTCAAGAACAGGCTGTGACAAGAAAGAAAGAAACAGAAACTTGCCAAGGAGAGAGCTGAGCTTTGCAAGTGACCTGACCTTAAAGTTGCTGAAGTTGTTCAGAAATCTTTGAAGAATACAGCTCAGAGGAGAGTTACTAGCTCAAGGTGAGCGTGAGAAGGGCGTGGAGCATCTGATGACAGGGAGTGCTGGGTGCGGACAGTTACCGCAAGTGTCCAGTGGTCCAGATGCTCCTGAGTAAGCTCCCAACAATTATCAGAAAATTGTAAGCGCTCAGAGCTTGGCTACAGATGTGGAATGATAAACAAATGGCAACATAATAAAATCTCAGTTAAAAATATTAGTGAAATAGGCCAGGCACAGTGACTCACACCTGTAATCCCAGCACTTTGGGAGGCTGAGGCGGGCGGATCACCTGAGATCAGGAGTTTAAGACCAGACTGGCCAACATGGCGAAACCCTGTCTCTACTAAAAATACAAAAATTAGCTGGGTGTGGTGACCAACGCCTGTAATCCCAGCTACTCAGGAGGCTGAGGCAGGAGAATCACTTGAACCCAGGAGGTGGAGGTTGCAGTGAGACGAAATCGCATCACTGCACTTTAGCCTGGATGACAGAGCAAGACTCTGTCTCAAAAAAAAAAAAAAAATTGAAATAACTCAGAATTTGAGTAGCTCCGGGGAAATAAGGGCAAATATGTTTGTTCTGGGCTGTCCTGCACTGAAATCCACCAAAGGCAAATGTTTAATTCGTGTAGATCCATTTGTTTGTTTTATTTCTTTCTCCCAGCGAAAAGTATATTTTGATAGCAAGCTTTTCATTTTATAAGTGCACTATGAGTTACCCAAAATATCATGGATTTCATTTCTTCCCCAAAACATGCAATTAAAATGCACATATAATATAATATCACTTATGTTAAAAATACCCAGTGCTCAGTTTTGAAAAATAGGCAAGAAAGTGTAGGAGAAAGCTGAAGAATGCACATTTTTACACCTAGTACATTTTGCTATGAATCAGAAAATTGGATGGAAACCTGAATGTGTTTGTAAAAACTGAGCATTAAAATCTTTGAGTGATAAAAAAAAAAAAAAAAAAAAAAAATGGAGACAATCTTAGCTCTGTTCCCGGTAAGCATAGAATGACCTTCGAATGTTCTTTTCTGGGACCAGACTGACCTCAGCCGAAATCTCAACAAACCTCATTTGACTCCTCCACTCATTAACAGAGTAAGTCTGGGCAAGTGGCAGCTCTGTGTGGCTTCCCTTAGAGCAGGGCAATAATAGTAATAAAATACTCACCAGAGAATTGCTGAGAGGATTAAAGGAGGTATTGCGTGTAGTATTCTTTGCACATTGGAAACACATAGCAAATTTCCCATTCATTAGCTCTGAGACCTTTGGGCAAGTCATTTAACCTAACTGCGTTTCCAGTCTCTCCAACTCTAAATTCTCTTTCCAAACAGCCTTCAAAGATTATAGAGAATCGTAATTAGCATATCAAGTACCAGCCTAATTCATGCCAACTCCTGCTGTCCCTGCAATCATGAGGTTTCTATGCAAATGTCGAAGTCCCTGAATGAAGCCACCCCGCTCAACTAAGGAAACAGTGTCTCTGGTCTTGTTGACACTCTACGTTTCCTTAGCAAATCCCTGTGCATGGAGAACACAAAGGTACACTTCTCAGCAGTCCCAGAGGAACCAATGAGGTTGACACAATGCAGTTTGAATGTCCAGTGTTTTTCTTTGCTTTCTGTGATGGGAACCGAAATGACCCTACACATGAGTAGCATCTCACCTTTCTGTAAGATGTGCGTGTTCTTTGGGAGTAAGGCAGTAGAAACTAATTCTTCTATTTGAATGGACCATTGCAACTAGTCACCAGAGCCATTTAAAGCTTTTTTTTTTTTTTTTTTTTTTTTTTTTTTTTTTTTCTGAGATAGAGTTTTGTTGCTTTTACCCGGGCTGGAGTGCAATGGGGTGATCTCAGCTCACTGCAGCCTCCAACCTCCACCTCCCGGGTTCAAGTGATTCTCCTGCCTCAGCCTCCTGAGTAGCTGGGATTACAGGCAAGTGCCACCACACCTAGCTAGTTTTGAATTTTTAGTAGAGACGGGATTTCATCATGTTGGCCAGGCTGGTCTCGAACTCCTGACCTCAGGTGAGCCACCCATGCTGGCCTCCCAAAGTGCTGGGATTATAGGTGTGAGCCGCCGTGCCAGGACCATTTAAAACTTTTTTAAACTGAAAGGGAATTTTAAGTGTCCTGAAATCACCATTAAGATGTGTGTATGTGTGTGTGCGTGCAAGGTCAAAGGGAATCTACAGTCAGAAAGGGCTGATTGCCTGGGTTTTAGGATCTGCTAGCCAACTCCCCTTGCCACCCAAACATCTGCACCAGCCCTAGTTAAAGCTCATTCATCCAGCAAATACATTTTGCCAAACACAGAGAATACAAAGATGACTAATCATTGGTTTGGCCCTCAAAGAGTCTCATTAAGGAGCCGTCTAGAAGCAAGGACAACAGTATTGTGCTGTGTTGGGGAGTTGGAGCTGCCCTGGGGCACAGAGGAAACAGAAAGCAGTTTTCCCCTGAGGAAGGCGGGAGGGGCTGGTGAGGAATGATCTAGTAAGGAGTGGCCATTTTTTCCTTCTCAAAATGTGTGTTCCTCCAATAATGAGGACTTCTTCCCTGCTCCTCATCCTAAAGAAAAGATGCTAGCTCTTGCCATCTGTCAAGTTTTCAGGCCTCCTGTCTGGGGACAGGACATTGTCCCCAAGCTAAATGTGTCGGTAGGAGATTGGCTTGACTAACAACTGCAAGCAAATCTGAGTCCTGCTGACTTGCTCGGGCACGTTCCCTGTGAGGAGTGCTCATGTTCACCTCCTCATTAACCTCCTTCTGGACGGGGAACCAGGCCAGCCAACAGTGTATGGTTATCACAGGGCCAATGGAGCCGCAGTTGGGCCTGTTGTCTGAACAAAGCTCCACAGTCCACAGTGGAAACAGCAGGAGGCTTTTCACTGGGTCACTGTCTAAGCCCCTCTCCAGGGAATCATTTATTTATCGAAGGGAGGCCACTTTGAGCCAAGAAGAATATGGAAAACCGGCACGTGGGTATGTCCCCACAGGGTGAACAAAAATTGCCTGCTGGGTTCTGCACAGAAATATAGTTATAATCAGCATCAGGCAGGCTGCACTCTGGCCCACTGCCTTGTTGCTGAAAGTCATGGAGCCCTGGACCCTGACCACTGGCCTCCCTATTGTTGCTGAGATTTCTGACATTAGGGTCAGAAGACTGCATAAGAATTAATTTGCCTCCCCATTGTTCTTATAGACAGGATCGCTGACATTAGAAGTATAAGGACTTTGTTTAATGATTTTGCTTAAGATGTTTTTCAGACCCTGAATTCTAGCATCCAGCTCGAAGACCCCACAGAGGAAGGGATCAGCCTGAAAACACAGCTTCTTCCTCTCCCTGTCCCACAACTTCACCCTGCGGTCTCCCACCAACAAGCTCCACATCTCGGCCCACTCCAAACCCTTAAAAACCCTGGCCCCAAACTCCTTGAGGAGATGGATTCGAGGTTCCCTCCCATCTCCTTGTTCAGTGACCCTATGATTCAACCTCTTTATCTGCTGCAACCTGGTTGTCTTAGCAGATTGACGTGCTGTGTGCATCGCACAAGGAGCCTGTTCTGGTTACATCCTTTACTCCTGTACCACCCAACCCAAGCCCAGTCTTCAGAGGAATCCAGCAAGCACTATATGAGCTGCAGCGTCCTGAGCGCAGAGGTTCTTAAATGTCATGCATGTCGGCATCACCTGGAGCTCACACGGCTGGGTCCCACCTATAGAGTTTCCTATTCAGTAGGTCGATTGTGACTGGAGACTTTGCATTTCTAGCAAGTTCCCAGGTAAGACCACTGCTGAGGAGAACATTGAGACATTTGCTGCCTCAGAGCTTGCCTCATTGTCCTTGCCTGAGCAAACTTTCAGACAATTTGTATATGAGATTAGTACAATCTTGCACTCAAAGGAAAAGTCCCCTGTTAGAATAATACAATTTCCGGCTGGGCACGGTGGCTCATGCCTGTCATCTCGGCACTTTGGGAGGCCGAGACAGGTGGATCACCTGAGGTCAGGAGTTCAAGACCAGCCTGGCCAACATGGTGAAACCCTGTCTCTACCAAAAATACAAAAATTAGCTGGGCGTGGTGGTGCATGCCTGTAGTCCCAGCTACTTGGGAGGCTGAGGCAGGAGAATCACTTGAACCTGGGAGGCAGAGGTTGCAGTGAGCCGAGATCATGCCATTGCACTCCAGCCTGGGTGACAGAGCAAGACTCCGTCTCAAAAAAAAAAAAAAAAAAAAAAAAGAAGAATACAATTTCCTCTTGGCAGGGACATTTTACAGGGGGAAAAGTTTATCAGATGATCATCAAGGGGCCAGATACAACCCGAAAAGAATGTTTGATTAAAGGTCACTTTTGTCTTGCTTGACTGGGTGAGTAACAGGTTTCCCAGAACAAGTCTTAACCCCATTAAAGTTTAATATTAAATTGCCTTAATTTTTCAAAATCAAAAATGTTGATTTCTGGTGATGAAGTCTTGCATGGTAAAAGAAAAGTGAAAAAAAAAAATTTTAAGTAAAAAAATTTCTTCCCAGAAGTTTGGGGATTACATCACACAAAATTAGGTTCTGTCCCTAGATTAGATTTGGAACATACACTTTTCACTTTTTTACACCAAGAACACAAGCTCACTTGAGTCAACATTAAGTAAAAGATGGTTTTACTAAGGATACAACAGTTACTCCCTCACGCCTCTGAGAAATGAAATAGCATGCAGCCACATCACGCTGGAAAATCAGAGACCTCTGTCTTCTCTGCACTGTGGAGTTCCTTGTGCCTGCTTCTCTCCGCAAGTGATGTAGCCTGGCCCACTCGTGGCTTCTCTCGCCTCCTGTAATTTATCTGCACATGGCTTTGGTCTACTGCAACAATAGCTCAAGCTATGACCATATATGACACTGCAGTTCTGTTGCCTGCAGCACATCAGCTCCTTTTCTCAGGACCTGTGTTCCAAAGCTCCCGAGAGAGAAAATCCAACTGACCCAGCCTGGGCCAGTTGTCTGCCCCCAGCCCAACTGGTGGAGGAAGGGGTTAGAGTGTATGGGAAGCAATGACAGCTGTGTGTCCCTCGGCCTTTGTCTTACTGTGTAATGTAGGACCATGTGTAAGACACCCGGCACATTGTAAGACAGATACTGGACACTTGATGAAGATTTGTTTCTAATCCCAGCTACGCAGGAGGCTGAGGCAGGAGAATCGCTTGAACCTGGCAGGTGGAGTTTGCAGTGAGCCGAGATCACGCCACTGCACTCCAATGTGGGCGACAGAGTGGGACTCTGTCTCAAAAAAAAAAAAAAAAAAAAAAAAAAAAAAAAAAAAAAAGTTTCTTCTTCACCTCGTTCTTCTTCCATCAGGAGTTTAGGAAATCAAGTCGCGGGTTCTGGTCCACTGTGTCTAGCAGCATAGCACAGTCTGCCGAGGATGCTCTTCTGAACTGAGAGGCTGCACAGCCAGCACACTCTGCCGCACAGAGCGGGTGGGACCTCAGGGCTGCGAGCCCAGGACACCAGGGAGGAGCGACACACTTCTCCTTCACACTCATCAGAAGTGTAACCATTTGGTCAAAGATTTCTTTTTTACAGAAAAAGTGACAGAAAAATTACAGATGTGTAAAATTGCACCTTGATCTCAAGGGTCTAAACCATGCCGTTAACTGTAATCCAAATGCTGCTTGAATATGTGGATTTATTCACTTCAGGGAGATTTATTTCCTTTCCTCGTCTCCCCTCTACTTTCTTCCCCTCTTTATTTCTGGTTTTGTTTTGTTTTTCGAGACAGTCTCACTTCATCACTCAGGCTGGAGTGCAGTGGTGCAATCTCGGCTTACTGCAACCTCTGCCTCCCGTGTTCAAGCGATTATCGTGCCTCAGCCTCCCTAGAATTACAGGTGTCCCCCAACATGCCCAGCAAATTTTTAGTAGAGACGGGGTTTCGCCATTTGGTCAGGCTGGTCTCAAACTCCTAACCTCAAGTGATCTGCCTGCCTTGGCCTCCCAAAGTGCTGGGATTACATAAGTGGGCCACCACGCTGCCTCCCACCCTTTTTTTTTTGAGATAGAATTTCGCTCTTGTTGCCCAGGCTGGAGTGCAATGGCACCATCTCGACTCACTGCAACCTCTGCCTCCTGGGTTCAAGCGATTCTCCTGCCTCAGCCTCCTGAATAGCTGGGATTACAGGCATGCGCCACCACGCCCAACTAATTTTTGTATTTTTAGTAGAGACAGGTTTTCACCATATTGGTCAGGCTTGTCTTGAACTCCTAACCTCAGGTGATCCACCCACCTCGGCCTCCCAAAGTGCTGGGATTACAGGCATGAGCCACCGCGCCCGAACTTTTGTTTTTAGAGACTAGGGCTTACTCTGTAGTACAGGCTGGAGTGCAGATCATAGCTCCCTGTAACTTCGAACTCCTGGATTCAGGAGATCCTCCTGCCTCAGTCTCCTTAATAGCTGGGACTACAGGTTCACACCACCACACCCAGCTAATTTTTATATTTTTTGTAGAGATGCAGTCTTGCTATGTGGCCTAGGTTGGTCTCAAACTCCTGGCCTCAAATAATCCTCCCACTTCAGCCTCCCAAAGTGCTGGGTTTACAGGCCACTGTGCCTGGGCTATTTGTTTTTAAGTTTTAATTTTATCAACATTTCTAGGACTTTCTGACAATAGAAGTCGCATTTTCATTGGCTGCATTTTTGACTCAACACAATGTTATGCTGAAAGACAAGATAGGAACTTGGTGCCACAATCAAAGGTCACCTTCTGCGTAGACTTGTGGCCCCTCACTTTGACTCTTCAGTAAGACAGTGTCAACCAGGGCTTCCGAGCACCTGCAAGTTCAGGTGCACCCTTGACTTCACTGTGGCGGGGGCCAGTCTCTGTGGGAAAAAGCTACTGGTTTTACTTTAATTTCAAAGCACTTACCTTTCTACCTAGAGTACAATTAGCCATACATTGGTTTAGCATTTGTTATTTCCCAAAGCTCAAAAAGAAAATACAGGCAGGCACAGTGGCTCACATCTCTAATCCCAGCACTTTGGGAGGCTGGAGCAGGAGGACTGTTTGAACCCAGGAGCTGAAGACCAGCCTGGGTAACATAGAGAGATCCCTGCCTTTACAAAAAAAATGAAAAATTAGCTGAGTGTGGAAGCATGTGCTTATAGTCTCAGCTTACGTTGGGGACTGAGGTGGGGGGATCACTTGAGCCCCGGAGGTTGAGTCTGCA
The DNA here is from genome assembly GCF_037993035.2 of Macaca fascicularis. Classification (NCBI taxonomy): domain Eukaryota; kingdom Metazoa; phylum Chordata; class Mammalia; order Primates; family Cercopithecidae; genus Macaca; species Macaca fascicularis. The sequence continues at coordinate 77,104,159 of NC_088392.1, read as the reverse complement.
GTGAGCTATGATCACACCACTGCACTCTAACCTGGGTGATGGAGTGAGACCCCATCTCCAAAACAAACAAACAAACAAACAAAAACAAAAAAACTTCTTCCTCAGTTTTTTGGGTTTTTTGTTTTGTTTTGCTTATGTTTTGTTTTGTTTTGAGACAGAGTCTTGCTCTGTTGCCCAGGCTGGAGTGCAGTGACACGATCTCAGCTCACGGCAACCTCCACCTTCCAAGCTCAAATGATCCTCCTGCCTCAGTCTCCCAAGTAGCTGGCATTACAGGCGCCCACCACCACGCCCAGCTAATTTTTGTATTTTTTTGTAGAAATAGGGTTTCACCATGTTGGCCAGGCTGGTCTCGAGCTCCTGACCTCAGGTAATCCACCCGCCTCAGTCTCCCAAAGTGCTGGGATTACAGGCGTGAGCCACCTCGCCCAGCCCTTCCTCAGTTTTTTTAGCTATGAGTACACTACTATTATTTGCTATTTATCAGGCCAGCCATTGATTAATTAGGCACTGTAAGAAGGAACATATTGAAACATCTCCTTTGGGAATTCTGACTACTGTTTTTAATCATTTTCAGGTCAGGAAGAAAGAAAATCCTGAAGATAAATTTCACTGTGTTTATACACCTTGGTAGTTTCCTACATTTTCACCAGTGATTCCCAAAAGAATTTAGACAAGGAAACTTCAAAGAGAAAAGTTCAAACTAAAAAGTCATACTTTCTCTTTCAGATTAACTATATTTTTCAAATTGTTTGGCCAAATTATGGAAAAGAATATTTATCACTAGTTAGAGTTAAACATGTGTGCACTTTCTGTAACCTCCTCTCCTTATTTTTCAATTCTCATATATTTTGGGAAGAAAACAGTTTATCCAGAATTATTCTCTATTATATTTTGTTTTTCTGCTTTGAACTGTCATCTGAAGCTATTCATAGAGTCTTCTGAACTTAAAAGTAATTTTCATGTTGGAAATATGGGGCAATGGTTCTCGGACTTTTGTGTGCATCAGAATCACCCCGAGGGTTTGTCTAAACACAGATTGCAGGGGGCCATTGCCAGAGTTTCTGTTTCAGCAGGTCCAGGAAGAACTCGCATTTCTAACAAGATCTCAGATGCTGGTCCAGGAACAGTCCTTTGAGAACCACTGGTTTAGATAGAGAGAAGGTAGCAGCTAAATTGGCCTTCGCTCCTCAACTCCTGCCTCACTACCTGTCCCTTTCCTGAGTCCCTTTCACCCTTCTAAGATTTGGCTTTGTCGGTCTCTGGAGAGGGTGAGCAGAAGCCTCAAGTCAGATGTCTTAATACAGAACATGGCAGGATGCGATGGCTGTCACCTGTAATCACAGTGCTTTGGGAAGTCAGGGTGGGAGGATCACTTGAGCTCAGGCGTTCAAGACCAGCCTGGGCAATAGAGTGAGACCCTGTCTCTAGGAAAAAAATTGAGAGAGAGAGAGAGATAAACAAATCTCATAGGTAACCTCACCTTTCAATGATTTACAAACACTCTCATTCAATTATAGAAAAAAATATAAAAATATTTTGTTCGTCATAAAGTGCCCGTTGGATAGGTCTAATCTTTCAAAATCCTCACTGCAAATTTCCCTGCCTCTGTGCAGTTTTCTTTTCACTACACCTTGCTCTCTCTCATTTATTTATAAAAACAAATTAAGTCTTACTTTAAGTGGTTCTCTCTTCTGAGCATTGGGAAATTCCTAAAGAAGAAGTAAAGCATTCACTGTCAAGCCCCACGGACTGTGCCACTTAAGGGCATGTAACTCCAGGTGCAAATTTCAAGGAGGGATGAAAACTAGAGGTTTGGCTTCCAGAATTGAGATACTTTTTATAAATGTCTACTTAAATTTTATAAAAAGAAAATGGCAGTTGTGCAAATGAAGGACTAAAGAGTTTCATAAGTCAATTTTTTTCCTAACTAAATGAAGTTTGGTCAACCATCAATTTAAGGAAACATTTCACACTCTATTAGCCGGAGGGCCTGGTAAGACATTTTTCATTTATAAGGGAAAAAATGTACTCTTCTTAACCTTACTAAGTTGAGAACTTTAACACCTTTTGGATTAAAATGTAACCACCCAAAGATGAGACAGTTAATTAACCAGTGAAAATGTGCAGCATTACAAATTTCCTTAGCTCAGAAATGAAAGAACAGTGTGAGTAGCATTATCTTTTCTGCTATGGATTACAAACACATACAAGAAAAGTCCGTTGAGGAATACGCCAGTAAAAATGCCTTTATTTAGTCTGAGTATATGAAAAAAAGACAAAAATTCATAATTCATTTTATTTTATATTTATGTATTTAGAGACAGAGGCTCACTCTGTTGCCCAGGCTAGAGTGCAGTGGTGCAATCTCAGCTCACTGCAACCTCCGTATCCCAGGTTCAAGCGATTCTCCTGCCTCAGTCACCTGACTAGCTGGGATTACAGGCACGTGCCCCCACGCCCAGCTAATTTTTTGTATTTTTAGTAGAGATAGGGTTTTGCCATGTTGGCCAGGCTGGTCTTGAACTCCTGACCACAAGTGATCCACCAGCCTGGCCTCTCAAAGTCCTGGGATTACAGGCGTGAGCTACCATGCCCAGCTCTTTATTTATTTATTTATTTTTATTTGTTTATATATTTTTTGAGACGGAGTTTCGCTTAGTCACCCAGGCTGGAGTGCAGTGGTGTGAACTGAGCTCACTGCAAGCTCCGCCTCCCGGGTTCATGCCATTCTCCTGCTTCAGCCTCCACAGTAGCTGGGACTACAGGCGCCCGCCACCTCGCCCAGCTAATTTTTTTTGTATTTTTTAGTAGAGACAGGTTTCACCATATTAGCCAGGATGGTCTCGATCTCCTGACCTCATGATCTGCCCACCTCAGCCTCCTGAAGTGCTGGGATTGCAGGTGTGAGGCACCACATCCGGCCCATAATTTATTTTTAAATTGAAAAGAGAGAGCAAAAACTCTCCCTAGAGACTTGCTTGCACTCCAGGTTGACAATGACAATGTCTCTGGAGAGGAGAGTCACTAGGCCACCGGCAGCCCCTTCTGAGATTGGGGGTCTCCTAGGCTCAGGGCTCTTCAGCTGTGCACAGATCCCCTGTCTCTGCAGCCTCCCCAATGCCTGCCTCCACGGAGTCCCCACGGGATTGGGAGGGTAAGAGGAGCTGATTCAAAATCAGTCGTCGGCATCCATACGGATCATGGTTTTCTTACCGGGCAAATCTATGGAAAGGTAGCAAGTCAGCCTGGCAGCTCCCACTGCTGCGGTTTAGGACCTCCTTGACTGTTCATCACTCTTTTGTGAAACCCCTTTTCACTTATTTTGCCAATTTTCTACATTTTATATCTGTGGCAATTGCTTATATATTGTGCGTATAAGCCCTTCATTATTTAAATGTAACGCAGTATGCATGTGTTTGCAGATAATAAGCAGAACAGTTTTAAAGTGCGTAATATTTAGAAATAAAAGTATATAAGCCGTAAGTGTACAACTTGATGAATTATCACAAAGTGCACACACCCAAGTACTCACCAATCAATAGAACATCCCTAGCACCCCAGAAACCTCCTTGTGCCTCTACTAGAGTGGCCACTGTCCTGACTTCCAGCGCCGTAGGTTAGGTTTACCTGTTTTGAGCTTTACAGAAATGAAATAGTTTAGAGGTTTTTTCTTTTGTATCTTCTTTCTTTTGCTCAATATTATGTTTATGAGTTTCATACACACATATTGTTTTTCATCACTGTATAGAGTTCTATCACAACTGCCACAATTTATCCATTCCACTGTTCACGGTAGTTTCAATTGTTTGCATTTGGGGGATATTAATATTGCTGCCCCGATAAATATAGACAACTATTACTTGTCAATTTAAAAATGCTACTGTGGGACCGGGCGTTGTGGCTCACGCCTGTAATTCCACCACTTTGGGATGCCAAGGCGGGTGGATCACCTGAAGTCAGGAGTTCAAGACCAGCCTGACCAACGTGTCAAAACGCTGTCTCTACTAAAAATACAAAAATTAGCTGGGCGCTGTGGTGCACGCCTGTAGTCCCAGCAACTTAGGAGGCTGAGACAGGAGAATCACTTGAACCCAGGAGGCAGAGATTGCAGTGAGCCAAGATCACGCCATTGCACTCCAGCCTGGGTGACAACGCGAGACTCCATCTAAAAAATAAAAATAAAAAAAAATGCTGATGCACGTGTGCATGCAGTTCTGTTGGCTATAATTTTAGTAGATAATGCAAAAGAAGTTTTCCAAAATGATGTCTGTACCGCAGTCTACTCCCATCAAATTGTATGAGAGTTACTATCCTCCAACATATGGAATTATTCTTCTAGATAAATTGTAAAACCAGCCTCAGTTCCAATAAATACACACATACACACAAAATATACATACATTTAGAATTTGCACTGAACATACTGATGATCTCTCTCTCTCTGCCTTTCTCTGTAATATTAACACAGTATTTGTTTTCTAAAACATTTAAATTCCTACCTAGGTTTAGAAGGAGAGATGTTCTTAAAATTTTCTGTTCTTATAGAGCAGTTGTTTTTAATTATTAGGTTCATGGACCCTTTTCAGAATAAGGCATATAGACTTTTTCCTCTATAAAATGAATGTATGCACAAATGCCCATAGAATTCTACCTGAGCAAGCACGGAGACTCAGAAGCCCATGTATTTAGGGACTCCAGATTAAGGACTCCGTCATGAGGCACAGGCCTGAGCAGATTCCTCTCGGGGTCTTCCAGGACTGCTTCCAGGTTTTTTTGCTTTTGTTTTTTTTTTGAGACGGCCTCTCGTTCTGTGGCCCAGCCTGGAGCGCAGTGGCAAGATCTCGGCTCACTGCAAGCTCCGCCTCCCGGGTTCAGGCCATTCTCCTGCCTCAGCCTCCCGAGTAGCTGGAACTGCAGGCGCCGCCACCTCGCCTGGCTGGTTTTTTAGTAGAGACGGGGTTTCACCGTGTTAGCCAGGATGGTCTCGATCTCCTGACCTCGTGATCCGCCTGCCTCAGCCTCCCAAAGTGCTGGGATTACAGGCGTGAGCCACCGCACCTGGCCTGTTTCCTGCTTTTTAATCTCCTCCCTTATTTTCAATGGAGGAAAGTCCCAACTTCTGACCTTGAAAGAGGCTCATTTCAAGGAGCGGAGGGTCAGCTCCCGCATGCTGTTGTTCCAAGGGGTTGGAGGGCATCTGAGCTGAGCTCATTCCCTGGCGACATCTCACTGCCCCTCCTTCCTTGCCCAGGAGCCTCTGCTCTGCTGGCATAGCTGGTGTTGCCTGTGGTGCCAACACACATGTATCAGTCGTGGGTACCCACCCTCCAGCCACTGGCTCAGTCTCTCCCATCTCCGCACTTCCAAGAAGGAACTATCATCCCCCAATTTCCACATTTCCAGGGGACAAATAGAATTGGCTAGAAGTCCTGAGCCAGCGGGTGGGTCGGGTGGTGCAGAGTCCCATGGGTCCCGTGCCCTGGCTGCCCGTTAGAATCACCCAGAATACAGATGCCTAGCCCCCACTCCGTCAGATTAGATCAGTGTCTTGGGGCAGGGGCCAAATGTTGGTGTATTTTAAGTTTTCTCGGGTAACTCTTCTGATGCTCAGGGAATGTTGTATAGGCCAAGGGCTATAGACAGGCAAACAAGGTAAAAATGTTTTCTCCAAATGTATAGGAGAGCCATCTTTATGTGAAAAAGTATAAGGGGATGGAAGACACTTCTGCAAAACAGAACAGATTGCTCTGCAGTGCCCTGTTAAGTTCAGAGTACCTGGAGCAAGTAGGCCCTCTCCACATTCCATCCAAACTCCCCTCTAGCCAGCAGCCAGAGACAAAAATGAGGTCCTCATCCTCGCACTGGTTGATTTAATTTCTTCTCTTTAAAAAATTAAATCCTTAGTGTTGCCCCAGGCGTGGTGGCTCATGCCTATAATCCCAGCACTTTGGGAGGCTGAGGTGGCAGATCACTTGAGGTCAGGAGTTTGAGACCAGCCTGGCCAACATAGCAAAACCCTGTCTCTACTAAAAATACAAAATTGAACCAGGCGTGCTGGCAGGTGCCTATAATTCCAGCTACTCGGAGGCTGAATCAGGAGAATTGCTTGAACCTGGAGGCAGAGGTTGCCGTGAGCCGAAATCATACCGCTCTGCACTCCAGCCTGGGTGACAGAGCAAGACTTCTTCTCAAAACAAAAAACAAAAACAAAAAACCTTAGTGTTTGTTTTTTTTTTGTCATTAAAATAATGCATACTCAACAGAAAGCAACTTTTAGAATATACATTACTCCATATAATTTTAAGTAACTAAAGAAACTAAAAATCTGCCTAAAGAAACATGATTGTTAACCATAGTCACCTTCAATTTTTCTCTATTCATTTGACTTGCTTTTTTCCCACATGTAGTAATTATCACATTATGTTAATTAAGTTTTCTGCTTTTCCCCTTAAATTCTCACATAGGTGATTTGACTGGCTACTATATAGCTTGAAAATATTGTTTTAAATTGTGCTTACATTTTAAATGCATATGCCCATAATACCATCACCACAAATAAGGTAATAGAGATATCCATCCCCTCCAAAATTTCTTTTGTCTTCTCTTCTTTCTTTTCTCCTTTATTCTTTTCTTCTTTCTTTCTTCCTATTTCTTTTGGTGAGAATACTTAGCATGAGATCTACCTCTCTCAATAAGTTTTTGAGTGCACAACACCATATTGTTAACTATAATAACTAGGTTCTTTCGTATTTTCTTTCTTTTCTTCCATTTTCTTAGCACTGCATTGCACTACACTACTTGCTTCTGTCTCTTACTAGTGTGAACTTTTGGGCAACTGATTAACCCTCTCTGTGCCTCAGTGCCTGAGTTCTTCCATTGTAAAATGGGGATAATAATGGTATCTATCTGTTTCCATTTTATGTGTATATTTGATTTGACAAGCAATTATATAGCATTCAGGATCAGGACCCTGCGGTAGACACAATGAATATCAGTGCATTTAATCCCAAAAGGGCTGTGAAAACTGTGAAAGTTGTCAGAATCAATATGGAGTCACTTGTGTTAAAAATCCTGGCAAACAGAGCCAGGGAAGGCCACGGAGGAAGGGTTTTCATGCCTAGAGACCTGATAACAAAAACTATCACAAAAGACTCTGCAAAAACCACAACCTTGCACAAAGGTCACTGTAACCTTACAAAAAAAAAATTATTCTGTGAGGACATCTACCCAGGAACTGCCTGTTCAAACTTGGACTGGCACTACTCTGGTTATTGGTCCTAATAGCCAAGGAAAATCATCTCAAAACAATTATGTAATCCCCCTCATTTTCTCTTTAAAAACATTTGTCTTTCTTCACCTCCCTGAATCCACACATTGTTTACCCAAGGCATGCATATTCCCATCACAATACCTATTCCCAAATAAACACCATTTTCAAGACAGCTTCTCTCTCTGTTATTTATGTTGACATAATGGTGTCAGAAGTGGGACAGAAGTGAGCTCACCTGGGGTGAGTCAGCAGCCCCTGGAATTGAATGTGGTACCAGCTGAGCCCTTTGTGCTCTCCACTTTCATGAGTTGCTCTTTCTGTCCTGGTGAATCTCCTCTTGGATTCTTGGACTACTTCTGTTTGATGGGTTCTTTTTGACCTCATTCAGGATCCAATTTTATCATAAGGCCTCCTTTCACAGAGAACCTTGGGTCCCTCTTGGGAATATAAAAGGTTGTTTTTGTTTTTGTTTGTTGGTGAGCCCTTTCTGGTATAAGGGCAATGTCTGTCTGGTTTAAGTACTCTGCTTTCTACAGAATTTACATTCTGTCTGGGAGGCATGTCTTTCGGGGTGACTTCACGTCTGGTTCTGTGTACCTAGTTTAATACTTTGTTTCATCTGCACAGCTGGGCTAAAATTTTTGTGAGCACTCTGATTTTGGTTTCATTTTGGTTTGGTTGGTTTGGGTTACACATGTCTGGAAATGAATTGACTGTTTTTTTCCCTTGCTTGTTTCTGAACATCTTCTGAGAACAAAAATAAACATTCTTTCTTATGTATGTATTTATTTATGAGACATGGTCTTGCCATGTCACCCAGGCTGGACTTGAACTCCTGGGCTCAAGTGATCTTCCAGCCTCAGCCTTTCAAGTTGCTGGGTCTATAGTTGTGGCCTACCATGCTTGGTTCAAAAATAAACATTTTAAATGGTGGGCATGAGATGGCTAATTAAAATCCACTAGGGTGGTTGCTGCCATCTAAGATACTGATCCAAACTCCTTGATAGGATTTTCTTTCCTCTCAAGAGATTAACAATAAATGAAATGGGTTCCTCAAACATTAAGGAATGCCAACTTTCTAGGACTCCAGCTGGCTAAAAGTCTTTCCTTGTGCATGTTTTTAAGTCAGTGGCCATCATGGGGCTCATTCAAGTTCCCCAAGCTTGTTTTTCCCTTAGAACTGAATTTAAAAACTGCAACAGACTGTAGCGTCAACATGTAGAGACTTCTAACTTCTCTGTCTCCCTCTCCTTCTATTTTTTTTCTGTCTGCTTTGAATCTGCTAACTTTTTTGCTGGTGTTGAGATAATTTCCCTGCTTATGGCATTCCAGCCAAATTTCTTTTTTAATGTCTTAAAGGGCTTTCAAATTAATGGCTTTACAAATTACAACAGCTGTATGGTAACCAACAAACTAGATACCTTTTGGAAATGTTAATTTAGGTTTGCCTGACTCACAATTGCTTAGAGTGAATAGTTAATTGAAGGACTGATACTCTAAAATAAAATAACTAGATAAATGTTTATAAAAGTTGGGCTGTCTTAGATCAAACGGGTCAAAATCTTGGGTTCAGAGCAATAACATAAGCTATCTTTGTCCAGCATACAAATTGATTTGTCTGCTATATAGGGGCTACATGGCAAATGTTTCTCCATCTACATTGACTAGTCAAGCAAACCAGACTAGAAACAAAAGATAGATTAATTCAAGGCCACTTGGAGATTTTGCTTTTTGTATATAATTCAGCTAGTTTCAGCTGAAATATAAACATTTAAATATTTAACCATAAACTCATTTGGAACTGGAAAAAAAGGTTAAAAGAAGTATTTTTTAGTAAAAAATCCAAAATTTCGGTCCACAGCCTTTGTTAGACTATTTATCAGGAAAAATAAAATTTAGCCATGTGGACAGGTCCCACTTTATCAGAAATATAATTTAGATCTGACTGTCTTTTGTAAACTGATGTATTTGTATTATTAAGTTTTACGGTCTCATGACTAAAGTTCTAAAATTAAAGCTGTAAGATCTTTAATTATGTGTATGTGTGAGTGTATTTACACATGTGTTTAGTTGGCAAAATGTGGCATAGTCGGCCAGAAATCCCTTAAGGAATTTTACTCAGATTAGCTTAGATAAATGAGCACTCATGTAAAATATATATTAATTAACCCGAATGACTTTTAGTTCACTTGACTTAGGTAAATCTTTGAGCTAGTTGTAAATTTGTTGATAAGATGAAAATAGAATGTCTTCAGAATTATCAGCAGATGCTTTTGCCTGATTTTACTGGTCAGGCAGGGCTATATTTGTCTCTGCTACGTGTTTAAAGGTCACAAAACTATAAACCCAGCCTAAAAACAGGACAATTTTTGTGTAACTCTTTGATAAATAAGACCAATGAAATATTACTCATTTCATAAAAACAGCTGTATCTCCTGAGTTTTTGAAAAAATATCCATATATTTAACTTTCAGGTTTTTTCTTAGGTGAACACCTGGTATTCACAGGCTATAAAAATGGTTAACAGAGAAATAGCTTGAAATGATGATTAGCTTTGTTTGATATCTCCGTTTTCATAAGTAATCTAGGTAGAATTATTAAAAACAAATAACTTAGGTAAATGTAAATGGGATAAACATTTATAAATGAACTTTTCATGTCACTTAAAACCTTGAAAGTTATGTTATATTAAATTAAATGGTACTCATTAAATGTCTGAGTCATTTCCAAACAAGATAAAACACTGAAGCATAAGTTGCTGCCCATAAATGTTTCTTCTTGACTTTTAGTATTTCATAAAAAAGACTAAATATATTTTGTTCATCAATATACATAACAACTATATTTTGGGGAAATATATTTCAAAAATTACAAAATGGCTCATCTCTATAAAATATATGACAGTCTAACATTTCTTGCTTCCTTGGTTTTCACTGGAAATTAGTGTTACTACCAGTTAAAAATTCTAATTAATATACATGATTCTGTATACAAAGTGTACAAAAATGTTTTTGATATAAAAATGATAAGGAAAGCATAATATATGTTCTTTATTGAGAAAAAGGAATAATTTTGTCTAACTTCAGAAGTTATTAAATGTTGTTTCAAAATATGCACTTAGGAAGAAAATACAATAGAAACAAGATAGAAAGTAGGAGAGAGATGTGAAGAAAGTTATCGGTATAAGGATATATTATTGGTAAAGAATATTAGAAAGAGAATAATTGTGTATGATAAAGAATATTTCATGGTAAATTTTTGTCCTAAAGTAAACTGGTTAGTTATTTAAGAAAGAAGAAGTATAGGACAAAACTAAAATTCTAAGCATGTTGTGGAAGGTCTGTTAAATAAAGGAAGAAGACCTGTTCATAAAAGGTCTGTGTAGGATGAATTTATGAGAGAAATTTTTGCATGTGATCAAGTTGGCTACAATTAGAAGGAAATTGTTTATAAGCCTTTCTTTTCTTTTCTTTTCTTTTCTTTTCTTTCTTTCTTTTTTTTTTTTTTGAGACAGGTTCTCGCTCTGTTGCCCAGGCTGGAGTATAGTGGCACAATCTCAGCTCACTGCAACCCCTGCCTCCCGGGTTCAAGTGATTCTCCCACCTCAGCCTCCCGAATAGCTGAGACTACAGGCATGTGCCATCATGCTTGGCTAATTGTTGCATTTTTAGTAGACAAGGGGCTTAGCCATGTTGACCAGGCTGGTCTTGAACTCCTGACTTCAAGTGATCTGCCTGCCTCGACCTTCCAAAGTTCTGGGATTACAGACGTGAGCCACTTCGCTTGGCCATTTATAAGCCTTTCTAAATATTGAGCTTTGATATTAAGAATACACTAACACAAACATAAAAATTTGGTTCCGTATGATGCTAGAACAAGAAGGCTTTCTTGAACTATTGAACTGCTCTTAGTAAAATTTGCAAAAGTTTTGATTTAATTCTGAAACCTGTTTTTTAAAATACATTTTCAATCATCTTCCAAACTGTAGCTTTAGAGTTTGGAGCAATGTCTTTCTCTAGTATAACTTGAGTCTTACTCTTGGCTTTTTTTTTTTTTTTTTTTTTTTTTTTTTTAGACAGAATCTCACTCTGTCACTCTTGCTGGAGTGCAGTACAGTGGCAGGATCTCGGCTCACTGCAACCTCCACTCCCGGGTTCAAGTAGTTCTCCTGCCTCAGCCTCCTGAGTAGCTGGGACTACAAGCGCCTGCCACCACGCCTGGCTAATTTTTGTGTTTTCAGTAGAGATGGGGTTTTACCATGTTGGCCAAGCTGGTCTTGAACTCCTGACCTCAAAAGATCCACCCACCTTAACCTCCCAAAGTGCTAAGATTACAGGCATGAGCCACGATGCCCAGCCGAGTGTTACTCTTGGCTTTTCTTGATGTGTCAGAATTGTTCCATATAACCAGAAAATTTCCCATGCTTTTACTAAGAGCCCTGTATTCCCCTGCTCAAGCTGCTACCTTTCTTGTTTACATTTGTCTATAATGTGGCATACACTCATAATCTTTGGACATACATTCTTCCTGTGTCTGACTAAATTCACATATCTTTGTAATCAGGTTTGACTTCTAGGTTATCCAAACAGGCGCGCCATAAGAAGAAGCAATCACACTGCAGGAGGTTTTTCTTTACCTATTTGGTAACTTTCCTAAGAAAAAAATATTTTCTGACTTATTAAGATGATTTCCTGTGTTGCCTGTATTAAATTTTTTGATCAGTCAGGAAATCAAGCAGAACAAAAATAATTACATAAGATTAAACAACTGATGAAGGAAATGTTTTTATGACTCTGTTTAAGACATTGTTGGCTCGTTACTTAAATGTTTTGTTTTTCAGATTTCATAATTTTTTTCTCTTAAGCTCTCTATAGTTTATAGTAACTGGTAAAATACACTTTTGTGAACACAGACAGAAGCATTTACTTTTTTTTCCTACTTGATCTCACCAGAATTTGGAAACTATTCATGAGTATTCTTATGGCAATATGGTTATTTGCATACATTCAGTAAGAATTTGCTCTCTTTTTATAATAGGATACAGTTGGAAATATTGGTTGTATTACCAAGGCTTTGACTGGAATGTTATATCCAAGAATGTACATAGCATACTTACCTGGCTGGGAACAAGGGTTCCCAGCATTGCAGCAAATGAGTAAAAATTGCCACTTCCTGGAAAGGCCCAGGAATCTTAAGACTGTATGTAAAGTCTCAAATCTACCTTGGTTCAGCTTTCTAGCCTCAAGAGCCTTTGAAATCTGAGATTCTTTTGTGATCAACATAGAAAGAAAAAAATATGTTTCTAAATAAAAGCGATAGTACACCTGTAATTAGACTGTAGTCCTGAACACTGTTTTTGAGTTCTCATTATTTACCTATAGAGTAAGCTAGATCCTGAATTCTTCTAGATTCCTCCAATCCAACTTTCTTCCATGGAATTACTAAAAACAGGAACTGTTCTGTTCCTGGAGCATTATAAACTGAAATTAGATGAATTTTAATGAGTAAGTCTAGCGCCTGATGTATGGATCACACAGAAAGTTCACCAAACTGCCTGATACCGTAACCAGAAACGTTCACCCTGCAAGCCGGGGCAAGAAGCTGACAGCTTCACCCTGTAAACAGCTTTTCCCAAGATGCCCAAACTTAATGACTCCATATTATAATGAAACTCTTACCATTCTTAATGCCTACCTTGCCCACTTGGCAGGATAATGGTATCGTTGAAATTTTACAACCAGTGTCTTCTGCTGGTAACTTGACAGAACCTGGCCTAAGAGATCCTTTAGTCGGCCTAGTAGGTGACCTCGGCAACATTCCTAATACAACTGTTGCTTGCTCTGCTTTAATTCAATCCAGCCATAGGATACTAGATGCTAAAATTACTCTATAGGCCAGGTGCGGTGGCTCATACCTGTAATCCCAGAACTTTGGGAGACCAAGCGGGGAGGATCACCTGAGGTCAGGAGTTTGAGACTAGCCTAGCCAACATGGTGAAACCCTGCCTCTACTGAAAATACAAAAATTAGTCAGGCATGGGGGTACATGCCTGTAATCCCAGCTACTCGGGAGGCTGAGGCAGGAGAATCACTTGAACCTGGGAGGTGGACGTTGCAGTGAGCCAATATCACACCACTGCACTCCAGCCTGGGCACCAAGAGTGAAACTGTCCAATAAATAAATAAATAAATAAATAAATAAATAAATAAATAAAATAAAATTGCTCTACAGTATGTGTTGGTTAACTAAGGAAATGCCTGCACTATTGCTAATGCTACATGCTGTACCAGGATAAATTCCTCCGGGAAAGTTGAGACCCACATACACAAAATAAGAAAATGGACAACATACTTACTATAAATCTCACTTAATTCCCTGTGGTCATTTGATTTATTCAATTTGATTGTCTTTAAGCCTAGGTTTATGGCTCAATTATACAAATTGAGGTTATCATTTTACTTCATATTTTCCTTTTTAAACTGTGTACTTGTTACTTGTTAAATTTCTGCATAAGTACAGCAGAGTAATGCTGGCCCAGCACTTTGAGAGGAAGCAAACAACTACAGAACAGACAAAATTGAGCTGCACAGTGGACTCCGGGTCCACTGTGGGCCTAACATGAGATCCACTCCCTCCAACCTCTTTTGTTGCTCAAATGTAGCTAGAACGGTTTTGATGCTGACTCCTGGTTACTAATCACTTCCTTCCAACAGGACCAGACCAGACCAAACTGGGACAGGTCTGTCCCAGCACCAAAAGACAATCAAAATCTAACCACAATCCAGGCACAGTGGCATGTGCCTGTAGCCTCAGCTCCTCAGGAGGCTGAGACAGGAGAATCACTTGAGCCCAGGAGTTTAAGGCCATCCTTAGTAACATAGCGAGACCCTCATCTCCAAACAACAGCAACCTAACTACATGATGATTGATCAGCAATGCTTTTGGAGAAAAATTTTGATCAAAAGGGGAAAATGTGAAAGTTGTCAGACTCAAAGAAGAGTCACTTGTGTTGAAAACCTTGACAAACGGATCTAGGGAAGGCCACGGAGGGAAGGTTCTCATGCATAAATGTCTGATAACAAGAACTATCACAAGAGGTTCTACAATACCTGACATCTTACCCCAAAACTATTGCATCCAAAAAACAAACAAATACCTCTTCAAAGACATCTACCCAGCTATTGCCTGTTCAACCTTGGATTAGCACCACTCTTGTTCATTGATCCTTATAAGCCAGGTAATTATCTGACTCAACAATGATATGATCCTCCTAATTTTCCCTTTAAAAATCTTAGTCTTCCTTTACCTCCCTGAATACACACATAGTTTACTATAACACACATACTACCATTACAATGCCTATTCCCAATTAATCATTTTCTTTTAGAGCATCTCCCTGTCTGTTATTTAGGTTGACAAGACTAAACGAATACAGTTTACACACAATGCATAGGGTAGAGTGAGTGTGCAAAAAGTACCAGCTCGCATTACTGGTTATATTCCCCATCTGCTCATCCATCTCCTTCATCCCCACCTTCGTGAAGTCCACTCACACCTGTGCAACCCTCCTTTTTGCCCACGGTGTGCACACATGTCTGCAAAGGACTAAGCACTCTTCTGATGACTTTCGCCTGAAAGTCTCCATCTGCTTGTGTGTTATTTTAGAAGCAGAAGTGCTCAGGGAATAGAGTGAGACCAGCAGACTTCCTGGCTGGCGAAGACCTCTGAAGGATGTGTGGGAAACTCCCACTCAAGAGAACACGAGAAATAAAGGCATGGACACAGGAGATGGGATGGTACCATATTTGAGGAGTGGTGAGGACCCCAGTGTGAGCACAGCCTAGAGTGCAGGGCATGAAATTGGAGATGAACACACTTTCAGAGATGGTGGGGGGACTTGCAGAGATGGGGGAGTTTCCGACATGCCACATAAATGGAATCACACAGCGTATGGTATTTTCTGACTGGCTTCTTTTACTTGGCATAAGTGAAACCACTGGAACCACTTCAAGTTTCATCCATGTTGTAGTGTTATAGCTGAGTAATATTTCTTTTCATACTTTCTTTCTTTCTTTTTTTTTTTTTTTGAGACAGAGTCTCACTCTGTCACCCAGGCTGGAGTGCAGTGGCGTGATCTTAGCTCACTGCAACCTCCACCTCCCAAGTTCAAGTGATTCTTCTGCCTCAGCCTCCCGAGTAGCTGGGATTACAGGCGTGCGCCACCATGCCCAGCTGATTTTTGTATTTTTAGTAGATACAGGGTTCCACCATGTTGGCCAGGCTGGTCTCAAACTCCTGACCTCAGGTGATCCACCCGCCTCAGCCTCCCAAAGTGCTGGGATTACAGGCGTGAGCCATGGCATCCAACCAAGTCATATTTCATTGTATGTATAGACCACATTTTGCTTCTCTGTTTATCTGTTGATGGACATTTGTGTTGTTTCTGGGTTTTGACTTTTATGAATAATGCTGCCCTGAACATCCAAGTACAAGTGTGTATGTGATATATGTCTTTGTTTCTCTTGAATATATATCCAAGAGAGTAGAAGTGGCTGAGTCATATGCTGGGTCATATGGCAAAATGTTTAACTTTTTGAAGTGAGGCCGAATAGGATCTGGAGGCAAGGAACCTAAGGGTGATTCACCCTGACTTCCTAGAACTGAATCAAAAGAAAAATCCCAACTTTCCACGCCGAAGTAACAAAAGGACCAGAGGCTACTCCCTTTGCAAACCCCCACCTTCTCTGCCAGGCAGATGGAAAATTCAAAGTACCTCTAGTTGGTTGCTTTCTGCAACAAGACGTTTGCATAGGAAGGTAACTGTGTAACTTCAGACTCTGGTTGTGGGCTAAGTCTTCATTTGCATAGGAGTGCATCTTTGTAACCTCACTTTAGCTTTGGATTGGTTGCTTTGTGTACCTAATCAGACTGATTGCAGGCCACCACTTCGTTTACATGGGGTGAACGCCAAGCGGCCAACGGGAAACCTCTAGAGGGTATTTGGACCCAAGAAGATTCTGTATTCGGGGCCTTTGAGCTGCTGCTCGGGCTGCTCCCACACTATGGAGTGTACTTTCATTTTCCATAAATCTCTGCTTTCGTTGCTTCATTCTTTCCTTGCTTTGCTGTGCATTTTGTCCAATTCTTTGTTCAAAACGCCTAGAAACTGGACAACTTGCAGTCAAGAGCCTCCACCAGTAACAGAAGAACTACCAATTTTTTTCCCAAAGTGGCTGCACCCTTCAATATTCCCACCATCGATGTAAGACAGTTCCAATTTCACCACATCCTCACCAACACTTGATAGTGTGTATGTTTCTGATAATAGCCATCCTTGTGGGTGTAAAGAAGGCTTTCATTCTGGTTTTGGTTTGCATTGCCCTAATGACTAGTGATGTTGAACATCTTTCCATGTGCTTTGGCCATTGGTATATCTGCTTTGGATAAATGTCTATTCAAATCATCTGCCCATTTTTAAAATCAGGTTGTGTTTTCATTATTGAATTGTAAGAATTCTTTATATATTCTGGATATAAGTCCTTTGTCAGAGACATGATTGGCAAAGATTTTGATATAGACAACAACATTTTTTGTGCATTGTTTTTCCACTTTCTTGATGATATTTTGTAGCACAAAAGTTTTTAATTTTTATTTTTTTATAGAGACAGGGTCTTGCTATGTTGCCCAGGCTGGTTTTGAACTCCTGACAAAAGTTTATCATTTTGATGAAGTCTAATATATCTGTTTTTTCCCTTTGTTGTTTTGTGCAATTGGTGCCATATTTAAGATGACATTACTCAAAGTCACGAAGATTTATTCCTAAGTTTTATTCTAAGAGTTTTAGTTGGACCTATTTTGACCTAATTTATGTGTATTATGTGAGGCTGGGGAACTGACTTTATTCTAGACATCCTATCTTTACCAAATACTTGAGTATCTATTACTGAATGAAAATTGTTTTAGATTTTTGACAACTGTTCTTGAATTTCAGAGCAGGGACTTGGCCTCATTATCTTTGAGGCCAAAGGTAGCAAAGGATTCCTTTTCACAGTAAAAACAAATAAAACCCTGATCTCTTCATTTGTTGAACAGTTTCTTCTTTTCTGTCTTTAGTTCTCTCTCTTTGTCAAAATACTGAACTTTCCATCTTTTCTTTATTCTTTTTTTTCACTTGTCATTATACTGTAATATCGCAAGCACATTCCAATATTAGAACACACACACACCCACCCACTCTCACACACACACACACACACACACACACACACACACACGTGCATGGCCCCATTTCTCCGACTTCTTCATCTATCCTGTGCTTTCGTTACCATTCTCTAGGTCAGCCCAGGGTTCTGGTCAGCAAATGAGCCTGATGCCATCACTCTCTCATTCAACCCACATCTCTTTGGGGCAAACCAGAACCCCCACCAGACTGACCTCCAGTTTAGGCTCTGCCATGTGCTGAACGTGTAGATCTGGCGAAGTAGCATCCACGTCAGGCCCCATGCAGAAAAGGGAGGGTTGGATGGGATCGATCACAGATATTGGAAGGATATGATCCCTCTTCCGATCACTCACAGTGGGTCTTTGCTCACCTCAGGTGTGTATTGACCTTACAACAAACTGCACAATGGATCCCTCCCAACCCGAGGCTACCTTCCTTTCTCTTGGGTGAAAAATTGCAGTTAGCATGAAGCACAGATCCCTCTCCAAGGCCTGCGAGTCATGTGAGCCACTTACCTACCTTGGCCACTGTCCTCTGCTGGCCGGGGCACATCTGGCTGGCTTCTGCTCCCGAGCCCTGCTGGGGCCTGTCCCCTGGTCTTCTTGAGGCTGCCCTTCCCCTAATGTCTTGGCGGGCAGGCCTCTGTCTCGGGGGCGTTCTCTGAGCACCTAGGGAGGTCACAGCCCCTACCTCGGCTTCTTCACTTCTTCCTGTGGCCACATGTGCATCCCCTCAGGCCCCGCTGCTCCCTTGCACCTCCTGTCCGTGTCTCCTGCAGGTCAGCAGGTCAGCCTGGAGGACTGGGACCCAGCCTGCCTCACTGGCAGTGCCTCTCTCCATTCCAAGCTGGGACTGGCACTCGGAATGAGCTTAGATAACGCCTGTTAACAATCATTAACTAGGCTTTTTTTCCTAGGTACCCATGCAGCCTCTCTTTTCCTTTCCTTTGGCTTCCGCCTGTCCTGCAGGGACCACTAAGGGAGCAGTCAAGGTTGGGGAGCATGGGTGGAGGGGGAGGAGGATGACCCTTCAGATCAGCTCCATAGCACAGATGACAGGGGACAGATGGCAGCTCACTGCAGCTTGCCAGGCCGGACAGCGAGTAAGGACGCCGGGGACAAGTTAGCATGGCCAGTTGCAGCCTGGGTCCCGCACCTGCTCTCAAGGGCGTTGAGCGACCTCTCCTGCTGAGTTGAACCCACCTGCATGTAGGGGCGAGTTGGGGGGCAGCCGGTGCCAAGGGTGTCAGGAGTCAGTCACTGGCCATGAGGCCTGCACAAATCATCTCCCCTGTCTGCATCTGGGATTGCCTGTTTCTCAATCAGCATGAACAGTGCCCATCTCCTCGGTTATGGTCAGGGTGAAGTCACTGTGACACACGAAGCCCTGAGAATAACACCTAACAACTAAAGGGGTGAGTTTGCTGTTATTATCACATGAAGGTGTGAGTTCGCTGATATTACATGAAGGTGTGAATTAGCCGTTATTCCATGGAGAAGGAGAAAACGAGTAATATAGAAGTGGTGCAGGCAGCCCCTCTCCCCAGGCATCCGCCCCAGGGCCTCTGCACTTTGCATACAGCTGGCGCCTAGCCCCTTAGAAGTCACCGAGCTGACAGCACAATGGGGCAAAGAAAGGAGCGGCTGAGAATAAAGACTGAGCTGGCGACCGTGGCCCGGGGTTCCTATTGTCCAGGCACATTCTCCTCACGCCTCCTCCCTTCAATTTTTTTATTTTAATTAGCATAACTAAACTGAGCACCCAAGGTCTTTGTCCTCATCGCCAGCCTAACCTGCAGGCTCTTCGGGAACATGGTTGGGAGAAGCAATGGTCCGAATTAGAAACACAGGGTTTTGCACAAAGTGCCAATGCAAGGAGCATGTTCATTTTCATCATTTTCAAATCAAAAGCACTTTCCAGCCTCCTTCTGGGGGAAAGCAATGGGCACGCGTGATCCTTAAACAGGCTCCTCACAGAGGCAGATGCGTATCAGGTGGACCGGGTAGGACTGGGCACCCTCAATCAGCAGCAGCAGGATTGGATTAGCTTTCTGTCCTCCTGCGAGGTCACCCGAAGCCCAGCTGCGAATGCAAATTTGCAATGAGAAAGGGTGCGGTTTCCAATCTCCACCAGTCAGCGGGAGAGCCAGTTACCTAGGTGACAGGCTGTGCTGTTTTCCTGGTTAAATTCACAGGAAGGAGAGGAAGGGGAAAATATTTAAATGAGCCTGAGCCATAAGCTAACCCTCCTCCCTGGTGAAGGCTGACCTCCAGCCATCGCTGAGAATCGCAGAGTACATTTTAACCTGTTCTCTCACTTCCTAATCCTTCTTGCAGTCAATGCCATCGACTGCAAGTTTGATTGTTCCTGGTGGATTTTTCAATTTGTATCAATAGGCAAAAGAAAGCAAAAGGCATCAGGGCAATTTGTGTTTTCACAAGTGAGTTTTATTTGCTTCCTATGTAGCAATTAATGCTAAATTCTCAGGTTACAATATGAAAAAGAAGCTTGTATGAGAGAGTAGTGACTGCTCTTTCTCTGTCCCAGAGTTATAAAGAAGTAGCAATACTTGAATAACTGTAAGGTTGTGGTTTAAATGCATCTATGTATCTATTTATGTACCTACACAGACACATCATGGCTGTATACAATTTTCTTCCTTCGTTCCCTCCCTTCTTCCCTCCCTCCTTCCCTTTTTCTCTTCCTTCCTTCCTCTCTCCTGCTCTTTTTCTTGACAGACACATTTAGACTGAAATGTCCCCTGTCCTTAAACACTTCACAATCTAGTTGGAAGACAGACCAAGAAGTAGTTATATCTCAAATGTCAAGCAGCCTTTTCCAGCCCGCTGAGTCAGGAAAATCACATTAACATTGACAACCCACAGTTTCCATTCTCGTCCCCTCCTCCACCCACAGGGCTTCACTCCCAAGTCGCCTCCCCTCCAGTGTGGCTGATCAATGAGGCAGGCTGGACAAATCGAGGGACAAATAAATAAATGAACAAAAATTATATAGGGT
This sequence comes from Macaca fascicularis, assembly GCF_037993035.2. Classification (NCBI taxonomy): domain Eukaryota; kingdom Metazoa; phylum Chordata; class Mammalia; order Primates; family Cercopithecidae; genus Macaca; species Macaca fascicularis. The sequence continues at coordinate 77,083,646 of NC_088392.1, read as the reverse complement.
CCAATCAGGTATGCCTTGATATAGGTATGAATATGTTCCTGAAAATTGATTTGATTCATTTAGATCATCTATTTTAAAACACAGGATGAGAACTTACTATCTAAAGTAACTTAATAGTGAATCATTTTGTAAAGCACAGAAATTACTTTCATTTTGTAATGATCATGATTAATTTTTTTTGGCATGGATTTTCACATATGGATTTTTCGTTTTCTTTTTGTTAGAGACAGGGGCTTACTGTATCACCCAGACTGAGTGCAATAGTGTGATCACAGCTCACTGTAGCCTTGAACTCCTGGGCTCAAGCCATCCTCCTGCCTCAGCCTCCCGAGTAGCGGGGACTATAGGCCTGTGTCACTAAGCCTAACTAAATTGTTTTATTTTTTGTAGAGACAGTGTCTCACTATTTTGCCCAGGCTTGGAATTTTCATATACAGGTCTCATAATATTCTAGAGACTCTGTGTACCCACGAAAATTAAACATATTTTAAAACATTCTAGAGACTCATCCAGGAAGCTATGACGAATCCCAGACAGTCAGAAGCCAAGGTCAGGAAATCCCACCTGAATTTGCTACTACAGTTACCCATCAGGAATTTGGTAGGAAAGCTTTTTTTTAAATTTATTTTTTATGTTTTTAAATGAAGTCTTCTCTTTCCATAAGTTAGTACTGACTGGCACCTGCAGGATGGTTAAGCTCGGTGAGTGAGCAGCTCACAGGCCGCCCATACCAGAGCAGGTAGGAACATAGCCAGTGAGTGTTTTGTAAAAGCCCAACCATGGGATACCTTGCGAGTCCACTTGTCTAATACTCAACAGCTGCAAAACTGGTGTGTGGTGGTAGAAGTCAGGAGGTATCTTTGGAAGAGAGGGAAGAGCTAGTCAAACCAGAACACGATTAACGCTTCAGAAGTGTTAATCAGATTAACGCTAACAGAAGTGCTTGCTGCGTGCAGGATGGGAAATACCAGATTGGATGAACGTGCGAGGAAAGCCTGGCGCAGGTGCTTATCTGAGCTCGGAGGGACGCGCCTGCAAACTTCGGTGGCTGGAGCTGGGAAAGGAGTCTGAGCTGCCTGTCGCTGGGTGACCCTGGGCACGTCCACGGCCACTTTGGAGTTCCCCTCTCTGTGAGGTGGGGCTGGTAAGCTCTTCCCGTGGACTTTTCAGGGTTTGGGCTCCCGGCGAACTGTTGGGAAGCGCAAGGCCAGGCGAGGCTCTCCCAGGAGCACCCACAGCCAGGCACGGGGCTCCAGCCCCAATCCCACAGAGCCGCTTGTCCTTCCTCTGACACTTCAGTGAAGGACTTATGCATGGCTAAAGCAAAGTCTTGAAAGCCAAGGGCCTGCCTGGATTTCTCTGGTCATCTGAGGAGGGTGGAGAGGGTGCTGACATGGGTGGGGGCTGTGCAGGGAGGGGACGTGCGGCCCCCTCACAGCCAGAGGAGACCTGGCCCCCCTGCGAGCTTGACCTGGAGCCCGCCTGGCCTCCGGGGAGCAGGACCTTCTTCGCGGCAGGAAAGGAGGGCGTTGGAACCTCTCAGCCCGCGTGGCTGGGGCGCTCACAGGTGCGTCTCCTCCCCACAATCTCATCTTACAGACAGAGGGACTGAGGCTTCAGAAAATCCAGCGCATTTTCCCAGTTCACAGTCAGGAAGGGCAGGCTTCCAACGCACATGGAAATCTGCTGGGGTCCAGGCGTCTGCCCCGGCTCGGGCGTTCTGCGCGGGGGCTGCGTCTCAGGCCAGCCCATCTCCAGCGGCCACTTCTGTCACGGACGGCCTGCGAGGAAGCCGAGTTTCCATCTGAGCGTGGTCATGGATATCAGCCCCGGGAGTCGCCAAGATACATGAGGGAAGAGTAAGTCCTTTTAACTTCATCATCTGCAGGTGCCCAGACGACTGTCTCGTCGGGTTGGGGGGGGTTTCTGGGGAGGTCAGGCTGGTGGCCGCGCCTGGCTGAGTCATCCAGGCTGCTGTGACGGCGCCTTTCTTCCTACCCCCTCTGCCCCCATTCTGTGGTGCTTCTCTCCTGGCCACTCTGCCCCAGAGCCTTTGTTACAAAGTGGTATATAGGTGATTGAGCCTGTTCATGATGTGTTCAAGCTCCTTCACCGAGAAGCTTTCCAGAGAGAAATTCCACAGTGGCGCCATAGAAACCCTTCCCTAGGACAAGCAGCTACTCCTATAGTTTAAGAACGGCAAGATGTTGAAACACAATACAAACTACCCTTGCAAATGTCATAAAATCTGTGTGGTTCCTCCCTGCCCCAAATTTCTTAGAGTCCTGTTCTCTTCCCTGTCCCCAACTAGATTCCTTATGAAGACACAGAGACCATCATTTCAGCTCAAAAGACATTCAGTCTTTTTTTTTTTTTTTTTTTTTAAAGAGAGGGCCTCACACTGTCACCCAGGCCAGAGAGCAATGGCACAATCATGGCTCACTGTAGCCTCAACATTTTGGGCTCAAGTAATCCTCCTGCCTTAGCCTCCCAAGTAGCTGGGATGACAGGTGTACATCTCCATGCCTGGCTAATTAAGTGCTAATTAGCCAGCTAATTAAGTGCTGCCTGTAATCCCAACACTTTGGGAGGCCGAGACGGGCGGATCACGAGGTCAGGAGATCGAGACCATCCTGGCTGACACGCTGAAACCCTGTCTCTACTAAAAAATACAAAAAAACTAGCCGGGCGAGGTGGCGGGCGCCTGTAGTCCCAGCTACTCGGGAGGCTGAGGCAGGAGAATGGGGTGAACCCGGGAGGCGGAGCTTGCAGTGAGCCAAGATCACGCCACTGCACTCCAGCCTGGGCGGCAGAGCGAGACTCTGTCTCAAAAAAAAATAAATAAATAAATAAATAAAATAAAATAAAATAAATAAATAAAATAAAAAAAATAAATAAATAAATTTTTTTTTAGAGATGGGGTCTCACTATGTTGCCCAGGCTGGTTTCAAATTCCTGGGTTCAAGTGATCCTTCTACCTCAGCCTCTCAAATTACTGGCATTATAGGCATAAGCCACCACACCCAATCTCATTCTTGACTTTGCAGTAAACCTACTCTGAGGACAGAGTGATGACAGATTTCTCTGCAGAGAAAATACAGAAAACTTTCTGCTGCCCTTCACCTGGGGTGATCTTCGTCCCCACATGTAACTGAGTCAGGACGGGTGAGAACTGAGAGCTGGTAGGATCCTTCCAGGACAATGAAGGCGCTATCTAAGGGGGTCATTTCAAGGCAGTGCTAAGGGAGGTTGGCTGCTGGACCAACTCCCAAGGCCAGGCAAGCATACCCTGAGCTTGCTGACTTGGCAGGTTGCTAGTTGCCATGGCAACACAGCAACCTCCAGAGATGGGCAGGATGGGGCCAGAAAGGAGGAAGGCCCAGCAGGTAGCTAAGCTATTGCATGGGGGTGCGGTGGGCTCAGGGGTTCCGGAAGGAGCTCCAAGTATATGTAGGACCTTACAGTTTATTTTTTTATGGTGAAGGAAAAATACCATAAATGGTGATGATGAAGAAAGTTGTGTGATAATGGAGAAAGGAAAAGGTCACCATAAACACTAGAAAAGAACCAAATGAAGGCAAGGGACAGTGAGAAAACAATACCTTGGTGGAGTTTAAAATCTTGCCGAGGAGGAAAGGTAAAGGAGGAAAGCAAGCAGCAACCTGGATCTTTGGAGCCGAAAAGAAAAGAAATGAAAGCATCTACAAAGGCCCCTGTGCCTGCAGCCTGGGGCAGTGCGTGACCAGGGAGGCCCAGGGAGTGACCTTGGTGATGACAAAGCCAGACTTGTGTCAGAAATGGAACAGCGGCAGCCGCCCTCCGCAGCCAGAAGCACACAGCAGTTTTATACTCAGTGCTGATGGTGGCTGGAGACTTTGCTCTGCCTTGAATTTAAAGCATTTCTTCCTATGAAATCAGACCTTTCCTATAATGGGAAAATGGATTTAAGTGGCAGTTTCAAGTAGTAGTCACAGGTGATGCCAGGCACAAAATGCAAAAAAGCGTTAGGCTGGTTCCGAGCAGGCAGACTTTACTGCTGGATTAGGCCAGTCGGCAGGTGCTCCTGGCTCTCAGGAAATCTGCTCCTACGTGCCTGCTGTCACCCACCTCGTCAGAGATGAGACCTTCAGAGGGCCAGTGGGTGTAAGTCATTGCCTTGCCCTGGGCCCTCACTGTGAAGTGATTAAGAGGATGTGTGGACAGCCTGCCAGGAGTGTAAACACACATTATGACTTGAGTCAGAGGAGCCACCACCAAGACAGTCCCTAGCCTTCCTGACGATCTCACAGGGACTACCTGAAAAGCCCTAACTTCTGAGTGACCACGGCCAGGGTTAACTTTCTCTGTAAATTCATCTGAGCAGAAAGTGAGCAGAACCAATGTTATTATTTCCAAATCAGTGAAAACAAGGTCAAGGTTCTGTGTAGCGCCTGTTTGCGCTCATTTGGTATCATTAGCCATATATGAATCATTCTTTTTTTTTTTTTCTTTTGAGACAGACTCTGTTGTCCAGGCTGGAGTGCAGTGTCACGATCGCAGCTCACTGCATCCTCTGCCACCAGGGTCCAAGTGATCCTCCTGCCTCAGCCTCCAGAGTAGCTGGGATTACAGGCACATGCCACCATGTCTGGCTAATTTTTTTGTATTTGTAGTAAAGATGGTGTTTCACTATGTTGGCCAAGCTAGCTTCTGATCCAAGTGATCTGCCCACATTGGCCTCCCAAAGAATCATTCTTGTTATGCCAATCAGTCATTTAGACCACAATCTGAAGGAACACTCTATTGGAAGATGCTGCAAACAGTTGTCCGGTAAAACACAAAGTCACGTATTCATTGGATTGAGTTTAACTTGAGCCTTGGTTCTTGGAATTGATCCTAGCAATGGTGTCGGCATCTGCTACTCTCTTCCAATGACTGTCCAGGGAAGCCCAGCTGCCAAGGAAGGAGGCTGGGCATGCCACAGCTTCCTGCAGCAACACGGGTGACTCCCACAAACATCACGCTGGGCAAAAGAAGCCGGCCCAGAAGGGCGCTCCATGTGTGGTTCATTTCTGTCAAGTTCACAACCCAGCAGCCGAATCCAGGGGGTCAGGAAGGCGTGCGGGGGCACTTCTGAGGTTCTGATCTCTTGTCCTGGGCGTAAGAAGACTCATCGTGAGGAAAATCTATCGGTTGAACAACTCATGATTTGCATTCTTTTCTTTATGTATATTATACTGCAACAACAGCTACCAATACAAAACAGAACCAAACCAAAATCCCCCAGGGGAACTTGCCCCCGAGACACCCTGGTTCCCCCAGCCCAGAGGATCCTGGGCCCCCGGGAGCCACAGCTGGCCTCCCTGATGGTTCCCCGCTAAGAGGCCAGGAGAGAACTGTCTTTTTCTCAACTCTATTTCTTACCACCTACCCCTGCTCACCCCACAAAGGCCTGTCTAAGCACACCCTCTGCCTAATCTCCATTGCCCAGGAAAGAAACCGGAGCAAAGTTAGTATCTTTCCTGACTTCCTAAACCTAATTATTACTTGCCTATCATTAGATAGCAGGAGAAATCATGCTCTCCTTTAGCTGGTGTTAGTTAGATCCCAACTCTATGGTATCCTCGCCCAGGCTACCTCCATACAGAATTCATCAGAGCATCTACTTGATTCTCCCTCTTTGTCCTTTGCAGAGACTTTTTGATACTCCCAGTCTCTTTGCTGCTGACACTGTACTTGAGAGTGCTGAGTCCTCCTCCTTCCTCCTCTTCCTCCTCTTCTTCTTCTCCCTTCTTACCTCTTCTCTCCCCTTCTCCCCCATTCTCCCTCCTTCTCCCCCCTTCTCCCTTCTCCTTCTCCTTCCTTCCTCTTCCTCCTCTTCGTCTTCCTCCTCCTCCTCCAGCTCTTCCTCCTCCTCCTCCAGCTCTTCCTCCTCCTCTTCCTCCTCCTCTTCCTCTTCCTCCTCCTCCTCCTCTTCCTCCTCCTCCTTCTCCTCCTCTTCCTCCTCCTCTTCCTCCTCCTCCTCTTCCTCCTCCTCTTCCTCTTCTCCTCCTCCTCTTCCTCCTCCTCCTCCTCCTCTTCCTCCTCTTCCTCTTCCTCCTCTTCCTCTTCCTCCTCTTCCTCCTCCTCCTCTTCCTCTTCCTCCTCCTCCTCTTCCTCCTCCTCCTCTTCTTCCTCCTCCTCTTCTTCCTCCTCCTCCTCTTCTTCCTCCTCCTCCTCTTCTTCCTCCTCCTCTTCCTCCTCCTCTTCCTCCTCCTCTTCCTCCTCCTCCTCTTCCTCCTCCTCTTCCTCCTCCTCTTCCTCCTCCTCTTCCTCCTCCTCCTCCTCCTCTTCTTCTTCCTCTTCTTCCTCCTCCTCCTCTACCTCCTCCTCTTCTTCCTCCTCCTCTTCCTCCTCTACCTCCTCCTCCTCCTCCTCTTCCTCCTCCTCCTCCTCTTCCTCCTCTACCTCCTCTTCCTCCTCCTCCTCCTCTTCCTCCTCTACCTCCTCTTCCTCCTCCTCCTCCTCTTCCTCCTCTTCCTCCTCCTCCTCTTCCTCCTCCTCTTCCTCCTCCTCTTCCTCCTCCTCCTCTTCCTCCTCCTCCTCTTCCTCCTCCTCCTCTTCCTCCTCCTCTTCCTCCTCCTCCTCCTTTTCCTCCTCCTCCTCTTCCTCCTCCTCCTCCTCTTCTTCCTCTTCCTCCTCTTCCTCTTCTCCTCCTTCTCCTCCTCCTCCTTCTCCTCCTTCTTTCTTCTTCTTCCTTCTTCTTCCTTTTTCCTCTTCTTTCTTCTTCCTCTTCTTCCTTCTTCCTCTTCTTCCTTCTTCTTCCTTCTTCCTCTTCTTCCTCTTCCTCTTCTTCTTCCTCTTCCTCTTCTTTCTTCTTTCTTCTTCTTCTGACAGAGTCTCACTCTGTTGCCCAGGCTGGAGTGCAGTGGTGCAATCTCAGCTCACTGCAGTTCCACCTCCTGGGTTCAAGCAATTCTCCTGCCTCCCAAGTAGCTGGGACTACAGGTGCCTGCCACCCACCCAGCTAATTTTTGTGTTTTTCATAGAGACAGGGTTTTACTGTGTTGGCCAGGCTGGTCTCGAACTCCTGACCTCGGGTGACCCACCTGCCTTGGCTTCCCAAAGAGCTGGGATTACAGGTGTGAGCCACCACGCCCAGCTGGGTCTTTAAACACTTTCCCAGTCTTGTGAGGACAGTGCCACTTTGTGGAAACTAGCCCTTGACTACTACTCATCTTTTGTGGATTCTTTATCTACAACCCTCCCCACTGTGTCACTGACAGACCCCCACTCCTGTCCTCAGCAGGTCCTGTGATATACGCCAAGGTCATGAGTCACCATCTTTGAGTAGAGTCCATGACTAAAGTTTAAAAAGAAAATGCCAAGTAGATTTAGTGAATAAAATAGTTTCGTCTTCCTTAAATGGCACCTAGAAAAAAAAGCAAACAAGAAATGTTATCAAAAGTTACCTTTAAAAATTATTGTACACTGTCTACATTTAACAATTCCTTATGCTTAAAAGTCTTCAGCCTTCTATTTAGGAAAATTCCCCTGAGTTCCCACTGAATTCATTATGTCTGTTCAAATTGCAGCTAAAATGTAGGGCATAATTTTTAAAATTTATATTCCTCTTCTAAATTATACCACATCCACATAGTCAAATGATCTATTTTACTTATATATGTTTTTTAAAATAATAAAGATTCTAATTTAGAAAATAATTGTACAACGTATAAATGAGAGTAACCTGAATTTTTATCATTGGTACTCTGGCTCCTCCTAGTGGAATCTTTTTATAATTGCACCTACTCTGCAATTATTATAGCACCAGAATTTTTTAGAGTCCATATAGTTTCCCAAGAGATTTGAGGTGGCTTAATGGACATACACACTATAACAAAGTAAAATGAATAAGTTGAAATGCAGGTTTACAGTGTGTTCACGAAAGGTAATAATGGATTCCATGAGAGGTTTCCTAAAGTTGTTTCATTTTAGATGAAGGCATGACACCAAGTCAAGACAATTCCTGGAGTCAAGACCATGGTTTCCTCACGCAGCTCTGTCCGAGCTATCTTGACCTGGGAAATAATGCTAAAAGAAAATAGCAGAGAGTGCGACTTTCAAACTGTGCTTCACAGGATTTTCGATAAAGTTGAGCAGCAGATATTTGAAGCTGGTATTCAATTTCAGCAGCTTGGAGTGTGGGCAATTTGTGTAGCTGATTAAGAGCAATCCGTATGTTTTAAAAGCACCAAACAGATGGTAGGACTGCTGTCATTTCTGGTGGAAAATTAAGAACCTAATGAAAATGCTAGACTCAAGAGATGACCAGCCTGGTCTTAGTATTCAGTTTATTCACAATCACTTGATACTTCCATTGCTTTGTCAAATAGGCTGTGGTAAGTTATTTTGGGATCGGTCATGGGGGGAAAGAGAAGGAAACTGACAAAGCAACAGATATTTAAAAGAGCAGGGACTGTGTTAGCAACCTGCATTTTCCTATCTCACTTATCATCGTAACAATTCTATCAACCTGCCTCACAAAGCCAAACGGGGTTAGGACTTTGCTGGAAGAAAGATTTCTCCGTTTTCTTCTAGAGGATTTTTAGCTTTAAGTGTCATGCTTAGGTCTGTGATCTTTTTTTTTTGTAGAGAGTGCAAGGCTTAGATTGAGGTACGTTTTTTTTCCATATGAATATCCAATTGTTCCGGCACTATTCACTGAAAAATCTATCCTTTCTCCATTGAATTGCCTTTCCAAACTTGTTGAAAGTCCATTTGCCATACATGTATGAATCTATTTCTTGACTCTATTCTGTTCCAGTCACCTGTATGTCTATCCTTCTCCACTATTTTTCTTCTTTTTTTCTCTTCTTTTCTTTTTTTTTTTTTTTTTTTTTTTTTTTTTTTTTGAGACAGGGTCTCACTATGTTGCTCAGACTGGTCTTGAACTCCAGGCCGTCTTTCTGCCTCAACCACCTGAGTAGCTGGGACTACATGCATGTACCACCATCCCTGGTATCCCTTATGCCTTGATTACTGTCGATTTTTAGTTAAGTCTTGAAATTAGATAGTGTGGCTCTTCCAACTTTGTTGTTCTTCAAAATTGTTTTAGCCTTTCTAGTTTATTCGCTTTTACATATAAAGTTTAGAATTAGCTTGTTGATTTCTACAAAAAATCCTATAGGGATTTTGATTGGATTGGTATATATCTCTCTACTTATTTAGGTCTTTGATTTCTTTAATCAGAATTTTGTAGTTTTCAGCATGTAGATCTTACATATATAATTTTTTGTGTGTGTGGGTATGTGCGTGCTATTTAAACAGTACTTTGAAAAAATCCAGCCTTCAAGTGTTTATTGATAGTAAATAAAAATAAATTTTTGTATATTGACCTTGTATCCTGTGACCTAGCTAAACGCACTTATTAGTTCTAACAGCTTTGCTGTAAATTATTTGTGAATTTCTATGCAGACAATCATGCGAATACTTTTGTTTTATTTATTTGTTTCCCTTAATTTCTTCTTCTTGCCTTATTGCAGGCTATAACCTTTAGTATGATGTTTAATTTAAAAAAGAAATCCTTGTATTGTTCCTATTCTTAAAGTTAAGGCAACAAGTCTTCCACCATAAAGGATAAGACTAGCTGTTGGTTTGTAGGTAACATTTACCAGGTTGAGAAAGTTCCCTATGTTTTTTTTTTTTTTTTTTTTAAATAGCTTTGGCAGTTTGTAGTCTTTAGGAAATTTGTCCATTTAATCTAAGCTGCTAAATTTATAGACTTAGAATAGTTTGTGCTGTTTCCTTCTTATTCTTTTTTTTTTTTTTTTTTTTTGCGACAGAGTTTTGCTCTGTTGCCAGGCTAGAGTGCGGTGGCACGATCTTGGCTCACTGCAACCTCTGACTCCCTGGTTCAAGTGATTCTCCTGTCTCAGCCTCCTGAGTAACTGGAATTACAGGCATGGGCCACTGCACCCAGCTAATTTTTGAGAGATGGGGTTTCACCATGTTGGTCAGGATGGTCTCGATCTCCTGACCTCGTGATCTGCCCGCCTCGGCCTCCCAAAGTGCTGGGATTACGGGCGTGAGCCACTGCGCCCGGCCTCCTTATTATTCTTTAGCGTCTGTAATGATTTCTCCTCTCCCATTGCAGTTATGGATAATCGTCTTCTCACTATATTTCTTGGTCAATGTGGCTAGAGGCTTATCAGTTGTGTTAATTTGGCTGGGCATGATGGCTCACACCTGCAACAGGCATTTTGGGAGGCTGAGGTGGGAGGATCACTTGAGGCCAGGAGTTTAAGACCAGCCTGGGCAACCCACTGAGACTCCTTCTTAATAAATAAATAAAAATAATTTTTTTGAAGGTCAAGTTTTATTTAATAAATTAAAATACATTATTTAATTTTAATTAATTTAAAATTTTAAATTATACTTTAAGTTTTGGGGTACATGTGCAGAACGTGCAGGTTTGTTACATAGGTATACACGTGCCATGGTGGTTTGCTGCGCCCATCAACCCGTCATCTACATTAGGTATTTCTCCTAATGCTATCCGGAACTCCTCTAGCTCGCCCCACAGGCCCCAGTATGTGATGTTCCCGCCCCTGTGTTTATGTGTCCTCATTGTTCAACTCCCACTTACGAGTGAGAACATGCGGTGTTTGGTTTTCTGTTCTTGTGATAGTTTGCTGAGAATGATGGTTTCCAGCTTCATCTATGTCCCTGCAAAGGACATGAACTCTTCCTTTTTTATGACTGCATAGTATTACATGGTGTATATGTGCAACATTTTCTTTATCCAGTCTATCATTGATAGGCATTTGGGTTGGTTCCAAGTCTTTGCTATTGTGAATAGCGCTGCAACAAACATATATGTGCATGTGTCTTTATAGTAGAATGATTTATAATCCTTTGGGTATATACCCAGTAATGGGATTGCTGGGTAAAATGGTATTTCTGGTTCTAGATCCTTGAGGAATTGCCACACAGTCTTTCATAATGGTTGAACTAATTTACACTCCCACCAACAGTGTAAAAGCATTTCTATCCTCTCCAGCATCTGTTGTTTCCTGACTTTTTAATGATCGCCATTCTAACTGGCGTGAGATGATATCTTATTGTGGTTTTGATTTGCATTTATCTAATGACCAGCATGATGAGCTTTTTATTTTTTTTCATGTGTTTGTTGGTCACATACATTGTCTTCTTTTGATAAGTGTCTGTTCATATCTTCACCTACTTTTTGATGGTTTTTTTTTTTCTTGTAAATTTGTTTAAGTTTCTAGATTCTGGATATTAGCCCTTTGTCAGATGAGTAGATTGCAAAAATTTTCTTTCGTTCTGTAGGTTGTCTGTTCACTCTGACGACAGTTTATTTTGGCTGTGCAGAAGCTCTTTAATTAGATCCCATTTATCAATTTTGGCTGTTGATGTTGCTTTTGATGTTTTAGTCATGATGTTTTAGTCATCTTTGCCCATGCCTATGTCCTGAATGGTATTGCCTAGGTTTTTAAAAAAAATTTTTTTTATTATTATTATACTTTAAGTTCTAGGGTACATGTGCATAACGTGCAGGTTTGTTACATATGTATACTTGTGCCATGTTGGCGTGCTGCACCCATCAACTCCTCAGCACCCATCAACTTGTCATTTACATCAGCTATAACTCCCAGTGCAATGCCTCCCCCCTCCCCCCTCCCCATGATAGGCCCCAGTGTATGATGTTCCCCTTCCCGAGTCCAAGTGATCTCATTGTTCAGTTCCCACCTATGAGTGAGAACATGCAGTGTTTGGTTTTCTGTTCTTGTGATAGTTTGCTGAGAATGATGGTTTCCAGCTGCATCCATGTCCCTACAAAGGACACAAACTCATCCTTTTTTATGGCTGCATAGTGTTCCATGGTGTATATGTGCCACATTTTCTTAATCCAGTCTGTCACTGATGGACATTTGGGTTGATTCCAAGTCTTTGCTATTGTGAATAGTGCCACAATAAACATACGTGTGCATGTGTCTTTATAGCAGCATGATTTATAATCCTTTGGGTATATACCCAGTAATGGGATGGCTGGGTCATATGGTACATCTAGTTCTAGATCCTTGAGGAATTGCCATACTGTTTTCCATAATTGTTGAACTAGTTTACAATCCCACAACAGTGTAAAAGTGTTCCTATTTCTCCACATCCTCTCCAGCAGCTGTTGTTTCCTGACTTTTTAATGATTGCCATTCTAACTGGTGTGAGATGGTATCTCATTGTGGTTTTGATTTGCATTTCTCTGATGGCCAGTGATGATGAGCACTTTTTCATATGTCTGTTGGCTGTATGAATGCCTTCTTTTGAGAACTGTCTGTTCATATCCTTTGCCCACTTTTTCATGGAGTTTTTTCTTGTAAATTTGTTTGAGTTCTTTGTAGGTTCTGGATATTAGCCCTTTGTCAGATGAGTAGATTGCAAAAATGTTCTCCCATTCTGTAGGTTGCCTGTTCACTCTGATGGTAGTTTCTTTGGCTGTGCAGAAGCTCTTTAGTTTAATTAGATCCCATTTGTCAATTTTGGCTTTTGTTGCCGTTGCTTTTGATGTTTTAGACATGAAGTCCTTGCCCATGCCTATGTCCTGAATGGTATTACCTAGGTTTTCTTCTAGGGTTTTTATGGTATTAGGTCTAACATTTAAGTCTCTAATCCATCTTGAATTAATTTTTGTATAAGGAGTAAGGAAAGGATCCAGTTTCAGCTTTCTACTTATGGCTAGCCAATTTTCCCAGCACCATTTATTAAATAAGGAATCCTTTCCCCATTTCTTGTTTTTCTGAGGTTTGTCAAAGATCAGATGGCTGTAGATGTGTGGAATTATTTCTGAGGGCTCTGTTCTGTTCCATTGGTCTATATCTCTGTTTTGGTACCAGTACCATGCTGTTTTGGTTACTGTAGCCTTGTAGTATAGTTTGAAATCAGGTAGCGTGATGCCTCCAGCTTTGTTCTTTTGACTTAGGATTGTCTTGGAGATGCGGGCTCTTTTTTGGTTCCATATGAACTTTAAAGCAGTTTTTTCCAATTCTGTGAAGAAACTCATTGGTAGCTTGATGGGGATGGCATTGATTCTATAAATTACCTTGGGCAGTATGGCCATTTTCACGATATTGATTCTTCCTATCCATGAGCATGGAATGTTCTTCCATTTGTTTGTGTCCTCTTTTATTTCACTAGCAGTGGTTTGTAGTTCTCCTTGAAGAGGTCCTTTACTAACCCTTGTAAGTTGGATTCCTAGGTATTTGATTCTCTTTGAAGCAATTGTGAATGGAAGTTCATTCCTGATTTGGCTCTCTGTTTGTCTGTTACTGGTGTATAAGAATGCTTGTGATTTTTGCACATTAATGTTGTATCCTGAGACTTTGCTGAAGTTTCTTATCAGCTTAAGGAGATTTTGGGCTGAGACAATGGGGTTTTCTAAATATACAATCATGTCATCTGCAAACAGGGACAATTTGACTTCTTCTTTTCTTAACTGAATACCCTTTATTTGTTTCTCTTGCCTGATTGCCCTAGCGAGAACTTCCAACACTATGTTGAATAGGAGTGGTGAGAGAGGGCATCCCTGTCTTGTGCCAGTTTTCAAAGGGAATTTTTCTAGTTTTTGCCCATTCAGTATGATATTGGCTGTGGGTCTGTCATAAATAGCTCTTATTATTTTGATATACGTTCCATCAATACCAAATTTATTGAGCGTTTTTAGCATGAAGGGCTGCTGAATTTTGTCAAAGGCCTTTTCTCCATCTATTGAGATGATCATGTGGTTTTTGTCTTTGGTTCTGTTTATATGCTGGATTACGTTTATTGATTTGCGTATGTTGAACCAGCCTTGCATCCCAGGGATGAAGCCCACTTGATCATGGTGGGTAAGCTTTTTGATGTGCTGCTGGATCTGGTTTGCCAGTATTTTATTGAGGATTTTTGCATCGGTGTTCATCAGGGATATTGGTCTAAAATTCTCTTTTTTTGTTGTATGTCTGCCAGGCTTTGGTATCAGGATGATGTTGGCCTCATAAAATGAGTTAGGGAGGATTCCCTCTTTTTCTATTGATTGGAATAGTTTCAGAAGGAATGGTACCAGCTCCTCCTTGTACCTCTGGTAGAATTCAGCTGTGAATCCATCTGGTCCTGGCCTTTTTTTGGTTGGTAGGCTATTAATTACTGCCTCAATTTCAGAGCCTGCTATTGGTCTATTCAGGAATTCAGCTTCTTCCTGGTTTAGTCTTGGGAGAGTGTAAGTGTCCAGGAAATTATCCATTTCTTCTAGATTTTCTAGTTTATTTGCGTAGAGGTGTTTATAGTATTCTCTGATGGTAGTTTGTATTTCTGTGGGGTCGGTGGTGATATCCCCTTTATCATTTTTTATTGCGTCTATTTGATTCTTCTCTCTTTTCTTCTTTATTAGTCTTGCTAGCGGTCTATCAATTTTGTTGATCTTTTCAAAAAACCAACTCCTGGAATCATTGATTTTTTGTAGGGTTTTTTGTGTCTCTATCTCCTTCAGTTCTGCTCTGATCTTCGTTATTTCTTGCCTTCTGCTAGCTTTTGAATGTGTTTGCTCTTGCTTCTCTAGTTCTTTTAATTGTGATGTTAGAGTGTCAATTTTAGATCTTTCCAGCTTTCTCTTGTGGGCATTTAGTGCTGTAAATTTCCCTCTACACACTGCTTTAAATATGTCCCAGAGATTCTGGTATGTTGTATCTTTGTTCTCATTGGTTTGAAAGAACATCTTTATTTCTGCCTTCATTTCGTTCTGTACCCAGTAGTCATTCAGGAGCAGGTTATTCAGTTTCCATGTAGTTGAGCGGTTTTGATTGATTTTCTTAGTCCTGAGTTCTAGTTTGATTGCACTGTGGTCTGAGAGACAGTTTGTTATAATTTCTGTTCTTGTACATTTGCTGAGGAGTGTTTTACTTCCAATTATGTGGTCTATTTTGGAATAAGTGTGATGCGGTGCTGAGAAGAATGTATATTCTGTTGATTTGGGGTGGAGAGTTCTATAGATGTCTATTAGGTCTGCTTGCTGCAGAGTTGAGTTCAATTCCTGGACATCTTTGTTAACTTTCTGTCTCGTTGATCTGTCTAATGTTGACAGTGGGGTGTTGAAGTCTCCCATTATTATTGTATGGGAGTCTGAGTCTCTTTGTAAGTCTCTAAGGACTTGCTTTATGAATCTGGGTGCTCCTGTATTGGGTGCATATATATTTAGGATAGTTAGCTCTTCTTGTTGAATTGATCCCTTTACCATTATGTAATGGCCTTCTTTGTCTCTTTTGATTTTTGATGGTTTAAAGTCTGTTTTATCAGAGACTAGTATTGCAACCCCTGCTTTTTTTTGTTCTCCATTTGCTTGGTAGATCTTCCTCCATCCCTTTATTTTGAGCCTATGTATGTCTCTGCATGTGAGATGGGTCTCCTGAACACAGGAGACTGATGGGTCTTGACTCTTTATCCAATTTGCCAGTCTGTGTCTTTTAATTGGAGCATTTAGTCCATTTACATTTAAGGTTAAGATTGTTATGTGTGAACTTGATCCTGCCATTATGATATTAACTGGTTATTTTGCTCGTTAGTTGATGCAGTTTCTTCCTAGCCTCAATGGTCTTTACATTTTGGCATGTTTTTGCAATGGCTGGTACCGGTTGTTCCTTTCCATGTTTAGTGCTTCCTTCAGGGTCTCTTGTAAGGCAGGCCTAGTGGTGACAAAATCTCTAAGCATTTGCTTATCTGTAAAGGATTTTATTTCTCCTTCACTTATGAAACTTAGTTTGGCTGGATATGAAATTCTGGGTTTAAAATTCTTTTCTTTAAGAATGTTGAATATCGGCCCCCACTCTCTTCTGGTTTGCAGAGTTTCTGCCAAGAGATCTGCTGCTAGTCTGATGGGCTTCCCTTTGTGGGTAACCCGACCTTTCTCTCTGGCTGCCCTTAAGATTTTTTCCTTCATTTCAACTTTGGTGAATCTGGCAATTATGCATCTTGGAGTTGTTCTTCTCAAGGAGTATCTTTGTGGCGTTCTCTGTATTTTCTGAATTTGAATGTTGGCCTGCCTTACTAGGTTGGGGAAGTTCTCCTGGATGATATCCTGAAGAGTGTTTTCCAACTTGGTTCCATTTTCCCCCTCACTTTCAGGCACCCCAATCAGACGTAGATTTGGTCTTTTTACATAATCCCATACTTCTTGCAGGCTTTGTTCATTTCTTTTTCTTCTTTTTTCTTTAGGTTTCTCTTCTCACTTCATTTCATTCATTTGATCCTCAATCACTGATACTCTTTCTTCCAGTTGGTCGAGTCAGTTACTGAAGCTTGTGCATTTGTCACGTATTTCTCATGTCATGGTTTTCATCTCTGTCAATTCGTTTATGGCCTTCTCTGCATTAATTATTCTAGTTATCAATTCTTCCACTGTTTTTTCAAGATTTTTAGTTTCTTTGCGCTGGGTACGTAATTCCTCCTTTAGCTCTGAGAAGTTTGATGGACTGGAGCCGCCTTCTCTCATCTCATCAAAGTCATTCTCCGTCCAGCTTTGATCTGTTGCTGGCGATGAGCTGCGTTCCTTTGCAGTGGGCGATGCGCTCTTATTTTTTGAATTTCCAGCTTTTCTGCCCTGCTTTTTCCCCATCTTTGTGGTTTTATCTGCCTCTGGTCTTTGATGATGGCAACGTACTGATGGGGTTTTGGTGTGGGTGTCCTTCCTGTTTGTTAGTTTTCCTTCTAACAGTCAGGACCCTCAGCTGTAGGTCTGTTGGAGATTGCCTGAGGTCCACTCCAGACCCTGCTTGCCTGGGTATCAGCAGCAGAGGCTGCAGAAGATAGAATATTGCTGAACAGTGAGTGTACCTGTCTGATTCTTGCTTTGGAAGCTTCCTCTCAGGGGTGTACTCCACCTTGTGAGGTGTGGGGTGTCAGTCTGCCCCTAGTGGGGGATGTCTCCCAGTTAGGCTACTCAGGGGTCAGGGACCCACTTGAGCAGACAGTCTGTCCCTTCTCAGATCTCAACCTCCGCGTTGGGAGATCCGCTGCTCTCTTCAAAGCTGTCAGACAGTCGTTTGCCTCTGCAGAGGTTTCAGCTGCTTTTTGTTGTTGTTGTTGTTGTTGTTTAGCTGTGCCCTGTCCCTAGAGGTGGAGTCTACAGAGACAGGCAGGACTCCTTGAGCTGCTGTGCGCTCTACCCAGTTCGAGCTTCCCAGCTGTTTTGTTTATCTACTTAAGCCTCAGCAATGGTGGGCGCCCCTTCCCCAGCCTCGCTGCTGCCTTGCCGCAAGATCGCAGACTGCTGTGCTAGCAGTGAGGGAGGCTTTGTGGGCGTGGGACCCTCCCGACCAGGTGTGGGATATAATCTCCTGGTGTGCCCGTTTGCTAAGATCCTTGGTAGAGTACAGTATTGGGGTGGGAGTTACCCGATTTTCCAGGTGTTGTGTGTCTCAGTTCCCCTGGCTAGGAAAAGGGATTCCCTTCCCCCTTGCTCTTCCCAGGTGAGGCGATGCCTCACCGTGCTTCAGCTCTCGCTGGTTGGGCTGCAGCAGCTGACCAGCACCGACTGTCCCGCACTCCCTAGTGAGATGAAACCAGTACCTCAGTTGAAAATGCAGAAATCACCTGTCTTCTGTGTCACTTGTGCTAGGAGTTGGAGACTGGAGCTGTTCCTATTCTGCCATCTTGCCGCCTAGGTTTTTTTCTAGGGTTTTTATAGCTTTAGGTCTTACATTTAAGTCTTTAATCCATCCTGAGTTAATTTTTGTATAAGGTGCAAGGAAGGGGTCCAGTTTCAGTTTTCTGCATATGGCTAGCCTGTTTTCCCAACACCATTTATTAAATAGGGAATCCTTTCCCCATTGCTTGTTTTTGTCAGGTTTGTCAAAGATCAGATGGTTGTAGATGGTGTGGTATTATTTCTGAGACCTCTGTTCTGTTCCATTGGTCTATATGTCTGTTTTGGTACCAGTACCATGCTGTTTTGGTTACTGTAGCGTTGTAGTATAGTTTGAAGTCAGGTAACATGATGCCTCCAGCTTTGTTCTTTTTGCTTAGGATTGTCTTGCCTAAACGGGTTCTTTTTTGGTTCCATATACAATTTAAAGTAGTTTTTTCTAATTCTGTGAAGAAAGTCAGTGGTAGCTTGATGGGGATAACATTGAATCTGTAAATTACTTTGGGCAGTATGGCCATTTTCACGATACGATTCTTCCTATCAATGAGCATGGAATGTTTTTCCATTTGTTTGTGTCCTCTCTTATTTCCTTGAGCAGTGCTTTGTAGTTCTCCTTGAAAAGGTCCTTCATATCCCTTGTAAGTTGTATTCCTAGGTATTTTATTCTCTTTGTAGCAATTGTGAATGGGAGTTCACTCATGATTTGGCTCTCTGTTTGTCTATTATTGGTGTATAGGAATGCTTGTGGTTTTCGCACATTAATTTTGTATCCTGAGACTTTGCTGAAGTTGCTTAACAGCTTAAGAAGATTTTGGCCGGGCGCGGTGGCTCAAGCCTGTAATCCCAGCACTTTGGGAGGCCGAGACGGGCGGATCACGAGGTCACAAGATCAAGACCATCCTGGCTAACACGGTGAAACCCCATCTCTACTAAAAGAAAAAAATACAAAAAACTAGCCGGGCGAGGTGGCGGGCGCCTGTAGTCCCAGCTACTCGGGAGGCTGAGGCAGGAGAATGGCATGAACCCGGGAGGCGGAGCTTGCAGTGAGCTGAGATCCAGCCACTGCACTCCAGCCTGGGCGACAGAGTGAGACTCTGTCTCAAAAAAAAAAAAAAAAAAAAAAAAAGATTTTGGGGTGAGGTGATGAGGTTTTCTAAATATATAATCATGTCATTCTGCAGAGACAATTTGACTTCCTCTTTTCTTAATTGAATACCCTTTATTTCTTTTTCTTGCCTGATTGCCCTGGCCAGAACTTCCAATGCTATGTTGAATAGGAGTAGTGAGAGAGGGCATCCTTGTCTTGTGCCAGTTTTCAAAGGGAATGCTTCCAGCTTTTGCCCATTCAGTGTGATATTGGCTGTGGGTGTGTCATAAATAGGTCTTATTATTTTCAGAGATGTTCCATCAGTACCTAGTTTATTGAGAGTTTTTAGCATGAATTTTATCGTAGGCCTTTTCTGTATCTATTGAGATAATCATGTGGTTTTTGTCACTGGTTCTTGTTAATTGTCTCTCTTGTTGATCTGTCTAATATTGACAGTGGGGTGTTAAAGTCTCCCACTATTATTGTGTGGGAGTCTAAGTCTCTTTGTAGGTCTCTGATAACTTGCTTTATGAATCTAGGTGCTCCTGTATTGGGTGCATATATATTTAGGATAGATCTGGCTGGGCGCAGTGGCTCAAGCCTGTAATCCCAGCACTTTGGGAGGCCGAGACGGGTGGATCACAAGGTCAGGAGATCGAGACCATCCTGGCTAACACGGTGAAACCCCGTCTCTACTAAAAAATACAAAAAACTAGCTGGGCGAGGTGGCGGGCACCTGTAGTCCCAGCTACTCGGGAGGCTGAGGCAGGAGAATGGCGTGAACCTGGGAGGCGGAGCTTGCAGTGAGCTGAGATCCGGCCACTGCACTCCAGCCTGGGCGACAGAACGAGACTCTGTCTCAAAAAAAAAAAAAAAAAAAAAAAAAAAAAGGATAGCTCTTCTTGTTGAATTGATCCCTTTACCATTATGTAATGCCTTTCTTTGTCTTTTTTTGATCTTTGTTGGTTTAAAGTCTGTTTTATCATAGACTAGAATTGCAAACCCCCACCCCCCGCTTTTTATTTTGCTTTCCATTTGCTTGGTAAATATTCCCTTATCCCTTTATTTTGAGCCTATGTGTGTCTTTGCACATGAGATGGGTCTCCTGAATACAGCACACTGATGATGGGTCTTGACTCTTTATCCATTTTGCCAGTCTGTGTCTTTTTTTTTTTTTTGGGACGGAGTTTTGCTCTTGTCTCCCAGCCCATAGCCCTCACCTTCTCTCACCTGAGTAGTTTGTACTTGTTGGGTCTCTGCCTATGGGGCTCTTCCCCGCTGCTTACTTGCCTTTCTTCTTCTTTTTCTTTTTTTTTTTTTTTGATGGAGTCTCACTCTGTCACCAGGCTGGAGTACAGTGGTGTAATCTTGGCTCACTGCAACCTCTGCCTCCCGGGTTCAAGTGATTCTCCTGCCTCAGTCTCCTGAGTAGCTGGGATTACAGGTGCCTGCAACCACACCCAGCTAATTTTTGGTATTTTTAGTAGAGACAGGGTTTTGCTGTGTTGCCCAGGTTGGTCTCAAATTCCTGACCTCAGGTGATTCACCCACCTCGGCCTCCCAAAGTGCTGGGATTACAGGCATGAGCCACTGTGCCCAGCCCAGTCTGTGTCTTTTAATTGGGGCATTTAGCCCGTTTACATTTAAGGTTAATATTGTTATGTGTGAATTTGATCCTGTCATTATGATCAGCTAGCTGGTTATTTTCCCATTAATTTATGCAGTTTCTTCATAGTGTTGATGGTCTTTACAATTTGGAATGTTTTTGCAGTGGCTGGTACCAGTTTTTCC
The DNA here is from genome assembly GCF_037993035.2 of Macaca fascicularis. NCBI lineage: Eukaryota > Metazoa > Chordata > Mammalia > Primates > Cercopithecidae > Macaca > Macaca fascicularis. The sequence goes on along the minus strand of NC_088392.1, from coordinate 77,063,121 downwards.
TTTCCATATTTAGTGCTTCCTTCAGGAGCTCTTGTGAGGCAGGCCTGATGGTGACAAAATCTTTCAGTATTTGCTTGTCTGTAAAGGATTTTATTTCTCCTTCACTTATGAAGCTTAGTTTGGCTGGATATGAGATTCTGGGTTAAAATTCTTTAAGAATGTTGAATATTGGCCCCCACTTTCTTCTGGCTTGTAGGGTTTCTGTAGACATCCACTGTTAGTCTGATGGGCTTCCCTTTGTGGGTAATTCTTTCTGGCTGCCCTTAACATTTTTTCCTTCATTTCAACCTTGATGAATCTGATGATTATGTGTCTTGGGGTTGCCCTTCTTGAGGAGTATCTTTGTGGTGTTCTCTGTATTTCTTTAATTTGAATGTTGGCCTCTCTTGCTTGGTTGGGGAAGTTCTCCTAGATAATATCCTGAAGAGCGTTTTCCAACTTGGTTCCATTCTCCCTGTCACTTTCAGATAACACAAATCAAACTAAGTTGGCCTTTTCACATAGTCTCATATTTTTTGGAGGCTTTGTTCTTTTTCATTCTTTTTTCTCTAATCTTGTCTTCATGCTTTATTTCATTAAGTTGATCTTCAATCTCTGATATCCTTTCTTCTGCTTGATTGATTCGGCTATTGATACTTGTGTATGTTTCACGAAGTTTTCGTGCTGTGTTTTTCAGCTCCATTAGGTTACTTATGTTCTTCTCTAAACTGGTTATTCTAGTTAGCAATTCCTCTAACCTTTTTTCAAGGTTCTTAGCTTCCTTGCATTGGGTTAGAACATGCTCCTTTAGCTTGGAGGAGTTTGTTATTACCCACCTTCTGAATCCTACTTATGTCAATTCATCAAACTCATTCTCTGTCCAGCTTTGTTCCCTTGCTGGTGAGGAGTTGTGATACTTTGGAGAAGAGGTGTTCTTGTGTTTGGAATTTTCAGCCTTTTTGCGCTGGTTTTTCCTCATCTTGGTGGATTTATCTACCTTTGGCTTTGAAGCAGGTGACCTTTGGATGGGGTTTTTTTGTGGATGTGTTTCTGTTGCTGTTGATGCTATTCCTTTCTGTTTGTTCGTTTTCCTTCTAACAGTCAGGCCCCTCTGCTGCAGGTCTGCTGGAGATTGCTGGAGGTCAACTCCAGACCCTGTTTGCCTGGGTATCACCAGCAGAGGCTGCAGAACAGCAAAGATTGTTGCCCGTTCCTTCTTCTGGAAGCTTCCTCCCAGAGGGGCACCTGCCAGATGCTAGCTGGAGCTCTCTAATACAAGGTATCTGTCGACCCCTGCTGGGAGGTGTCTCCCAGTCAGGAGTCATGGGGGTCAGGGATGACCCACTTGAGGAGGTAGTCTGTCCTTTAGCAAAGCTCGAACGCTGTGCTGGGAGATCCACTGCTCTCTTCAGAGCTGGCAGGCAGGAAGTCTGCTGAAGTTGCGCCCACAGCCACTCCTTCCCCCAGGTGCTCTGTCCCAGGGAGATGAGAGTTTTGTCTATAAGCCCCTGACTGGGGCTGCTGCGTTTCTTTCAGAGATGCCCTGCCCAGTGAGGAGGACTCTAGAGAGGCAGTCTGGCTTACAGTGGCTTTGCAGAGCTGCGGTGGGCTCCGTCCATTCCAAACTTCCCAGTGGCTTTGTTTACACTGTGAGGGGAAAACCACCTAATCAAGCCTCAGTAATGGTGGACAGCCCTTCCCCCACCAAGCTCTAGTGTCCCAGGTTGACTTCAGACTGCTGTGCTGGCAGCAAGAATTTCAAGCCAGTGGATCTTAGCTTGCTGGGCTCCGTGGGGGTGGGATCTGCTGAACTAGACCACTTGGCTTCCTGACTTCAGCCCCTTTTCCTTTGGAGTGAACAGTTGTGTCTTGGTGGCATTCCAGGCTCCACTGGAGTATGAAAGAAAACTGCAGCTAGTTCAGTGTCTGCCCAAACAGCTGCCCAGTTTTGTGCTTGAAACCCAGGGCCCTGGTGGTGTAGGCACCCAAGGGAATCTCCTGGTCTGTGGGTTGCAAAGACCGTGGGAAAAGCGTAGTATCTGGACCAGAATGCACCATTCCTCACAGCAGAGTCCCTCATGGCTTCCCTTGGCTAGGGGAGGGAGTTCCCTGACCCCTTATGCTTCCGGAGTGAGGCGGCAC